>NC_134873.1:27183639-27496764 GCF_049852395.1 Peromyscus maniculatus bairdii
CCCCGACATCATGCAAAGGTGGCCTTTGTACTCGGCTTTCTATGACGCTCTCACCCAGATCGGGAACGGTTATTTCCTGCTCTGACCTCATCTCTATCATAAAGATAAGTATTTATCCAATTAGAGTCTTATGGTTCTGTTAGAGGATTTAACCAATTATAGTCTCATCACTCTTCAGCTCTCTGTCTGCCACAACCCAACCATGGGCTCTTTGAAGACAGGATGGAAAAGCACTTCTCTTTGGAATCCCCAGCACACAGGGCAGAACCCAGCCTGAAGGGATGAGTAATGGGCTAACTGCACAGCCACGAGACGCTCTATAGCCAGGAAAACATGTGTCCCTCCCTTCTGTGTCCCCCCCCCCAAAGACCCTGCTCACCATCCACCAAACACACCACGGCTTCTCCTGGCCTATCTTGCTATCATCCCCTTTCTTTCCCGAGGTTCCCTTTGCACCCTACTCCAACCTACCTTCTGAAGTCTAAGCTTCCTCCGGGCCCACCTCGGATGCATCTTCCTCTAGAAAGACTTTTCCAAACCTTCTAATTAAAAATAATCAGCCACCCACGCCTCCCCCATTACCCCAGCCGCTGACCCTCAAGTGCTTTTTAATTCTGTTAAAACCATTTCCGGCTACATCCTGTGTCCCTTACTAGACAGCCAACTCCCCAAAGGCAGGAACTGTCATTATTTATTTCCATATCTTCTCTGGAGCCTAGCAGAAGCCTGGCACACAACAAACATCACTCAAATTTAATTCAAGTCTCAGTGAGGGGACAGGCTGGCTGTAGAGAGTAACACACTTGGCTGGCTCACTGTGTGTCTCTCCTGTGCCTTCAAGGGAAAGACCACTGTTCCTGGAAGACTCGGAATAATATCACCGAAAAGCAAGCTGCACTCTCCATGAAAAATTGGTTTGGTTTCCTTCCTGCCCAACCCCCCCGCCGGCCCCCGTTTAGAGTTATTCATCCTAACTGATGGATTCGCCCAGGTCAGAAGGAGTCCTCTCAGGTCATTTCGATCAACCTGGGGTCATACAGAATCACGGGTGTCCATGGTACAAGTTCTTGGCTCTCTAAGAACATAAGATTTTTTCATGGACGCTCCTCTAACAACAAGCTCATTCCAATTCTGGAGCATAATAATACGGTGCACGCTGGCAATTGCATCCATACTTTATAATGCATAATTAGAAATTGTATTAATAATTGGTTCTATTTCAGTACTTCTTCCAAGGGGGAGAAGCCTAAATGATGGGATTATGTAACAAATAATGCTACTAAATTTTATACTGGGTTCTAAAAATGATAAAGCATTCCCTACCTAATAATCTCACTGGCTCCTCCATAAAGGTATGGGGGGGGGGGGGAAGCGGCCAGGCTGCCCAGAGAGCCCAGCGCCACTAGTCAGCTCCATCGGACTACAATCCCTTCATATGGCCGAGGAGAAAAGAGGAGGCCCGTAAACATGGCACCATGATGGAAGGCGCTGAGAGGGAGGGGATTGTAGTAGAATAAAAGTCCAGGAAGGGAGGAAAGGACTAAGACCCTTATCCCCACCTTGAAAATTGAGCCCAGGGTCTCGTGGATTCTAAGCCAGCAATATACTAAAACTAAGCTGCATGCCGACCTGCTCTGCTCTCATCAGACACAGCTCTGGAAAGTTCTGAGGTCGCAGACAGTGAGTGGCTTGACCCAAAAGATAGGGAACGTGTCCTAGTGGGGCTCTGAAGTCGCTCATCTCCACCGGGCATCTGGCTAGCCAGGGAAGCAGCAGCCATTCCGGCAATGGCTGTGACCAGGACCCAGTGGCTCAGGCACCCTCTGTTGGAGCTTGAAGGGTCAGTGTGGCCTAGGGGGTGGCCGAGCCATTCTCTGTGCCAAGCATGTTATGAAGGAGATCGACTTTTGTTGTTCTTACTGAAATTGATAAAGTCGGTGTTGGGGTGGCTTCTCAAGACCCTTTGGATTTTTACATGTGTAATAGTGGTGGCTTCGTCTCAGAACCTCTTCCAGTCAGGCATACTGGGATCCTGGCATTTCTAAAGAGCACCAAGCTTGACTTCCAAGTAAGGCAGAATGCTTTAAGGCCAGCACTACATGGAAGATGACAGTCTTCCTCCCCACTGCCTGTTTGAAGACTAAACACAACACACACACACACACACACACACACACACACACACACACACACACACACACTCCCCATCACGAGAAAGTTCACGGTTGGCAAAACATATCCCACTCCCCCTGACACTGGCCTTGGTCACATGACTTGGCTGGCTCCCACAACATGCACAGAAATGATTGGCCCACAGTTGACAGAGCTACATGACTTATTTTCTGGTTTAGTCAGTTTTCCTTTTATCCCCTTGGCTTCAAGACTAATGTACTAGATTGTTCTTTTAATCCCAGAAGGAGAAAGTTCTAGTTCAGAGCCTCAACTGACTTGGTAACCCCACAAACAAAAGTAAATCTTTGTTTTTCTTATTCCCTGAAAATTTTAGTGAGGTTTGTTAATATAACACAACCCAGCAAAGACTGACTGGTACAACTTGTCATGTGTTACTTGAAGGAAATGTAATTGGTATGAAAAAAATGAATCGGGGTCAATGGCATTGTTACTGTTAAGGTTAGGAATGACTCACCTACCTCGGCCTTCGGCCATGTTATCCTTAGTGGGTTACATGGATGTAGATATAACGTCTCATTGCCTTCTCCTGTCTGTATGCCAACCTGAGAATTAGGACTACTAATGTGCTACATTTATCCCATATGTATTTATTCGTCATGTATTATATGCCTAATGTCTTAGTGTTAAGGCTGCAGGGGTGAACAAAGCCAATTGAGTTCCCATGAGCTAACAAGTCAAGAGAAGCAGACCTTTATAAGGCCCATTGGAAGGTCATAGACACCAAGTGCCTTGTAAGGGCCAAGCCAAAAGTCATATTCCCACTCACGTCCGTAAAGGAACTCAGTGGGAACAATTTAAAAGTCGGTGGCATGACCCAAGATTAAGACAGCAGGTGTATAGATGACTTCAGTGGCCGAGTGCTGACCTAGCATGCCTGAGGACCGGACATGGTCCTCAACCCTGCAAAATAATTACAATCGTAATATAAAAACTATAAAAGTAGCTGGGATCCTAACCTGGTAGTGGGGGATTCAGTCCTTCCATCCTTCTACAAGCCACAAGAGCTATGGAAAGCTCCTCGCACATGCTCAGCAGTTCAGAGCGAACTGATTGACAGGGTCCGACAGCAATCGCCCAAGGATCACAAGGGATGCCTTCTCATCTCTTCTCATCTCTAGTTTTCTGAGCAAAGATCTCTCTGTGTAGCTCAAGCTGGCCTGCAACTCAAGATGTGTCTTCCTCAGCCTCCTTAGGTAGGGATGACAGGTATTTACTCACTCCTGGTGGTCTCAGCTCCTTCTTACAAAGCAGGAAACTGAGGCCTCGGTTGGGATAAAAGGCAGGTTCTCCTTCTGATGGCCACTTAGAGAGGAACCGGGCTGGTGCTCTAAGGTATCCTGTCAGGGTTTTTGTTTTTGTTTTTGCACATACTATATTCCACAGCCATTTATTATTATTGTTGCTATTGTTATTTTTAATTACTATTATATTTTGGTTTGGTTTTTTTTTTCCCCAAGACAGAGTTTCTTATTCGCTAGTTCTGGCTATGCTGTTACTTACTGTACAGATCAAGCTGACCTCAAACTCGCATAGATCCACCTACCACTGCCTCCCAAGTGTTAGGATTGAAGGCAGGCGCCACTATATCCAGCTCCCCAAAGCATATAAGGAAAACTGTTATTTCATAGTTAGATGCTAAATATTAGGAGAGAAGTTCCTTCTTTTCAATGTATCTTCAAAGGTGAAACATAAAGAATGTATACAAACAACACACACACACACACACACTGATTAGGGCAAACGCAGCAAGCTAAGATGTTCACTGATACAGGTAGGTAAAGAATACCAAGGGTTCACTGGACTCTTTTCAGTTCTTACATAGCGTGAAACGTTTCAGACTGAAATGTGGAAGAAGTGCCCATCTGTATCACAAACCATGAGGCCACCCTTCTGGGGCTTCCTGCTCTTTCTGGGTTCTCTGTCCCTGCACAGATGCTCCTTTTACTGGCTGGGACAACCCCTCCATGTTTTATTTCGACCATGACTAGTGCGGCAGTCATATCTCTTCTGGGGTCCCTTTGGGCCCAAGGCCTGCCCTGGATAGGCATAGCATCAGCTGTTACCACAGACTCTCACGGAACCGCTCCCTACAGACGCACACTCTGAGAGTGGAGGCCAGGTTTTCTCCACATCCTAGCCAGTAGAGCCACAAAACAATGAATGCTGTACCTGACCATGACTTCCAAAACCTTTTCCATAGGCAACAGTGGGCACTGTATGTCCTTATACCAACCTCAAGTTTAGAGGGGAGATGCTGAGCTAGGTAAAAGAGTTGCACTGTCATGGGTTCAAGCCCCGTTCTACTGACTAGCCTAATTTAAACTGGTACCTGTCACTTGACCTCTCCATACCTCAGGTTTCCCCTCAGCACACAAGGAGGCAACACATTCTTGCAGATTAGGAGCTTAGGTGGGACTCATATAAAGTACTTAACTTGGGGAGTGGGGATGTAGCCCGGTTGATGGAGCGCTTGCCCAGCATGCGTGAAGTACTGGGTCCAACGCGTAGCCCTTGGAGATGGAGGTAGAAGGATCAGGAGCTGAAGGTCATCCTCAACTACATAGCAAATTTGATGCCCGCTTGGGCTCCATATCACCCTCACTAGAAAAGTGAGAAGAGTAAATGAACTGTTTAACTTGGTACCCAGCATACAAAGTAATGAAGCCTAGTCCTCCAAGGATGCTGGGCACTGTCCTTTCACCAAGCCACTAGGTTCTCCCAGGAGGACGCATGTCACCAAAAGGGACTAAAGATGGGGTTAAGGGCCACGCAGCCGGATGTGTGCCTGTGTGCCTGTGTGCCTGTGTGTGTACCAGTGTGCGTGTAGCTATAGATAGGTATAGAATATAGCTACAGATAAAGATATAGATGCTATAGATAGTGTGATGATGTGAGCTACCACTTTCCTCTGGCGTGTCCAGCTGGGTCAGCCAAGCCTTCTCCAGCCACCCGACCGGAGTCTCACTGGCTCCCGCCAGGATTATAAATCATTTATTTCATTATGAATTTGAGGAGCCGCTGTGTGTTTGAAGTGGGATTTGAAGCAAAAAGAAATGGGCAGATTAATGGAGCTTGAAGAGAGCTAAGTATCCCTCTCCGCTCCTGCCAGAGCGCGCCGGCAGCCAGCAGCTGAACAGCATTTGAAAAGCGCGTCTCTCAATTAAACGCATTTCCTCGCGTGTGCTTCCTGCTGGCGCTCGCCTACATTAATTGCCTCGGAGTCCACCCACCAGTGTTCTGCGCTCCAAAGGGGTCTGTGCTTATACAGGTCTCTCCCAGAGCAGAGCTAAAGGTTTCAGCACCACCTGAACACACACCAAGGCCTTCTGTGGCTTCTGCCTGCCATCCTTTGCTGGCAACATTTCTGCCCTGGCCTCCCTATGAAGCTAACGTGCCCTGGAAGGGTGAGGAGATAGATATCCCACCCTGCTGACTCTGGCTACCAGAACACTTTCATGCTCTGTCCCCCAGCCTGAGGTCCCTGTGAGCACAGACTGTATCATCTCCGTAGCCTACAAATATCCACGGGTCAATAAACTGTTGACCAACTGAGTGGGCAAATAGCATTTTAGGGTTAAAGAAAAATCTCAGGGGGGAAAAAACAACAACTATGTTCTCCAAAGCTTTCCAAACCTCCCCGCCAAAAAAGGGAGAGTTTAAAAAATTAAATTTATTTTCCTTTTACATCTATGTGTTTGCCTACGTGTATGTCTGTGTATCATGTTCATGCAGAGCCCTCAGAGGCCCCAAGAGGGCATTGTGATCTCTAGAATTGGAGTTGTGAGTCGCCAAGTGGGCACTAGGAACTGAACCCAGGTTCTCTGCAGGAGGAACTGATGCTCATAACCACTGAGCCATCTCTTCAGCCTCGGGAGCACACTTTTTCTGATCTTGTGCCCAAACTGCTTCCTCTTGACTTCTGAAAAACTCCTCTTCTGTCCCCATCCACCACTGAGCCATCTAACATGGGCATCTTCTCTTCTCCACATTGAGTGGAATCTTAACTAAACTGGGTGCAGTGTCCTCAGGAGACATTTAGCCTTCTCTCTGCACCAAGACCTCAACTCTTATCCCTTCCAGGCAAGACCAAGCCAGGACAAAGAGGACAAGAGATCCCATGAAGAACTCAGACATGTCCCCAAGGCAGGCACCCAACCAAGTACAGAGTTGGAGGGGACCAGAGAAGAGAGAACTCCGCAAGATAAGACAGTAGATGGCTCTGAGCATCAGTCAGACCGATGTGTACATTCAAAGGCCAGCCTAACTCCAGGGATGCAATGTAAGCTGGGAGCCTGCATCCTTCCCAGCTGGGACTGGCCTAATTCATACTTGTCAACTGGCATGGTTATTGTGAGCTCCTAATCGATGTCCCTCACAGTATCCTGGTTTAGATGTTATCACTTGATCAGTTTAATTGCAGGGGCACTTGTCTGGTTTGGCAAAGAATGAATTTCCTGTTTCTTTTTGTACATGAATGTGCATTAGATGATATGCATGTATACATGCACGTGTGTGTGTGTGTGTGTGTGTGTGTGTGTGTGTGTGTGTGTGTGAATGTGTGTGGAAGTGTGTGTGTACAAATGGAGACCAGAGGTGGACATCAGTATTTTCCTGGACTGTGTTCCACTTGTATATTGTGACAGGGTCTCTCTCTCTCTCTCTCTCTCTCTCTCTCTCTCTCTCTCTCTCTCTCTCTCTCCAGAGTTCACTGGCTTTGCTCTAGGGATCTGAAGCTCTCTCCCTCCCAAGTGATGGGATTACACCTGGCCCACCACACCCACTCAGCATTTACCTGGGTACCAGAGATCCAAATTCCCGCTTGTGCTTCAAAAGCTTTATACAATAAGCCACCTATCCAGCCTCAAGACAGGATTTTGCATCAACGAGAGCTGTCTGTTCAAGGAGTAAGGCCATATTCATCTATAGGGCCCAGCACTGAGCAAGTGGCCTACACACGGGGTACGTTCACCTGTAGCAGCTGAATGAACGGCTCTCAACTTCCATACCTTCCACGCTAGACTGGGTCAGGACAGAGGAGGACCAAAGAGCCGGTGGAGAATTCAGACACTCTCCCGGGACAGGCTCTCAGGAAGGTGAAAGGCTGGGGAGGGCCAGAGCGGAGAGAAGTTTGCAAGATGAGACCGTAGGTGGGCTCTGGATGGCAAAGGAAAAGGATTCCTTGGTACCAGAAGACTTGCAAGGGATGGGAAGTGAAACTGCAAGATCTTTTAGGGATGTAACATGCCAGTCAGGTTCAAAAACAAAAAGCATCTGGGCTCGGGGGCACATGCCTGTGATCCCAGCAGGCAGAAGGATCAGGAGTGCAAGAGCAGCCTCACCTATGTTCGCAAGTTCAAAGGCAGTGTGAGCATGTAAGAAAGAGAGAGGAAAAGGGAGGGCCAGGGAGAGAAAGAGCAATAATAAATAAAAACCAGGTCTTGTGGTACCTGTCTGCAAATTTAGGAGACCCAGAAGGCTGAACCAGGACCATCACTGGCTTGAGGCCAGCCTGGGCAACCTAGCAACTCCCAGGTCACCTTGGGCCACATAGCGAGAGAGACCTCACAGGGAAACAATACAGAAACAAAACAAAAAAACCCTACACACACCAGAGAGCAAGATTAAAGAGCAATGCACGACGGAGCGGTAGACAGTTAGCGTTGGCCAGTGAGATGAACACATTAACCTGTAACCTGGGCACAGCTACAAAGCAATGGTCTCCACCTCAATCTTTGCTTTCTCAATCAACAAAGTATGCTTAAGAAGAACGCATAGCTCCAAACAGAGTTGAGGCAACTTGCGAAAATTAATACACACAGAAGCCTGGCTATTGTTTCTATGGTGGTGGTGGTGGTGGTGTTCCAAGGCTTTGTCCTGCAAACGAGGGGAAATCTCTGGGAGTGTTGGCTGAAGACTGGCTTCTTCCCACTAAAGGCTGTGGAAGGTTAATCAGATGGTGAGCCCAGTCACCAAGATTAAGAGAAAGAAAATCCCTCCAACCGCCTTTGAATTCCAGTTATGTGTACGTTTTCTTTGAACTGGCGATTCGACTCTCTCTCTCTCTCTTGGAGAGAGAACAAAGCGGGTGGTGTGGAGCTCAAATCTCATTTACAACTTAATTTTGAAACTGAGGAGATTTGCAATGTTGGAAAGGCAGGGAGCAGGAAATCAACTTCAGAATAATTGCTCCGTCGTCTTTTAAACATAAGGCGGTGCACTGCTATTTTTGCTGATGTATTCAAATGAGAGGATGCCGCAGCTGCGGGGTGTCTCTGGGATCACGGATGGCACCGCCCGCAGGCAGACTGGGAGGAAATCGGGGGCCAAAGTGGGTCTGTCTCCCAACTCCAGCAAGCTGGAGGCCACAGGAGGGTTAGACTCCCCCAGCTCCAGATACTGCAGAGGGCCAAGAAGTATGGAGTAGAATAGTGACCCGGAGCAGCAATCTTGCTGCACAACCCCACAGAGAAGTCACATGTATCATGTTTACAGAGGGACAAAGGCACCCTCCAGGGTAATGCCCAGGGGGCCACTTTCCCAGGAACAGCTACATTGCCCAGGCAAGTGCCCACTACAAAAACTCCTGAGCCTGGGAAGCCACATATTAAAATATAAGCCCATTGAACAGATGAGTAAGTTGAGGCCAAAGGGCACCATCTGTTATCTAAATTCTGCAAGGCCCCTGGCACCCATTTCATGGCTAAGGGCTCTCACTAATGATGTAGAATGCAAGAGCCCAGAAAAGACCCGAGTTCTGATCTCCCCCTGCCCTGCCCCCCGCCAGTGTGCCCTAAACTTGACTTCTCTGATAGTCTTCTGCATCCAAGGTGGAGCTGGCCCCTAGCTCAGCTCTGAAGCCAATGAAAGACATGTCACATTCCATTTTGTCTGCTCAGTATAAGATTTTATTGTAGAAATTTAAAAAAATAATGCTAAACAAAACATCTGAGAGAATTCAGAGGTTCTTGTTACAGCAGGTTCCAACCTAAAGGTATCTGAAGCCCATTAGCTTTCCAGGGATGCTTCTATTCTGGTCACAGTGCTAACTGTGGTCACTAGGGTAATGGGATGCTGTCAGAAGGGCCCCCATCCAGTTTTCCAGCTGTCTGTGTGTCCACTGGTGCACTGGATGGCCCTGGGTGCCGCAGGAGACCCGGATGCAGGCAGACCAGGCCCACGGGGCTTCCTGACAGTTTGTCTACATTGGGCCCATTGGAATAAGGTGTCCCCTCTGCTGCTGCCTCTCTGTTAGCAGACACAGTCAGGGCCATTCCGATTAACCCTTCACAGCCACTCCACTCTGGGCATGCATGGGCTCTGTTCTTTTCGCTGATTTAATTAACATAATATAATGGAAATAAAATAATTGAAGGGGCTGCCACTTCAGAAAAGATCATCACAGGGCTGCTTGGGAGGCATTGTTGCATGGTTTCCAGGCAACGCCAATGAGGCCCCGAGAGGGGCTGGTGGTCCCCGAAGCAGCCAGACGGCTGAGTCTCACCCCACAGTCCCGGCACAACCAGTCTAGGCTTGGCTCTGTAGACCTAGGAGCACATGGGATTTTCTTGTGGCTTTCTGCCTTCACATGTGTGTGCCTTCACGTCCTGAAATGTCATCCCTGACTGTAGAATACGATGAAAATGAGAGCAGAGCAACCAGAGACACACCCACCGACTTCCTCCAATCAGGCACTTTGCATAAAAAAAATTAACAACGGTTATTTACAAGCGGGGAAATCACACCTTGTGTTCTAGAAAAGGTATTTCTATAAAAATAAAAAAAAGAGTACGATTTGATTTATGGAGACGACTATGGATGTACTTTCTCAACTTTGATTTTCATGGAGAGTGTGATTGCATGCGTGGGGGGCCGGGGGAATCTGCCTCAGGTCTCATTCCTTAGGCTGCTGTCCACCTTGGTTTTCTTGTTTGGGGATTATATTTCACTTTTACCTGGAACTTGGTAAGGCTGGCCAGCTTGTGAGGGGTCTAGCTGCCTCTGCCTCCCAGGCACTGGGATTACTAGTGCGTGCCACCTCACTCAGGTGCTCTAGGTGGGTTCTGTGGATCATACTCAGGTGTTCATATTCACATGGGAAGCATTTTATGGACTGTTGTCCCAGCACCCAAAGAATAGTTTTTGAGCTGGAGAAAATCTTGATTCTGTGAGGATCTGTCTAGTTGCTGAGGGACTTGACCTGTCATTCAGTTCCACAGCATCCCTCATTGTCCTAATACTCAACAGCCCCGAGGGGAATTCAAAACTAAGCATCTACAGGAGGATTTGGAGACCAACGATGTACTGGTCTTCTGATGGAAAACTCTGCTCCAGGACATGGTATTCTGTACCAGGTCGCATCCCTTCTGTATCATTGAGTGGAATACAGAGTGAGGCTCCTCCCTAATTTGGAAAGTCCCTTGCATCTCTGCAGGAGAGACCAAGGCTTTGGGAAAAGGGGAGAGAGCGCAACAGCAGGGTGACAAAGAGATTGACATGCACTTGACAGCCTGCAGCACACAGTACCACAAATCCTTCGTTGCAAACACCTTTAAAACCACTCCAGTTCTGGGGGTGGGGGAAGCATGCTCTTCTGACTTATCCAGTAGAAGTGCATTTGCCGGCTACAGAGAGAGATGACAACTTGTAGGTACTCTGGAAAAGAAAATGCTATGGTTTTTTGTCAGATTTTGCCAAGTCATAAAACGGAAGCAAAAAAAAAAATCGCTGTTCACACACAAAGATTTTGAGCAAGCCTAGTCATTTTTTGATGGTGACTTCTCTTACAGCTGGAAATGCAAAGGGAATAGGAATACGCCAAAGGTTCCAATTGCTTGGTACCTCGTTACTGTTTCTGCCATATTGGTTCCTAGTAATTATTCCAGTGTAATGGAGAAGTCCATTATGCTATATTAATGCCACTTGTTGCAGAAATGGCTAAATTAATTAATGCAGATGGACAACAGATTCATTATGATAAGCGTCTGATAAGTTCCTCAGCCAGTCTCCAAGATTAATTTGGCTTGAGGTCTCCAAAACATGGCTCAGCTCCCCACAGGAAAAGAGAAGCTGATTACAGATTGGAAAGGAGTATGAAGATCAGATTTGAATTTAAAAAAAAAAAAATGTAGTGAAATTGAAAAGCTCTCACGTCCAATCCATCTGAATAAAAGTGGGGGGGGGGGCATGTGCTTTACCTCTGACCTTGACACAGACTCACAGCTTATCTCTCTGAGTGCTAGGGTCTAAATGGAAATACTCATTCCCTGTTTTTTGTTTGTTTGTTTTTCAAGACAGGGTCTCTCTATGTAGTCCTGGCTGTCCTGGAACTTGCTCTGTAGATCAGGCTGGCCTTGAACTCAGAGATCAGCCTGCCTCCCTAGTGCTGAGATTAAAGGTCTGTGCCACCACCACCCAGCTTTTTCTTTTTAAAAATTGTCTATTCTTATGTTATATGCATTGGTGTTTTGCCTGCATGTATGTCTGTGTAAGGGTGTTGGATCCCCTGGAACTGCAGTTACAGATAGTTGTGAGCTGCCATGTGGGTGCTGGGAATTGAACCCAAATCCTCTGAAAGAGCAGCCAGTGCTCTTAACTGCTGAGCCATCTCTCCAGCCCTCCATTCTCTCTTTCAACAAAGCCTTGTTGACTGCATATAAGAAAAAAAAGTTCAAGAGTTTCCCACACATGCATTCAGTGTACCACATTATGTTGTGGTTCTAAGCTTTCTGGTCACCATAGCGCCGCATTGCCTCGCTGGGTCCAAGCCAGAAAATTTCAGTTCTTCCTGCCCTACACCTGCCTCCATCATCAAGATCATTAAGCCTGACAGAGGCTACCGTCTATGTATCTAAGTTAGAGTATTCATGAGATTACAAAACAAATACAGAGCTGGAAAAAAATCAAACGACTATAAAGAGATGCTTCACACACAATGGTTTTTTCTAAATCAGGAAAGTCATTCCATGCAACTGGACCAAGGAGGAGAATTTGCAAAAAGAAGTATATGAAGTAAATAAATACCTGGGAATATTTGGACTACTGTAAATCCAATACAATCCAGTGAAAGAAATTAAATATGATTTTTCCTCTCAAAATACCTGCTTTTTCCCCTCCCTCAAATGACTACATTCATGGTCCGTGAGAGGATTCATCCATGAGTCAGGTCTGCTGGCCCTGAGGAGGGAGACTGGAAAAGAACCGACACTTTGGGAAAACCGTGTAAGGACAGGCATAAAAAGCCTTAAAAATGTCTATGCTGGGCTGAGGGGAGAGCTCGGTTGGCATTGCAAGTGTGAGGACCTGAGTTCAAGTCCCCCTAGAACTCAAGTTTATAAGCCAGGCTTGGTAGCATACTTGGGGATGCAGAGACAAGGAGCTTGCTGGCTAGCCAGCCTAGCATACTTGGTGAGCTCCAGGCCCCTGGGAGACACCGTCTCCAGAGACAGCGAGGTGGTGGATGGTTCTTGAGAAATGACAGCTGAGGTTATGTTCTCTGCTCCTCTGGCCTCAACACACACACACACACACACACACACACACACACACACACACACACACACACACACACACGCTGCTGATGGCTCTTCACCCAGGAACTTTCCCTCCAAGCATCAGTTCTAGACACAAACTAGAGACACAAGCAAAGACATAGGCATGGGGTCTTTATTACCGCATTATTGTTAGTATTTTTTTTTAATGAGGGGGAAATGGTCAACACGTTTGATATGTTTGTTTGATGGCCTGTTTATTCTGCAGTTGCAGAAACAGCCATGGAGGATCTCCACGGGTGAAAAGGCCCACGATGATGTAACAGAAAAGGAGGCTAGAAACCAGATACAGTGAGGCTCTAATTTCGTTTTTGCTGTTTAAATTTGTAGTTTATACTCAACATCATGATGGGAACTACGGGAGCCTCAAGGGTTTGTCTGTGATGTCTGAACTTGTGTTATTGTGGGGGACCGTTTGGAGTCCACCCCTGGCACCTCTCCAATCTAAGTCTTTTCCACACTTCCTCCGCCCTAACCCTGCATCCCAGCAGATGCAGCTCCTAACATCCTTTCAGTTGCTCCTCCTTCCTTTTTGCTACTGAAGCCTTCCACGTTTGCATGGGATTCCCTCACCTGGAAATACATCACCTCCCACCCATCACTTGTTGATAGCCTAGAAACGCCCATTAGCCATTTCAGCCATAAATGGTGAAAATAGACAGATGAACTCCTGAACCAGGTCAATGGTATAGGAGTGTTCCCACCCCACAGCCAGGGTCCTGCTACCTGAGGAAGTGTGACTCTGGGCTTCTCTTCTTTTGGAGGACTCTTGGTGAGGGCCATGACACAAACATACTCTAGAGAACCAAGGGTCCCTTCAGATCAACCTAAAGCCCGCCAGAGCTTTTTCAGAATCCTTACCAATGAACCGTGGGTGCTGCCAATCACTTACCAGTAACTCTTGGCCTTCCACTGACTCGGGAGAATTCAGACCAAAGCCAGTGTTCTAGAACCATTTGTGTCTCCAGCACGAGAACACACTCAAGTAAGCTCTGTCTCAAGGACACAGATGCTCAGTGAGGCCCCGGGGATGGATGCTTTTGTTCCTGGAACTGTCTCTCTTCCCTCTAGAGTTTAGGCAATTTTCAAATTTCAAAGGCTTCTGAAGGGCTTAAGAAAGCACCACAGCTAATGAGGAAGGAAGAGCCTGACTTACAGTCAAGCAGACAGGGATCATCTGTCTGGAAGATTCCCTCAGAGATGGTAGAGACAGGTGTCTGCTGAAGTTTGGAGGCCTGGAAGGAGGTGGCTCCCAGACAATGGGAACACTCGCCCACCCACGCCCCGGAAAGTCTGCCTCAGACAGGTTCCTGCAGGAGCCGGCAAATACGCTTCCCTCCCTCTACCACCCACTTCCTTTCTAGCCTCCCCGGAGTCAGGAATGAGATCCTTCCTCCATCTCTATGTGCCAAGGGCCCTGCTGAAACTCGCTGGCTCACCAGACAGAACTCCCAAGGAATCATATTTTCATTAAACATTCCAGCCAGTGTCTCTTTTGTTAGGAATTAGCCATTCCAGCCATAAATGATGAAAATAGACAGAGGAGCCCCTGAGCCAGGGCAGTGTGGTATTGGAGTGTTCCCACCCCACAGCCAGGGTCCGGCTGCCTAAGCAATTTGCTTCTTCACCTGCAATGTTCCCAGCGACCTTTCCTGGACGAAATCTCTCTGTGACTCTCCAGCCAGCTCCCCAGACTAATCCTTCCCCAGCTAGCCCATCTGAGCTCTTCTGGCAGACTCAGACACACAGCCACATGCCACAAAACAACCCTAGTCATCGCCATCTGTCGTCACCAGCCAGGCTGTAAGTGCCATGGGAGCAGGAGCGAGGCCATAAGCACTCTGTCCTCCTCTCGTGCACATAGACTGTCAACAGACATCTCCAGTTGCTGAGAAATAGTATCCAACAAGTCACTCAGCTTTCTAGGAAAGGTCGTGTGGGACTACAGCCTGGAAAAGTCTGAACATCTAGGGAGATGAGTCAGGCTGTGAAGTGATTGCCTTCAGTCCCCGGAAACCATACAAAATAAGCCAAGCATGGTGGTGGATGCCTGGAATCCCAACACTGGGGAGGCCGAGACAGGCAGATAGCTCCCTGGAACTCCCTGGCCATCCAGCCTCGCTTCCTGGGCAAGATCCAAGCCAGTGATAGATCTTCAGCAAAATCAAAGTGCACATCATCTGAGGAGCAACAACTGAAATTGTCCTCTGGCCAACACACACACACACACACACACACACACACACACACACACACACACACGTAAATGTGCACTTGTACACACACGCACACCATAAAAAAAGAAACACCCGAATAGAAGCTATATAGCTCCTGACTATATCTACTAGCTCATTATTTCTTAAAAATACATCCTACTCTCCAAGAATACAAGGCAATGATTCCTTATCTGCAGTTTCAGAATCTAAAGAGCTCAAGGTTGGAGGCAGGAACAGAGAAGTGGGGCACATTTGGCAACAGGACCCAGTTGGAGCTACAGTTACTTTTAAAACACTGGCAGTACTGAATCCGTGCAGACGTTAGACTTCTCTTCGCCGAGCTGTATGTTTGGCTGCAAAAATATTAAGGTATTAATTACAAGATGCTCCCGGGATCCTGCTGGGGGTGTTACATAATCAATGTGCAGCAAGTGAACTGTATTTCTTTTTCTAGATCGCAAATACTTCTGAGTTCCAAAGCCATCTGGCTAGAGTGGCTTTACATAAGGGATTTCAGCGATGTGCCTACAGTGTGTCTGGAGTGTCAAAAGTTCCCTGGAGGTGAAGTGCGGGAGTCTGAATTCTCTCTCTGTGTGTCTCTCTCAGTCTCTGTCTCTGTGTGTGTCTCTCTCCCTCTCCCTCCCCCCTTCTCTCTCCATGTATGATTTTTAGTGTGTATAGAAAAGATCTCACATCAATTCCCCCAATTCTCTGCTTTTGCTTCTGTCTCCCCATAAGAGAAAAAAACAAAAAAACAAAAAATTCCCATCCTCTCCAGGGGCTTTTGAGTAGCTTCCTGAAGGAAAGTCTCTGCTCCACTGATGCCAGCCTTGGCCAAGCATGGAGAGAGTGTACCAATTTCTCATCACTGTGACAAAATGTCTGAGCAGAGCAGCTTCAGAGAAGATGTGTGTGTGTGTGTGTGTGTGTGTGTGTGTGTGTGTGTGTGTATTTGGCTCGTGGTTTCAAAGGCTTGCCTGTCTTGAAGAGGAAAGGGTAGAGAGCTAAACAGCTCACAATGGGTGGGACAGAAAGGGACAGCCCTGGGACACCATACAGTCCCCAAAGATGTACCCCAGGGAATTATTTCCCTCACTGAGCCCCACCTCCTAAAGTTTCTAGAGCCTCCTAAAATGGCCTTCAACCATGAGCCTGTGACTGTGCACAGCCGACATCCCAGGCAGACACATCAGATGCCACATCGGAGCTGTGTGATTCAGAATCGTTCTGCGCCTTGGCACCTGTTCTTGCTCCTCCACTGTGGGAAGGGCAGTCCCAGCCGGAGGCTGCTCCTTTCACTTTGACCACAGGGTGAAGAAGACACCATGACTTCGCATCACATTTAAACATTAGCTCAAAATAAACTAGCGGCCTGAATTGGAGAACTAAAAACCTCAGAACTCATAGACGAAAACAAAGGAAAAATTTTCCTGACCTTGGACTGACCATGGATTCTGAGAGATGACCTCAAGCACAAAAGCAACAGAAAAGTATATTGGGCCACATCAAAGTTGTAAATGTTTGTTCTTAGAGGACATTACGAAGAAAAAAAGATACAGTAGCTGTAGTATATACAAGAAGAAGACAGGACTTGAACTGCCATTTCTCCACAGGTATACAAATGCCAGCTAACCCATAAAAATATGCTCAACATCATTAGTTGATAGGGAAATGCAAGACCACTTCACATTCGTGAGGTCAGCCAGCATTTTAAAATTTGAAAACAAGTGGGAAATTATGGAACACTCAGGATGCTGGCATACTGCTGGTGTAATTACGAACCAGCACAAGCACTATGGAAAATAATGTTGGAATTCTTCACAACAGTTGAGGCCTGAGGCCATGGGTTCAATGCCCAATACAGAAAGGAAAATATAAAAAAAGAAAGAAAGAAAGAAAGAAAGAAAGAGAGAGAGAAAGAAAGAGAGAAAGGAAGGAAGGAAGGAAGGAGGGAGGGAGGGAAGGAAGGAAGGAAGGAAGGAAGGAAGGAAGGAAGGAAGGAAGGAAGGAAGGAAGGAAGGAAGGAAGGAAGGAAGGAAGGAAGGAAGGGAGATATTATTGGGACCTGCCATGGTGGTACACGCTTTTAATCCCAGCTCTTAGAAGGCAGGGGCATGCAGGTCTTTGAGTTCGAGGCCAGCCTGAAATACTTTATGAGTTTTAGACCAGCCAAGGCTAGATGATGCGACATTGTATCAGGAAAAAAAGGAAGAGGAGAAGGAGGAGGAAGGGGAGGAGGGGGAGGAGGAAGAAAGGAAGGAAGGACAAAAGGAAGGAAAGGAAAGAGGAAGGGAAGGACAGATGGGAAAAGAATAAGGAGGAGGGAGGAAGGGGAAGAGACATGAGGAAAGGAGAGAAGAGGAAAATAACAACAACAAAAAAAACTACCATATAATTTCATAACTCTACCCAGGTACCCCTAGTTGAAAACCCAGAAGTGGGAAACTAGCATTACAAGTACATAGAGCTGGCAGGGTGCTACCAGTGGGTAAGGGCTCTTGCCACCCAGCCTGATAACCTGAGTATAATCAGTGGAACTTAGGTGGTCAGAAGTGTTTACTGCAGGTAAAAGGTAGAACAACCCTTATGCCCATCAGTGAAGGAATGGATCATCAAATTGATTATATGAAAGCAAGTATTACTCAGCTATGAAGAAGAATGGAGCACCAGTAGATACTACAGCATAAATGCACCTTGAAAACTAATGCTGAATAGGTACCCAGACATGAAACTTGCTCGTGACTTACAATCCTGTTTATACGAGATCTTCAGGATAGAGAAATCCAGACAGATGGCTCTCAGATCAGTAATTGGTAGAGGATAAACGAGGGAGACAGAGAAACCCCTTAGCAGGTGTAGGGGTTCCCTTTTTGGAGATGAAAACATGTTCCAACTAAATAGGGGTGTTAGTCCTACAACACTGCGATGCACTAAACTCGTAGACGGATTTGCTTTACTGCAGTTAATATTGCATCACATCCGTGGCTCCACAATTTTAAAAGGGAGCTGAAGATAGGGTCGCCATTTATGGAACCTCGCAAACATTCTAACAAGTGACCAAGAACAATCATAGTTGTGGAGAGACATGGCTGTCCATAATTTGAGAAGCAGCCACGGAAGGGTCAAATTTCACTGTCTTGAAGAACCTAGACTTCAAGCCTAAGGTCAGGTGATCTGATCATTGTCCCCATGAGTCAAGGTGTGGGAAGGTTGGACACACTATTTTCATGGCTCAGCTACCGTTCCCATAGAGGTGGGCATGAGCTGCCATTTACAGAGAAGGTCCTGGACAGTTCCTCTGCCACGTGGCTTGCTCTGGCATCCGCTGTGGTCATCAGGGTCCTGGCATGCTGAGGAAATACAGCAGTGGCCTTGGGAATAACAGCGAGTCCCTGATGTCCCTGACATTCTAAGTAATGCTGACACTGGGGACCCCATGCCAGGCGGTGACGGTATGGCTAGGGGAGCCCAGCCTAGGCCGCAGTGCCAAAGACCATGTAGGAGAGGATGAGACTGTAGATACACGGTGGGGAGTCTCGGGGCTTAAAACTTTGTATTACTATTCAAGGACAAAGAACTGGCCGTTGGAGCCTGTATCTTTCCAGAAGAAAGACATCAGATTGGTCACAGGGTCAGTCACAAAGGAGAACTTGGGGACCCGGAGTGAACTATCCTAGAAGGCGGACTCAAGGGCAAAGGATCAGAAACAGCAACTGTGAGAGTCTGGAACAGATAACAGCTGGGAAACGACAGCACCTCCCTTGACCTTCACATAGATTCTGTGGATGTGCACACGGACGGACGTGCAGGTGGCTCACTCTCAGATGTCATTCCTCGGGACCTCTCCCCACCTTAGCTTGCTTGTTTTGCGACACAGTCTCTCACTTTGTACCTGAAGGTCCCTGAGCCCTCTAGGCTGGCAATGAGCCCCTGAAACCTCCCTGGCTCTGCACACCCAGTACTGGGATTGAGAGCACAAGCCTCCTTGGCCAGTTTATTTTGGGGGGTGTGGGAGTGCTGGGGAACACGCTTGAATGCTCATGCTTGCCTGGCAAGCTCTTTGCCCATCTCTCCATCTCTCTCACCCTACAACAGAATCTTAGTAAGAAGAGGAGAGATCTCCTTGCATGCATAAAGTTGAGCTGGTACCCTCCATGACGAGCCAGTCACAGTCCCCTGGGGGAGACTCAGCTAAGTTAATCTGACAGCCAATGGCTGCCCTAGGGGCTTCCTTCCACACTGCAGGGAATGTGGAGAACAGCTTGAAGGGCACCCAGAGAGGCTCTGGAGGAAAACCTCCCATCTGCGGAGAAGCATGAAGTTGCTTTCACAGGATCTGAGAGATGGAGAGACAGGAGGAAGTGCCATCTTACAAAAAAGAAAAACAAAAACAAAAAACAAAAACTAGCTTGGCTGTGAGCCTGGCTCACCTCCTGATCCATCCCACGTCTGCCTGCCGTGTCTACTTTGAAGATCCAGAACAAATACAAGATGTTTCTGTTTTGCTACAAGAAAAATACCTTTTAATTTGGTCTCTTCTTTATTTTGTTTCGGTTTTTGTTTTTCCTGTGAAGGGATTATACAAGGGCTCAATTGAAAATAAGGCAGGCTGTATTATTACTTCAATGCATGAGAGGACGATAGTTTATCTCACCAGCTAACTGCTTCCACATCAACTCAGTTGTAAACAGTATATTCTCCATGTTCTTTGCAGCTAGCCCAAAGAATTCAGAAACACAGTGCTCTGTCTCCTACCATTCAACATGTCTCTTATAACCTTAGCTGGAATGCGCTTTTTACATAAGATGTTTGATTAGCGGAAGCATTCAAAAGTCGAGGTTTGTAGCTATAGAGCAAGAACTCAATACCTGCCACTAAGGAGACTCATATTCTTCCCTATTAGAAAATCTGGCTAATACCAAAAGGCCAGCGAGCAGATGGAGCAGGGCAGAAGTTTCGTAAACTTGCTGCCAATGGCCACAGTTGAGTGAAGAGTAAGTCGTAAGTCCCGACTGGCATGAGCTGCTGGTATTTGGGATCTGTCTGCCTCTCCCACACACATAAAGGAAGCCAGTTAATGAAGCCATGTGAAGGCAATGTCAAAACCCAACTTTCAGGGGCTGGGAATATGGCTTCGCAGACAAGCTGCGGCTCTTGCAGAGGACTGGAGTTCAGCTGCCGCCACCCACTACAGATTGGCTCATAACCTCTTGTAACTCCAGCTCCAGGGAACCTGAACCCCTCTTCAGGCCTCCGTTGGCACCTTGACACACGCGTGAATACACCCACACGGACACATGGGCACAAACGTAATTGTAAGCAAAAAATCCATTTTAGACCAGCTCTTCTTCCTCTCTTAGCCCCAGCTCTACCTCCCAGGCCACCCCATCCTCCCATCATCTCTCTGCTCAGGGATGGCATGGGCATTCAGTCCCCAAGTGTGGTAACAACGGTAACAACGGGGGGGGGTGGGGGGGGAGGAGAGAGAGAGAAAGAGAGAGAGAGTGAGAGAGAGAGAGAGAGAGAGAGAGAGAGAGAGAGAGAGAGAGAGAGAGAGAGAGAGAGAGGCACTACTGAATTCCCATCCTTAAAGCTCAGAACTGCTCGAATACTGTTTCCTTGAGTTAGTCTTCCGGAGACCAGCTAGCTGGCAGCATCTGCAGTCCATTCCTCTTCGTTTTCCCCCTTTCTCCGACTTTGCTCCCCGCTCCTTTTCAAAGAACCTTTCAAAAACAGCTTCTTTTAGCCCTGCCTGCCTATGCGCCAGACCCTGTTGCCTTCTGAAACACTTCTGTTAGCACATATTAGATACACACAGGAACAGATTTCATCCGTGGTCACCCCTCACCCTCCCTTCTCCCTCCTGATTCCTGCTGCTCTCTACTCTGGCATCTCTACTGCTTGTGACCCAATGAGTGTCTTTCCGGTTGCTTCCCACAGCATGCCGGGGGGGGGGGGGGGGGGGGGGGGGGGGGGGGGGGGGGGGCCTTACACACGGCTACACCACTGAAGAAAATGTCTCTCCCTCCCCCAGCAACATCAGTTGTTTATGGATTCTGAGGGCGTGACAGTTGCCAGAGTCTCAATGGGGGTTGGAACTTCCAGATCCAAGCTGGAATGGCTACCCACTACACCTCCCATATTGAGTAAAGCCGTTGCCTGCTTGCCGACCTTGACCAGATGTCCTCCCTATGTTAATTCCCTGCCGGTATCCACCCTTCTGAATGCTTAAGGGAAGTTCCTTGTTTGTGTATCCTGCATATTGGGTGTTAACAGGTTAGATGCAAGAATGTTCGGTAGCAAACTTCTGCCCTCCGGGGATCCTCCATTTGTGCTGTAAGCCTGTATTTAAGGTTTCCTCCCTCTTTCAATAAACAGCGTTTGGCATTTGGCATTCAGCCGTGGTAAATGACTCGCTGTCTCTTGTCTCTATTTTTAATCCGCAGCCCCTCGCTTGGACATGGTGAACGGGTATCGGTAACCAAAACGCTTACTCTCCTCAGCACTGGGACCAGTTATGAATCTCTATAGTAACCACTGCTGGGCACTGTTCTAAGAGCCCGTGAATGTAACTTCCAAGCATTGGTGAAGAGGTCCCTGCAGTCCCATGTAATACACAGAACATCCGAGATACCGCCCCCAATGCCCTACACACAGTGAAGACAGACGTAGGCTCCATGGCCCATGGAAGCGGCCCACACAGCACATCCTCTATCCTGTTTGTGCTCTCCTCGTGGAACTTTCTATCACCCCATCTCTTCCTATCCTCACCACAACTCCTAGGTATTCACGGCCTCAGCCTAGAAAGCCAAGCCCAGAGCAGTTCTGGAACTGCCCTGCTGGACGTGTGCAATGGGACATTGGTCACCACGGCAACTTATTCATACCTTCACAGTCTTCCCCCTAGTGACAAAACTTAAGGCCTCAGAGGGATCCTGACCTGGAATTCCTAGGAGAGGGAACCCGGGGACAGAGGAGGCATCTGTTGGAAGGCTCCTCTCCTTCCTGTATGAAGGAGAGACGTGCTAGACCAAGGGCGTTCTCGGAGTACAATTCAACATGGCAGGCACTGGGTTCACGCTCTAAGACCTAAGGACTTTGGAATGATGAAACTTCCCAGACCTCTTTTCACTGTGGACTTGAACCCAGAGAGGCAAGAGAGGCCAACAGGAAGAAGGGGAAGAGAGTAAAGCGGAGAGGAAGTAGGGAAGGGAGTCACAGAAGGTAAGGCAGAGAACAAAAATCTGTTAAAACTAGAGAAGAAGCTGGGCGGTGGTGGCACACGCCTTTAATCCCAGCAGCACTCGGGAGGCAGAAGTAGGTGAACTTCTGTGAGTTCAAGGCCAGCCTGGTCTACAAAATGAGTTCCAGGACAGGCTCCAAAAGCTACCCAGAGAAACTCTGTCTCAAAAATAAACAAAACTTAAAAAAAAAAAAAAAAAAAAAACTAGACATGTTAGACACAGTGACTCACACCCATAATCCCAACTACTCAAGAAGCTGAGGCAGGCAGATCACAAGTTTGAGGCCCATCTGGGTAACAGAGTGAGACTGTCTCAAAATAAATTTTTATACAATTAGGATGTGGCATAGTGGTGGAGCACTTGCCGGGCGTGTGTCAGACCCTGAATTTGATCCCCATCCCCCAGAAGGCTGGCATGATTTTGGTAAGCATATTAGCATATCATTTCCACAGGACACTGGCTTAGAAGGTGAGACGATTTCTAAGTCTGTCACCTATATTCTTCATCTGAAATTCCATTTCTGGATTCAGGACCTCCACCACTTACTTTTAAGTAGGTAAGAGATTTGCAAACCAGTGGTGACCTTTTGTAACTGAACAGAACCTTGAACTTAGAGGTAAATTTCACAAAGGGACTCAGTGGGGGCGGAGGGGAGTCTGTAACTATTCATTACTAAGTGGATTCTGAGTTACCAATTTTTATCAAAAAAATCGGGAAATAATGAATATGGTATTTCATGTTTGAATAAAAAATTGCATTTATAGTATGAACACTGTGGCAATCATTGCTTTTATTTTTTTCCTGAGAAGCTGTACCTGGCATGCTTCACTCATATGAACTTCTTGCTAGGCACTGTGCACTATGAGGATGTCAAAAAGGCATTAAGTAAACAGCTGGCTGTATCTTGTAAGCAACAGAGTGCTTAAGAAGGCTTTGCAAGAGAGAAACAAAAAAATTTGAAGCAGCAAAGGGATTGTTTCCAGATCATCAGTAGGCTGTGCTGGACTTGAACTCAGAGCCAGTAACTTACCGTCAAAAGGGCTTTGTGCACATTTCCTAAATGAGTGTTGCGTGTCTGAGGGCGTGGTGTGGCATGAAATAGGATCGTGTATGTTTAAGAAAAGACTCACAGGCTGGGAAAGCAGTTCACTGGTGCAGTGCTTGGTGAGGGTGCCGGGAGGCCCCAGGTTCCCTCCTCAGCACCGACAACATCATCAACGACAATAATAACGACAATTGCAGGAAGAACACACTTCCATCACCTCCAGAAATAAGCCCTTTCCTGACACCTTGTCAACTGCTCGCGGGGTTCAAAGTCTTCCCCTCACGGAAGCAAAACAAAAAAGGAAGAAAGCGTTATTACCAGAAGGTGAATTCTACTGTTCAAACCCAACGCCCTGTTTGTCCCATGTGTCTGGGCAGTGGATGGATACTCAGCAAGCCCAAGCTTTTGGCATTTCTATTTGAGAATGTGGGGTGAGTTTATTGGGTTAAAATCAGCTTTGTTTGGGTTTGCACCGGCCTTGTTCCCCGGGAGCCCCACATGGGGCGCCAACATGGCCTGGAAGAGGGGCATGTCAAGTGCCCCCCACCTCGCATTGTTACCGCACAGTGAACTGGAGTCTCCAAGGGGAAGGGGGAAAAAAGGAATTCCTCACTTCCATCCTGACTGGGATTCCCCTTTTTTTTTTTTTTTTCAGTAGCTCCAAGCTGCAGTAATCCGTATTCACTGCGCCCAGCCCCGGGTTCTCCGGAGTTCTCGGGCTCTCTGTCATTGTAGTCTTATCTGCGCCTGCTTCTTCCAATGGCGCTTCTTGGGAGCTCTTTCAAGACAAAAAAAAAAAAAAAAGGGCCAGCTCCATAATGGCCGGCGTGGCCCCTTTCTTCTCTCTCTCCCTCTCTCTTTCTCTCACTCTTTTCTTAAGCTTTCCGACCGAGCCGGGCTATTTAATCTTCCTGAGCTGTTCAAGATGTCACTTACCTCTGATGGTGGGGACAAAGGAAATACTTCCACAGTGAATGCCCGGCGGAGCTGAATGCCTCAGGCTGCTTTGAAGAGGGTTCTTGGAAGTCTGTTTCAGCAGAGTGGCCTGAGCGTAGATCTTTTTGTGCTGTGGCCTGCGTGCCTCCCAGCCAGCCACACCAGAGACGTTTAGCATAAAGGACACTGAAGGGCTTTGTCAGTGGCAGAACCCAGTTCAAACCCCAGCTCAGGCTCGGGCAAATCAATCACTTAATTGTCCTGGGCCTCAGTTTCCTTCTCTGTGAAGATGTAGGGATGATGGCATCTGTTTCTTTCTTTGTACAGTACAAATGTGAACAGTTCCCATGTGAGTCTGGAAGAACAGAACGCTGCTTACTGGAAGGTGCACACACTATCCCTCCCTGGAAATCTACGGTGTAATTAAGTGATTGATTATGCAAGTTCCTGGCAACGAGTTGGGCTAGCCTGTGGAATTCTGGAAAGGAGTGCGGAGTTTCGTTAATTAACGAATAAGCGCAGGGGTCAAAGGCTGACAACGTTGGCCACCTTTGACCTTTCTCCCCACGTCAAATGTGTCACGGAGCCGTGTTGGTTCGGCTTTGGACAAGCCCGTCTGTGTTGCTGAGGGCACCAGTCAGGCCCAACCTCAGAAGGTCTCTCCAGGGCACACATGAGAAGGTAGCGCACTGCTCCGGAATACTTTGCGTCTTCCTGTTACCTGCCGAGTAAAAGGCAGACCCTCGCCTCACTTTCAAGGCCTTGGATGACCTGCTTATTTCTCCAGCCTCTCACCCACCCCCTTCCATGAGCCCTGCACTTCAACCAAGGTGTCCTCTGCCCACTGAGACATTTTTCTGCAGCATAAAACGAAGTCTTTCCCTCCCACAAGTGGACACTCAAATGTCACTCACCGTCATCCTCCAGGCCCAGTTCCTTCTTGTACTGCAGGCTTTCCTTCTGTGACTCAGTTTCACTCAATAAATAGCTTCCTCATTTCTCCTTGAGCAAGAGACCAAGTCTCTAAAGTGAATAGGCCACAGCCCCTGCCCTTAAACTGGGCACCATTTATTGGGTGTCTACCTTCCTCTTTCTGCTTTTAGAAGCCCCTGTCCAGTTCCCTGAAGCAGTCTGAGGTACCTGCTTACAATCACATATCCTCCGGCCCCCAGCTGTGAAAACAAATTCAAGCTCTAAGAGACTGATGAAACACTTCCTACCTTCCACATGCTCAGCAATTGCATGTTATGGGAAGCAGACCCTGTTCCCATTCTTCAGGTGACAAAACTGAGACCCAGACAGATACGCCCAACTGGGCTCAAACCACGCAGGGGTATCCAATGCATTTCCCACCTACAAAGCGATGCTCTGGCCTTACCCAAGATCAATGAGACTTTGCGGTAACTGAAATAACTGCTCTAGTATTTTACTTCTCGGGGACAGTACTTACCTAGGTAAATGCCCCAAGGCCAGTCTGGTCACTGAGGACCTCCCCGCTCTGACACTAACCTGGGTGGTGGTCCTGCTCCCAGCCCTGTATCTGAAGGACACATCATACACCTTCCCCAAGGCCCCCGCGTGCAGCCAGGGCCAGCGGACCCTTCCCGAGCAGTGTACAACTCTTCATTTCCCATATCAATCATGAGAACAAGTTGAAGTTCAGATAAAGGCAGCTTGGTTTCCCCTAATTGTTCAGGATTTAGACTGACTGTTTGCACTGCAGACTGCGGCCACTGGGTTCCCGGCGGGGGGCTGTGGCCGGCTCTTTCTCTAACAAACCCGTGTTCATGCGTCCATTCAGATCCATCACCCTGAGATAAACTGTGAATATTGTCCTTTGTCGCCGCTGCATTCTTCCCGGCATTGTGGGGGCACTATTTACGGATTTAAAGGTTCATTTGCACAATTCTTTTGTCAGCCGCCCGGGCCCCGCAGAATGGCAAAGCGAGGGCTACCTCTCCTTTCTGGGTTATTGCCCCAGCTCTCTCTGAGCAGAATGGACATGCCCGCCCTGGACTTAGCATGAAGAATGTCATTTCGAAAATTACATTTTTTAAATGACCTGTCTGCGTCCGTGGCCAGGGGGGTCACCAGTTCACAGAGGGCGGGATTTAGGTGTGGGGCTCCTACCCCTTCTACCAGGAGCTTTTGCAAAACAACACGGAGTAAAAAAAAAAAAAAAAAAAGTGGCAAGTGATACAGAAGGGCATCATGACGATGGCCTGGACTGAGCACTTCCTGCTGCGGGCTCCCTGCCCCGCCCTACTTGGGCCTCCAGCTTTTAGATTAGTATTATTAGTCTTACGTTTGCAGAGAAGGAAACTGAGTCTTTGAAAGTTCGGGGTCACTCAACAAGAGAAAGTCAGAGCGGAGTTTCCACTCTAGGGCTTTTCTGACTCCAATCTGGGCCCCCTCTGGCCCGTCCCCTGCTATTTCCGAAGGTTTCCTTTCGACCGATCCAAGGCATCTGAATAAAGCAGTAGGGTTTGAACCCGAAACAATGCAACCAGGAGATGCGTGTGGCCAGCTTGCAGAGAACATAAGCGCACTATTGTCTCGGTGACTCCCGCAGCTCTGGGACCTCCCTCGGGAGCCTCCTCCTCCTCCTCCTCCTCCTCCTCCTCTGGGATATTACTCTGCTCTCCCCGCTTGGGACAGCTCTGGAATGGCATTCTCTCCCCTTTGTGGTGACTCCTAATTATAAGCTCTGTCTGCTCCCCACCCCTAGAGTGCAGGCCCCCTGAGGATAGGCTTGTCCTTTCCTCTCTGGGTCTCCAGTGGGCAGCTTCAAGCCCGGCTCGCACACACATGGTGAACACAGATTGGAGGTGAAGGGGGGAAATGGCTTTTGTGTGATAGGAGGGCTCCTGGAAATCTCACAGAGGAAAAAAACATATTGGGCATGGGTGGTCACAAATCCTGCAGCTTTGCAGGAAGAGCTAGGGACAAACCAGGAGGTATGGATCCTTCTGTGAGTCTGTGGGCTTCTTGCAGAAGATGGAAGGGGAAAACAAAATTATTTAAAAAAAGAAAAAAAAGGAAAAAAAATTTTACCCAGAGCCCCACAAAGTGCTAATCTGATTTTTAGTTAAAAAAAAAAAAAAAAATTGGCTTTAATCTCTTTTGTGAAACTACCCCGAACTTTCCCTTACTCGTAATGCATCCTGTACCACAAAGGCGTCTCTCTTTCACGATAGTAGATGAAAGGGAAAAAAATTAAAAGTAAAGATGAAGTGAGGATGTGTGGGACTTGGCACTGGAAAACATGAAGCAAGAGTTGTTCATTTTATTTTCTAAAGCTGATCCATGGAAATTTATTTGTGGCACTGTGATAAAGAATTGCTATATTTTTTTAAAGTGTGTGTGTGCTTGTATGTAGTGTGTGTGCATTTAGTATGTGTGAGTAGTGCCTGTAGATTGTATGTAATGTGTGCAGTGTGTGTGTGTAGCATGTATGTACTGTGTGTAGTGTGTGTGTGCATGGTATATATGTATATGTAGTGTGTATGGTGTTTGTGTATGTAGTGTGCGTGTACTATTTGTGTATGGTATATGTGTAGTATTTGCGTATGTAGTGTGTGTGTGTGTATGTGTTGTTTGTATATATAGTATATGTATCTGGTATGTGTCTATGTGTTGTGTGTATATGTGTTGTCGGTGGGGGTGTGTTTGAACATGTGGCGATCAGAGGACAATTTCTCAGGAGTCTCATCTTTCTCACTGAGGCAGGGTCTCTGCTGTTGGCCACTGCACAGTGTATTCTAGCCCGACTGGCTCACAAGCTTCCAGACAATTCTCCGGTCTCGGCTTGCCGCCTTGCCTTAGGGGTGCTGGGATTATAGATGTGTACCACAGCATCCAGCTTTTTCCATGGATTCTGAAGACTGAATTTGAGCCAGCAGGCTTTCTGGACAAGTGCTTTTATCCACGGAGCCATCTCTCTGGCCCAAGAACTGCAGTATCTTCCAAGTCTCAGTGAATTTGAAAATGCAGAATACCATGCAAGACTGCATAATGAATTCAATGCTAACTAGATGCAAGGGACATTTTTAGGATCCAGTTACTGCTTCTGCACAGAGGTCAAGAGTGTGTTCTACTCTTAAAGGTTGTTCTCACTCTGATTTGCAGATGACGGTAAGGTCCATGCTCTGGCCTAAAACAGCGTGTGACAGTGTTTTGTAATATGTAGGAAAACGCATCCATACTCTAGAAGACGGTGAACAAGGTGAAAGACTATTGATTGAGAAGACTGTTTCGTAGGTAAGGCTACATAGTGAACAAGCATGAAGATGTGAGTTCAAATCCCAGCATCCCAGTGACTACACATTTGCTGCAACCCCAGTGCTGCAAGGGGGTAAAGACAGGAGGGTCCGTGGAGCTCAGTGGCCACCAGTCTAGCTCCAAGTTCCATCAGAGAGCCCGTCGCAAGGAAAGAAGGTAGAGGGCAATAGAGCAGGAAGCCTGCTGCCCACCTGTGCCCTCCACATTCCAACTTGTAACAAGATTAATTGATCTATTCTTTCACAGTTTCAAAGACACATGTAATGTTTTCTGATTGTACCTTCCCAATTACCCTCTTTATCCCACCCCATCCCACATGATCCCCAACAAGACCTCTTCCTACTGTCATATTTTCTTTTCCGTGACCCACTACATTTGATTACAGCTGCCTGCTTGAACGTGAGTAGTGGGCTATTTACTTAAGCAAGAGCCACTGACTAGTGGCTACATACTGAGGTCTATGTGATAAGTTTGGAATCCCTGGTTATTGGATATCCATGGCTGCTGTTGGTATAATAAGCCAATCAAGCCAAATTAATAAATCCAGGTTTAATCTGACCAGAGCATTCCTGGGTGGTCTCAGGGGAAGAGAAGCCATGAAGAGGAACCATGAGGGGAAGTCTTGGTGGTTTGATAACATGTCCATATATCAAAAGAACAATAGGTTCCCCAATAGGGCCTATGACTTCTCTAGACATGGGTTTGTTTTTTTTTTAAAACAGGTTTTATAGCATGAGGTGTGAATTCCCTCCTGTTGAGTAGACCTCACATTCATTCAGAGAGCAATTGGTTCCCCCTAAAACAAAAAAATGATACTGCTATTGTACCTGTGGACCCATCTTGCCTGGCAAGTCAGTGTTCTAGTTCCCAGAGTTCACAGGTAGGTCAGACTATAGATCTCTAATGATTTTCCTCTCCCAAGAACCGGCATAGCGGGCTTCTTAAACTAGATTACCCAAGCTTGTTGATAAAAGATTTCATAAATATATCAGTACTGTGATGTCCATTTTTAAAAGCCCTCGGAATACATGTAAAAGGCCCTGGGATCCAACAAAAATTTTTTTTTTGAAAAAAAGTATCAGGGCTAGAGATGGAGCTCACTGGTTAAGAGCAGTCATTGCATTGCAGAAGAACTGGATTTGGTTCCCAGCACCTTGGCAGCTCACAAACCCCTGAAACTCCATCCCCTGGCATCCAATGGCCTCTTCTGACTTCCAAGGATATCAGGCACACGTGCAGTATATGTATGTACATGCAGACAAAAATGCTCTCACTCACACACACACACACACACACATTAAATAGATAAATCTTGAAAACTTATTAACACAATCATGGACATGTATACATCCATAGAAAGTTGCCATTGACACTGGCAGCCTTCAAATAGGGATACAGCTGCTGTGGTTCTGTCCTTTGCCAATCACTTACTATGTTAGTTTGCTCAGCATATTTCTCATGGGCACCTGAGCTGTGCAAGACACTACATTAGTCACTAAAGGGACTGCCATGAGGAAGGTGGCCCTGGCCTGTGACTCCGCCCTTCTAGAGCTTGCACTCCTCAGGCAGTTAGCATGGGAGGTGGACAGAATCAGTTACTCACAGAGATGACAGTGGACGCACCATGGCAGACGTCAGCAAACTCCATTAGAATGTAACAGAGTGACAAAATGTATTATGAGTATTGAGAAGGCTTCGGAACATTCCGTGAGTACATGACATTTATGTCAAGCATCATGGCTATGGTATCGGCATCCCATGGGATTTAATGTTGTGACTTCTTCAGCCCTCCTGCATGCCACCCACAAAGCTGGAGTGGCCAGGTGGCTGATTTGACCTGAAGGGTTATGATGGAAGTAGAGAGGTTAACCTTAACCCTTGGTCCAGAAGTGAATCCTGGCTATGTTTAACTCTTTGTCCTGGGGTTTTTATCCCCAAAATGAAACACCATGACCACAGCAACTTGGGGAGGAAAGCGTTCATTTCAGCTTACACTTCCAGGTGACAGTCCATCACTGAGGAAGCCCAGGGAGGAACTCTACCCATATTGGCACCATGAATAAACCAATGTAGGGATGCAAGGCAGAGAGACAAGAGACTATGAAAAATGTACGCATGCATACATATGTGTATGCGTGTGTGCTTGCTAATTTGTATTAAATTGTCATGGTCGACGGAGGTTAGGAAAAGATGTGGCTTAGCTAGTTTCATGCTCTTAAAAAGGTGATGATCATCTTTGAAAAAAGGACTTGGAGGCGGGAAGGTAGGAGATTACTAAAAGTAACACAATTGAAAGCAATGGCAGGAACGGCTGATGGAAGGAGAGGATATCCAGAGATGAGAAAGACGCAAACTACAGACAGCCCCACTCCTATGGATTCAACCATCCAGGAGGGAAACCATGGAAAAATATCTGTACGCTACATGCAAATACAGTGCTGCTTTACATCAAGATACTTGAACGTCTGAGGATTGGGGGGTCTTGGGTTCCTCCAATCAATTTCAGAAATAGAGAGGGAAGACTGTAGTAGAACGTAGTGATCAGATGAGAAAGGGAGAAAGAAAGAAGTGAAATGAGGTGAGAAAGATGGCATCCCCACGATTGAAGACTTCCGGCGGAGGTGGTGGTGGTGGGGGAGTGGGTGGTGAATGATGGCAGAATGAACCCTGTAATGGGAACCCCCAAGGACAACCATCATGAAGGAAACATTGTTCACTTCTGTGTCAGACAGACCGAGCACTGTGGTTGTTTGCGCCACTCCAGTGGTGGTTTCTTGTGAGTGGCTGGCTGAGCTCAGGGGTTTTGAAACTTGCCAAGTGATCAGTATCCAGGTAGCACCCAGTGTTCCGGTTTCTCTGAGTGTTCTGGATGCAGAGATCTACGGACAAATGGATTTTCTTTGTCTGTTTCTATTTCCTATGAAGTATCTGTTTATGTTGTGAATATCACCTAGACCACCTAGAAGAATCAAACCATCTGGGGCATGGGGAGAGTATTCTCTCTATTTTTGTTTCTAGGTATGTTCCTTGCCCTATGGCTGTGTAACAAAGTATCACAAATGAGGTGATCTAATACAAAATAAATTTATTCTGAAATCTAGAAATCCAAACTTAACCTTGCTCCTTCCAGTTGACCAGGAGATATTTCCTTGCCTATGCCTGGTGTGAGTAACTCCAGGCATTCCTCAGTGTATGACTAAATAATTCTAGCCTCTGATTCTCTCTTCATACAGTCATCTTTCCCCCCTGTGTGTCTCTTGATCCAAATTTTCTTGTTTCTTCCTGTAGATTTTTCACATGATTCTTAATGACTCAAACCAGTAGTTTATACTTACAGAGTATGACATTTCAAGACGTATATGATGCACATGATCAGATCAGATCAATTAGCATATTCATAACATATTCATCATCCCTAATACTTCTGACTCTATGTGTTGGGAACATTCAAAACCCTTCCTACTTGTAATTATAGGATATGGAAGTCATTGTTGTCAAACACAGTTGTCCTAACTACCATGGGACAATAGCATCATCTTTCCTCTCTAAAAGCCCTGTCATCTGTAACTATCCTCTTCCCATTACTGCTTCCCCTACATCTTTACCACATTCTGCCACCTATCATTCTCTCTACTTCTGTGAGGTCAACTCATCAGCTTCTACACCTGTATGAAGGAGAGTTATTAGAATCACTTACAGGCTGTGGTCCAGCTAATCCAACAATGGCTGTCTATGAATGGAAGGTCAAGGATCTAGTAGTTATTCAATCCATGAGGCTGGACATCTCAGCTGGTCTTCAGTAGACATTGGAATCCTGAAGAAATGGGCTCTAACACCAGTGAAGAAATGTGCTTACCAGCAAGGATGAGAGTAGGCAGGCAAAGACAGAAAAGCCTCCTTCTTCCATGTCCTTTAGATAGACTTTCAGAAGAAGGCTTGGCCCAGTCTTCCCACTTCAAAGATCTGGATTGGAAGTAGATCTTCCCACTTGAAATGATATAATTAAGCAAAATTCCCTCACAGGTGTGCCCAGCCATTTTGGGATTTTAGTTCATTCTAGACGTAGTCAAGTAGACAACCAAGAATAGCCATCACAGTCTGTTTTTTTCATCCATGTGGTACATGCCTGAGAGAAACAATTTAAGAGGTAGGACGACTTATTTTGGTTCAGGGCCAGATTAGCTGACTCCATGTTTCGCATCAAAGGAAGGCAGGATATCACGGCAGTAGGAATGTGTGGTAAGAGTTCTAGCTTGTGATGGTCAGGAAGCAGAGAGCAAAGGAAGAGTACTGGGGACTGAGTACAGCCTTCAAAGCCACACCCACATCAGGTCCCACCTCCTTATAGCCCATTAAGCCACAAATTCAATGAATGCATTAATCCATTGCTGAAGTTGGTGTCCTCTTGATCCAGTCACCATTTAGCAACCAGTCTTGCCCCCATGAACCTTCATCAGTGGGTCTGTCTGTCTGTAGCTGACTAACTCATTGATGTCAACATCGTCCATTCCATTTATGTTACTTCAAATGACAGAATTGCATTCTTTGTTTTTTTTTAACAACTAAAAATATTCTATCCTGTGTGTCGATACTGCATTCTCTTTATCTGTTCATCTATTGCTAGGCATGTAGACTGGATTGATGCCTTGACTGTAAGCATATGATGCAGCTCTCTCTTTACTATACCAATCCAACGTCCTTTGGCTATCCACTCAAGTGCCAGGACCAGATCATATGGTCATTTCTATGTCTGGTTTTTGAGGAACCACTCTACTATCTTACGTAACGGCCACACTTGTCAAATTTCCTACTGACAGTTGGAATTCTCACCTGCGCCTTCACCTGCATTTTAGGCAACCTCCCCCCACCACTTCCTTGTTATTTATATTTTTGAGGCAGTCCTTGAAAGAAAGTTAGATGACACATCGCTGTGACTTTTCTTAGCATTTCCATGATAGCACCTGATGTGAACATTTTTTTTTTTCTGTATACCTGTCACCACGTGTACAACTCTAAGAACTGTCTACTCAGAGGCTGGAGAGATAGGTCATGGATTGGGAGCACCTACTGCTCTTGAAAAAGAACCTTGAGATAGGTCATGGATTAGGAGCACCTACTGCTCTTGAAAAAGAACCTTGATTCTCAGTAACCACATGGCAACCCACAACCATCTGTAACTTGAGTTCCAGGGAATCTGACACCCTTTTTTGTTTTCCAAGGTTACCAGGCATGCACATGGTACACATACATATCATGAAGTCAAAATATTCATACACATAAAATTAAAATAAATAAATATTTTAAAAAGAATTGTCAATTCAGGTCATTTGCCCATTTCTTTAAAAACATATTGATTAATCCTGCTCTTTTACAATTTCATGCATTTATATAGTTCATTCTGCTACTCTATCCCCAACACAACCTCTCTGGTTGCTGTAGCATCTCTCAAACTCACCCCTACCCCTACTAGTCCTTTGGTTTTGTTTTATTACCCATTTTATTTAACCAGGACTATCAGTGTGAGCATTGGGTCAGAACTATTCATTGGAACCTAATGGGGTCCCCAGTAGGTACAGAACTGAAGGTAATGACTCCCTTTCTCCACTGAGCCTTTCTTTCATCCATGCCCGACTCAACAGGCTTATTCTTACCCAGACCTGGTGCTGACATCCATGGCTGCTAAGTTCATGATTGCCATGGCTGTGTCTTGCCCAAAAAGTCATTTCCTCATTTTTGAAATCAAATTGCTTCTTGTTGTTAGACCGCCACATTCCAGGTATTTTTCTCTGGTCAGATGGGTGAGTTGGAAATACTTTCTCTCTCCCTATCTTCTACCCTTCTTATAAGGACACTAGTCATACCAAGTTAGGAACCACCCTACTATAATACGGCCTGATATTACTAATAAAATCAAGAACAACTCTATTTCCAAACAAGGTCATATTTACAGAGTAAAAGTTGGGCCTTTAATATAACATTTTTAGGGGGAGGGAGCTAACATGTTATAACTGCATAACACCGAGAGGAGAAATGTTCACTATAGAATCTGAAAACATGTGATAGAACCAAAGTAAGGACCAGTTTTCCCATCTATACGTCAGCCCAGAGTCATCCTTGGTGCATTTTTTGTTCCACAATGAGAAGATTAATTTTGGTTCTTGGCTGTGTTGCCAACAGAGGAGATAATGTTGGTATTTAGGAACTGTCCTCACAGTCATCTTAACCACACTGGTCCTCTCTCCCAAGTTTAATTCCAGCCTGTTTTCAAAGAGAGAACCCCAAGCCTGCTGGTTATGGTGGTATATAGCTGTATTCTAAGGTATAGGTAGGGCTATGAGTTCTAGGCTAGCCTAGGATACATAACAAGTCCTAGGCCAGCCTGGGCTACATAGGGAGACCCCCCTTCTCTCTCTCTCTCTCTCTCTCTCTCTCTCTCTCTCTCTCTCTCTCACACACACACACACACACACACACACACACACACACACACACACATACACACAGGCAATGAGAATGGAAAACAAAGAAACCACAAGCTCTTTCCTAATTTTCTAAACGTTAGAGACGAGACAAGTTGTCATGAAGCCACTCCACAAATACCTACTGTATGCTTACCTACATCTACCCCAGGGATAGATGGGATCTAGGCATGAGCCTGGATACCCATCGGAATACAAGCCCTGAGAGCTCCATGCTCGGTGTTCTGATTTGAGTGTGATTTGTCCAGCTGAACTCATGCTGGAGTTTAAGCCCCAAAGTCATAGTTAATGCTATTAGGAAGGTAGAAACTTAATCCGCCTATTGTATTTAAAGGTGAGGCTTTGGGGGAAGTGATTAGATTATTAGATTAAGCCACTAGGGTGGAACCCACCCACGCTCCTCCCATAAAATAATCCTAATGGCTTTATAAGGAGAAGGAGGGGGGTTATACACAGAGACACACAGGTCGCCTGCTATGACATGTATGTGGTCAGGAGAGTCTTCTGTATCATGTTACTGGACCTTCCTGCCTTCAATGCTATGAGGTCAGCTGGGTACCGTGGCACATACACCTTTGATCCCAGCACTTGGGAGGCAGAGACAGGTGGGTTTCTGTAATTTTGAGGCCAGCCTGGTCTTATATATATTTACCCTAAGGAGAGTTAGGCAATAGAGATGAGCCTGGAAACACATCTGAGTCCCTTGCCCTCAGAGCTTCTTGCCTCATGCTTTGATTTGAATTTGATTTGACTGAATTTGATTAAGCCCCGGAACAACCAGGACTACATAGTAAGACCCTGCCTCAAAAGAAAAAGAAAAGAAGAAAGAATGAGAAAAACAAACAAACAAACAAACAAAAAAAAAACCCTTGGCAGTCCATAAACCTCTTTCCTTTATAAACTAGGCTGCCTGAGATATTCCGTCACAGTACTGACAAACAAGCTAATATATCTAGCAAGAGAAGCCAGGTGAACACAGAAAGAGTCAGCTGTGTGCTAAACAGGTAGAACTATTATCAGAAAGAACATACGCTCTATTTCCACACAACCTCATTGTGAACACAACCTAATTCTACCCATTACTTCCCCTATGGATGTTCCCAGGCAACTTAAGGAAGGGATTGATTTTTCACTCACCATTGGAGCGGGATCCAGTTCACTGTGGTGATGAAGGCGGAGTCACAGGTGACAGGCAACAGGGAAGTGCTCTTGGAAGACCTCACGTCCTCGCAGAGGGCAGGCAGAAGGCAAGACTAGGCTATCAGCTTCAAGTCCTGGTGACCCGACTCCAGCGGCAGCACTCCATCTCCTCAGGCTTTGGCCACCCCAACACAGCTCCATCTGCTGGCCGCTGAAGTGTTCAGACATGGGAGCCTGTGGGGGGATAGTTCCCATCCAGCCTGAAAATAACCCTGAGTGGCTGTTCACCTTCTGAGCCAGCCACGGTGTTTTTTCCTGCCCATTTTGAAAAGTGTCTTTATTTCATTATTTTTAAAGACTTTTTTAAAAATTTCTTTTCATGGGGTCGGGGGGTCAGGAGGAGGGATGTGCCGGGGGGGGGGGGGCGGGGGGTTCATCTGTGGTTGAAATGTAAAATGAATTTAAAAAATTTTAAATAAAAATATTTCGCCGGGCGGTGGTGGCGCACGCCTTTAATCCCAGCACTCGGGAGGCAGAGCCAGGCGGATCTCTGTGAGTTCGAGGCCAGCCTGGGCTACCAAGTGAGCTCCAGGAAAGGCGCAAAGCTACACAGAGAAACCCTGTCTCGAAAAACCAAAAAAAAAAAAAAAAAAAAAAAAAAAAAAAAAAAAAAAAATATTTCATTATATGTAGGCATGTGTGTCTATGTGGAGGTATGTGCCCATGAATGCAGCTCCAGTGGAGGCCGGAAGAGAATATCAGATCTCTTGGACCTGGAATTACAGGCTGTTGTAAGCGGCCCCCACTTGGGTGCTGGAAATCACACTGAAGTCCTCTGCCAAAGCAATCCCTCCTTTCCCTAAATGTCTCTTCTTGAAGTTTTCTGGTTCATTGTTTGTGTATGAGCTGCCGGCCGTTTCCTCAGAGAACAAAGTGCCTTTTTTCCATTTGCATGTGTTCTCTCCTGATGAGTTCTCACTGCCACGTGTGGCTAGGGAACAGCTAAAGAGAGGGTCTACTGCCTACATTATACACAGTACAGCCCACGGCTTCGGAGTCTTTCAGCCCCATGTCCTGTGAGTGGGTTGAAAACAGCAGCTCTTAATGCCTTAGTAAGCCTTTCCAAGATTTCATTTACTCCTCCGGGTACCGTGAACTAAAGTAACCTAGAATTGTTGGAAGGTTAAAGAAAAGACTTTAAAAAAAAAAAAATCTCACTTAAAAGCTCAAGAAATGGGGCTGGAGATATGACTCACTGGTTAAGGGCACTGGCTGCTCTTCCAAAGGTCCTGAGTTCAATTCCCAGCAACCACATGGTGGCTCACAGCCATCTGTAATGAGATCTGGCACCCTCTTCTGGCCAGCAGGCATACATGCAGACAGAACACTGTATACATAATAAATAAATAAATTTAAAAAAAAAAAGCTCAAGAAATAGGGCTGGTCTTCATTCCTTTATCCCCTGGGTTCAATCTCCGATATTTACTGAACATCTACCGCACACTGGGCTATTTACACAATGGTGATATTAAAGTAAATAGAGCCAACCATCCTTGCTTTCTCAGAGTTTAGCATCTTCTGGGAAGAAGGAGGTCTCTGAAGAAGTGGAGATGTGTACTAAATAAGAAGAAAGGACAGGACAAACTCATCAGAGTTCTTCAACAAAACAGAACCAGGGGACCCTTCAGTTAGGGAGTCAGGGAGCCACTATGAGGGGCTCACAACCTTCTGAAGGATCAATAAGACCCTACCTTGGGCAAGGCTAGTGCAGCCTAGAGCCAGGAATGAGGTAGGCATGCACCAAGTGGATCAACAGGGCTATGGTGTGGCAAATTCTCAGCTGAAAAAGGCAGAAAGGGTAACAAGATGAACAGAGGCATGACCATAACAGGACTTCACAGCCACCACGGTCAACTCAATTTTCCTTTAGCGGTGATGGGTTTTAAACAAGGACATGATGTCGGATCGCAGTGGGCTGCCCTATAGAGGGGTTGTCTGGAGTTGGGGTGCAGGGAGTAGGAGGTTGCTAGGAGGGTGTGCTAGTGCCCGGTACCTTCATTTACTCACGCTTCTGGAGCAAGGTCCCATAGGCTAGGAGCTGGTAAGCATTCATTTCTCATAGTTCTGGAAGGCGGGAGAGTCTAAGATCAACAACACATTGGTTGGTTCTGTGTCTACTCAGAACCCATTTTCTGGGTCATAAGTGATGCCTCCTCACCACATCCAGACCTGGGGTTGGGAGGCAGAGCACTCTCTGATCTCTCTGGTGATGGCATGTGTGAGGGTTTGTCTTCACCGTCTCATCACTGGCTGAATGTGCCAGCTATGAAAAGCATCCCCTGGCGAGTTAGGATTCAACCTGGGATGCTGGCTAGATATATTCACTCAAACCTAAGCCCTGTATATTCGCTGCAGACGCACTGTCAAGGTGTCCCAAGAAGAGGGTAGATGCAAAGATGCCATGGGCATGGGGATGAAGGAGAAGTAAAAGTTCAAGTTAGAGCCTGGGACATGGTATCTCTCACTTCCAAGAAAAACACTTTCTAACCAATGAAAGAGACTTCATAAAGCTGGGCACAGTGGTGCACACCTATGACGCTACCATTTGGGAGGTAGAGGCAGGAAGATCATGAGTTTGAAGACAGCCAGGACTATACAGCAAGACTTTGCCTCAAAATCATAGTCATTAGCTGTAGAAGTAACCATCTTATTATATAAGAAACACAGAGCCAATGTAAAGACCAAGAGGTCAGAGCTAAGAGCTTTACCCTTCCTGCTTCAGCGATCCTCTTCAGCCAAGAGAGACCTAATTCCTGTGTGTTTGTCTTTATATAGACTTTCTGTTCTGCCTTCTCATTGGTTGTAAACCCAACCACATGACCGCCTCATCACTGCCTGTCTGTACAGACCTCCAGGTGTCTCCAATGCTGGCTGTATCCTTGACCACACAGAGATCTACCTAGCTCTGCCTACTAAGTTCTGGGATTAAAGGCATGCACCACAAAAGCCCAGCTCCACTATGGCTTACTATTAGCTCTGACCCCCAGGCAACTTTATTTATTAACATACAAATAAAATCACATTTCAGTACAAATAAAATCTCACCATAATTAGCCAAGTGGTGGTGGCACATACCTTTAATCTCAACACTCAGGATTCAGAGGAAGATGTATCTCCATGAGTTAGTTCAAGGCCAGCCTGGTCTCCAGAGTGAGTTCCAGGACAGTCAGAGCTACACAGAGATATCCTGCCTTGAAAAATGAAAGAGAAAGAAAGAACGAAAGAAAAAAAGAAAGAAAGAAAGAAAGAAAGAAAGAAAGAAAGAAAGAAAGAAAGAAAGAAAGAAAGAAAGAAAGAAAGAGGGAGGGAGGGAGGGAGAGAGAGAGAGAGAGAGAGAGAGAGAGAGAGAGAGAGAGAAAGAAAGAAAGAAAGAAAGAAAGAAAGAAAGAAAGAAAGAAAGAAAGAAAGAAAGAAAGAAAGAAAGAAAGAAAGAGAAAAATCATCGTAATGGTAATAATGATAACAATAACAATAACGGCTTCATCAAGTGAATTATGACATTGATGGGATATAATAACTAAGCTGATAATTTCGAGGTACACTGAGCTTTACAAGATGCAAGTCACCATCACATGGCTTATGTTACGTAAATGAAAACCATACAGAAGATTCGGGCACAGGGGTACACTCCTGCAATTCCAGCCCTTGGAAGGTTGAGGCAGGAGAACTTCCATAGTTGTGCGGTCAGCCTGGGCTCCACAGTGAGTTCCAGGAAAGCCTGGGCTCCACAGTTAAACCGTGTGTGTATGGGGGTGGGGGCAGGCACACAAGCAGAATTCTGGATTTTTCATCAGCTCACCCATTCATCGCGCAACTCATGAGAATCCTGCATTTTAAACTTCCGCGTTTCTAGAATCTGCTACGTATGTATTCATTCCCAACACTTACCAGCCATCCAACTGACTCTTAACTTTCTGTTTGGTGCTATACATCCAGATTCACCTTTAGATCAAATAGAAGCCGGGGGTGTCGACAGAATCTCTGTCTTGTCGAAGCAGAATACAGTTCATCCTCTCATTAGACAGAGAGAAGGATTCCACCAGCACCTTTAATTCTTCCCCCAGAGAAGGGTACCACTCCGACACAGAAGAAGTGTTGGGCAAAGCTGCAGGCCAAGAATCAGAAAACCCGGATGTCCTTCTCTCCCACTGACTGTGTGCCCTTTCACAAGTCACTATGCGTCTCTGGTCCTCACTCACTACCCACTCACTCACACTCCGGCATTTCATCTCTGTACCCCACAGCCTTGGAAAGATCACATGAGCTTTCAAGTCTACGAAGCACTTTGAAAACAAGGTCATGTTCAGCTGAAGAAAGGGACTGTTTACCTTGCTCACAGCTGGTATCTGACAGCACGCGCCCCGGGACATGCTTTTGCACTGTTAGTACAGGCTTGGAGATGAAGCATAACACCTGTGACTTCCTGCCAACACCCTCTCAGTGCAGGGGTGCTGCTGGGCTCGACCAGCTCCAGGGGGGCCCCCCACACCCAAGAGGCATGCTCTAGGGGTGTCAGGCTCTCCTCGCCATGGCCCACTCTCAAGGTTTTGTGATTAAGATGTTCAGAGTGTGAAAAGCGAGCACCTTCACTGTTGAAAACTCAAAGATTCCAAACTTGTAAATCATGAAAGGCCACTGTTTAGCGGGCTGGAATGCTTTTGAAAAAGGCCAGCGATCAGAGATTGGCCTCGTTAATAACCACAGTAAAACTCGCTCTTGAAGCTCAAAGACATAGCTAATTAGGGCAGAAAAATTCAACCTCAAATTAAGTGTGTGTGAGTGTGTGTGTGTGTGAGTGTGTGTGTTTCTGAAGTGTAAAAGCCTTTCTCCCTGAGAAGTATGTCTAAGCAGATTTTGGATGCGTTCCAAAACCCACTCTAAGACAAAGCCAAGACTGCAAAAATGTCAGGGTGGGGTTAATCAGCTCCAGAGCGTCTGTGTGTCCATCTGTCCAGGAAAGGGAATCAGACTGTCCTTACCTCGAGGGTTTCTTAATACTAAACTTTTAAAAGGACACTTCAGGAAATTCTCCCACACTGCATTTCTTAAAAAAAAAAAAAAAAAAATTGATAATATATGCACATGGCCCAGCCCAGCTGATATTTGTGAATTTATTGAGCATGCCTACAAGGTCTAGATAGTGAGATTTAGGTGGGAGAATCCATGCTCCCTCCCTGGAAGACACTGGTGTCTGTGACCCACCACAGCCTGGTACAGCCAAGAATCTCAACATATATCTAGGTTTATAGAGAAAAGGGTTTTTTGTTTTTGTTTTTGTTTTCCCCCAAAGTAAAGGTCAGCTGCCGCCTCGGCATTTGCCAGTTATGAAGATTAGACAAAGACGCAAAGCTGTCTTATCCGGTGAATGTCAGACTGGCCCAGCAGCCCACAAGAGCCCTCTACCTCTGCCACATTGCTCAAAGATTGCATTTATTAGTGAACCATCCCAGCAGAGAAAAAACGGAGAAAAGAACCCAGCTCAACAGGGTGACCCACGGTTCCCTGCTGCATGACAGAAGGAGCCTAAGTGTGTGACTGGTTAGCAAGATGGCTCAGCAGGCAAGGACACTTGCCACCAAGCCCGAGGACCTGAGTTCGGTCCCTGGAACCTGCACAGTGGAAGGAGAGAACTAACACCTACAAATTTTCCTCTGACCTCCGTAAATGTACACACACGCGCACGCGCGCGCGCGCGCGCGCGCGCGCACACACGTACGAATGCACACACATGCACGCGCACACACACATGCATGCACACACAATTTTTTTAATAGTGGAGCTGGAGAGATGGTTCAATAGCTAAAAGTACTAAAGTACTTGCTGCCTCTACAGAGGACCAGGGTTCCATTCCCAGCACCCACAAAGCAGCTCATAAGCATCTGTAGCTCCAGTTCCAGGGGACCCCACATCCTCTCATGGACTCCCGAGGACACCAGGCACACACACATGGTGCACATACACTTATTCTGGCAAAACATGTATATACTAAAATCAAAATTTAAAATCCTAACAGTCATGACATGAAACTTCAGACCTGCTCTGAGCCCAATCCAGTGAGGGCTGGCCATAGAAGAGTACCTGAAATCCCAAGTCACTTTAGTGCAGTGGGGGGGAGGGGCAAGTACCCTCAGAGGAAAGCCAGCCCTGAGCAGGGTACTCAGGGAGAAAATATCCCATGGGTATCATGAGGGACATTTGTCAGGCTCAGGCATCCTGGGTCTGCATGTTACATCCATGATGACCAAGGTGCTCCATAGAGCAGCAGTGTGGGTCCCCCCCCCCATGCTGGTCAGAAATGGAGGCTCTCGGGTTCTACCCAGACCTAAAGAATGAAGATTTGCAGCGAAGACAGGGAAGTCTAGGTGACTTCCATGTTCCATGTATGGTCTAGCCTAGATCACGTAGAATTTTGTTCCAGAGTGTAGCCTAGAGACAGTTACAGAGAGCTACATCTCAGAAGTAGAATTCCCACAATTCCTGGAGTCATAGTGTCTTAGTTTGGGTTTTTATTGCTGTGAAGAGAGACCAAGACCATGGCAGCTCTTATAAATGAAGACATTTAATTGGGGTGGCTCGCTTACAGTTTCAGAGGTCCAGTCCATTATCATCATCGTGGGGAGCATGATGGTAGGCAGGCAAATCTGGTGCTGGAGCCGAGAGTCCTACATCTTGACTCAGAGGCAACAGGAAGTCTACTGACTATCACCCTGAGTGAAGCTTGAGAAAAGAGACCCCAAAGCCCACCCCCACAGTGGCACACTTCCTCCAACAAGACCACACCTGCTCCAACAAGGCCACACTTCCTAATAGTGCCACTCCCTTTGGGGGCCGTTTTCTTTCAAACCACCACAGACAGCAACAAGACTCTGTGTGCATCCTGGTGTCTGTTTGTACAACCAGCCAGTATTCTCTAGACTTTCCACTTTATGGGTCTATTCCACAAAGAAAGAGCAAGTGAAAACATTTTGGGTCTGAGGGTCCCCCTTTTTTTAATGACAAAGTACCCACATTTCTCTCTCTTGTTTTTGTTTTGTTTTGAGACAAGATCTCACGTGTCCCACCCAGGTTGACCTTGAACGAGCTATGCTTTAGTAGCTCTGGGAGTACATACACAGTGGTGTGAGGGAGTGAACCTCAGGCCTTACACTTGCTCAGCCAGCTCTCAACCAACTGAGCTACATGCCCATTTAAACCATGAAACCTCTGACAGTGGGAGTGTGAACGCCTGGCTCCCTGCACATTTTTAGTGCCCAGAAGAGTGACTGACACAAAGGAAGTGCTTAATACGAGTCCGTTGAATGAATGAGTAAATATTAACATTCCTATGCCAGATATGGATCTTTCTGGAGCCAATTTAAACTTTCATGTTTTCAATTAGAATTACAATCCCCAATGATCCCTGTCTCTTGCTATTTACACCTTACCCTTTGATCCAGGGTTGATCTGTGTGGCCAAGCGTGAGACTAAATTGGTAGTTAGGGGCTGCGGTTTTGTCTCATTCTTGGTGCCCTGTTCCTGTCTTATTCTTGGTCACTTACTCCGAGGAAAGCCACGTCACAAGTAACTCCAAGGAGACAGCCTGAAGACATACTGAAGATCCGAAGTCTTCCACCAACAACCTGGAAGTCAGCTTTGAAGTGAACGAATCCTAAAAGCCATCTAAGCAAGCAGAGACAGAGGACCCTGCTGCTCTTCAGACCATGCCAGATCCTGAGTCCAAGCCACAGCCAATTCCTAGCACTTAAAACTGTGAGCAAAAAAATAAACAGTGGGTGTTTATAAACTGCCGGGTTTGGGGGTGATTGTACTGGACTTGATGAGAGGAACAGAGCCAATAAAGTGAATATTAGAAGGGGGTTTATTAGATTGACTTGCACAGCATAGTCTGGGTAGTCAAAAAAAAAAAAATGGTTCTTTCCATACTGAGTCTGAGAACCCAGTAGATGTTTAGTCCATATGGCGAGGAGCCTCAAATCCTGATATGGTGGTACCGAAGAACAGGAAAGTCGCTGGTCCTCGGTCCATAATGGAAGCCAGAAGATTCTGAATTCTTACATCAGCAAAGCAATACAGTGGCAACAGGGTGATTCAACTCACAAGCAGAGTAGATGAACTCACTAGTGAGACAGGAAGTCAAGCAGGCAAAGAGCCAAAGCTTTGCCCTCGAACCTCCTTGTGTCCAAGCCGCCACCAAAAGGTCCGCATTTAGGGTGGACCTTCCCACTTCAGTTAACCCTATCAAGAACATCCTTCACAGTCAGGCAGCGGTGGCGCACACCTTCAATCCCAGCACTCAGGAGGCCGAGGCAAGCTGACCTCTGTGAGTTTGAGGCCAGCCCAGTCTACAAAGCAAGTTCCAGGACAGCCAACACTGTTACACAAAGAAACCCTGTCTTGGGGCGGGGGGCACTCAGGGAGGACAGGCTTCATGGGGTGCCCTGTCACTTGTCTCTTAATTGATCAAGTCAATCAGTACACACAGCGGTAGATAAACTATACACAACCACTGAACAACTGTCATATTCCTGCAATGGTTTCTGGGGACTTGGCTAGCAGTAAGGAGTGACTCCATCCGCAGCCCAGATACAGTAACAAGTAAAGAAGCAGCTAAGACACTTTGTACATGTACCCTTGCCTCTACGAGGACTGATCTGCTTCCTTGGTAAAATGCCACTGTCAGCCTTCACACGTGACACTGGAGGAAACACTTCTTGACTAGGCCTCCTCTCTTGAGTGGAGATATTTCTGAGTCCCATTGGTGACAACAGGGATCTTTCATTGAGTCTTAATGTTTTTTGTCATTCCACCTTCTGCTTTTAACACTAACAGCCTCGGTGAGACCTGTCTAGAAGAGTGTGACAAAACCTTATGGAGCCTTTGTGGGGAACACTGAAGAAATGCAGAGTACTATTCCAGAAGAAAATTTGGCTTACAAAGAAAGACACCTTCCTCTTCATATTCCAACCCTCCACTGCCACAACCCAGAACCTTAGAGCACCTGGGCAGAAAGAAATCTCAGGTCCTGAACTTAGAGCTCAGAGGAGAGCAGTGGAGTCCTAACTCCATCCACCTTTGGGATCTGTTGCTGCCTGAGGTCCACCATGTGCTTGTTCATCCTTACCGGGGACAGCCAGCCTAAAGGGCCGCAGCTAGAGATCAGCACCTGCAGATACCAGACTATCATATTAACGTGATCTTCTACATGCATTCCTTGTTGCTGGGTGGTAATTTGAGGGAGGAAAGGTTTATTCTGCCTTATCTTCTGAAGGGATCGTTTCCTCATGGTTGGGAAGGCAAGGCAGGAGGCAGGGAAGGGAAGATCGTGGAGAGCAGGAGGCCAGCTAGGCCAGGAAGCAGCTATACAGTCTCAAGAGCCACCAGTAGTGACCCACTTCTTCTAGCTGGGCTCCGCCTTTTAAAGGTCCCACAACCTTCCCGTACAGCACCATTAACTGGAAGCCAAGTGTTCAAATACATGAGTCAAGGGGAATAATTCACATTCAAATCACAGTGTATACTAGAGCCCTGTGGAGACAGCAGAAGGGATAATTTCCCCTGCAAACTGTCAATCAACCAGAAAAAAGACAAAGACAAATTGATGCTCCTAATCACAGAGCCAATGGACCAGCCGAGTACATGAGCACCTCTAAAAGGTCTCCTAGGGAAACACAAGGCTCTTGCCTCTAATTGTATCTCCCAGTAAGAAGTATATTGCATGCGCCATCCCATGCTTATGAAACCTCGGGACTGGGACCATAGACTACCCAACCATTTATACGGTGATAGAAGCCCCATGCCAGAATATTCTTGGATAAGCCAAATGACCAGATGCTCCATATCTTCAGAGACCACTGATCCTATTGTATGACCTCAAGCATGGGACAGCTCTGTCTCCTAAGAACTCGCCCCTCATTCCATTCAAGCATGCACGTGCCCTTCCCATGTGGGAGTCACCTCAGTCCTCTGCCCTGATACATTATCTCGTCCTTCTGCTCTGTGACAGCCCATCCAAGGCACAGTGGCAGTGGCCGTTGTTTGCCCCAACACCATCTCTTCATCAACCGCTCTTTAAATAACATAGTTTGAAGGGCTTTCATTAAATAATTCACATTCCTCCTCTCCTATGTATGCTCTTCATTGCATAAGAAATTGGCATTAATCATCATCCTCTAACTAGGTCTAGACAATGGGTTTTCACTGCCTCTGATGTTGCTATCATAATTCTAGGAAAACAACACAGGTTTGCACCAACTTGCTTAGAAATTGCATCACCCTGTTAGTTCACAGTAATCACAGGATTAAAAACAAATAAAATTTATTGGCTCCTTTCATATAAACTACTATTAATCCAAGTAACACCACGCAACTAAAAGAATAATAGTGATAACCATAACAGTAAGAACAATAAACTCCTGAGGGGATGTCTCCATGCCTTGCTCACTTGGGACAATACTTTTATAACTGGACAAAAAGTATCTTTACACAAACGTAGTGATGGCCACCTGTATGCAGAATGATTTTAAATATACTTAAAATACAATTCTGTAGGTAGTCATAAAGACAAGTATACCACACTAAAAGTGAGACATCCAGGAGAAATAGAAACCCTAACCACATATTCAAATGCAAATGAAGCTATTCCCATGTCTCCCCAGGTGTCAAAATCTACTACCCTCTCATTCCTTCTCTTGGACATTATTCTACCTGTAGTCTGTGCATCTGATTTTCCCCTGGGTTTCATTTCAATGTCTGTGTGGCTTTCTCATAGACATGTAGCTCATCAGATGTGTCAAAATTTCCTCACTAACTATCCACCCAATGATCTCAGTGTCTACAGGTCTTTTTAGTGGAATATTTCAGACATGTCCCCAAAAATGTAGACGAAAAATTTCATCCATCTATTCTGGCCCCTTACTTTAGTATCTACCAATGCTCAGTGAAATATTTCAGACATATAAACAATATAGATGATGATATAATGACTGCCTGTCTTGTTACAGCCTCTGTTCAGAAGGAATAAACTTGAGCTCTCACTCTGTTCTTTTAAATGGCCTCTGGAGCCTGTCTGTCCTGAAAGGAAGCCATGCTTGGAACATGCTTGAAATCTCAGTGGATTTCTTTACTCATCCACTCCCATATTATATTGTTCTAATTTCCTTTCTGTTGCTCTGGTAAAACACTAACCAAAAGCAATATATGGAGGAAAGGATTTATTTATCTTGCAGATTACAGTCCATCATCAAAAGAAGTCAAGACAAGAACTCAAGGCAGGAACCTGGAGGCAGGAACCTGGAGGCAGGAACTGAAGCAGAGACCATGAAGGAGTGCTGTTTACTGGCTCGTTCTCCCTCTAGCTTGGTCAGTTACCTTTCTTATATAGAACAGGGCCACCTGCCACAGGGTGACAGCCCACAATGGCCCTCCTACTTAATTAGCAATCAAGAAAATGTCCCCACAACTTGGGCACAGTGGCACATGCCTTTAATTATAGCACTCTAGAGGCAGAGGCAGGCAGATCTCTGCGAGTTCAAGGCCAGCCTGGTCTACAAAGCAAGTTTCAGAATGGCCAGAGCTATACAGAGAAACCCTGTCTCAAAAAGAAAGGAAGAAAGAAAGAAAATGCCCCATAGATACACTCACAGGCCACTCTGATGGGACTGACTCCTCAGTTGAGATTCCCTCTTCCCAGATATGTCTGTGTCAAGTTGACAAAAAATGAACCAGCATGGGAGCCCAACCCCAGAATGCACATTTACAGCTTAAAACCTGCACCTGAGGCTCAGGGAATAGCATGGGAAAGGGGTGGAGAAATTATGAGAGCCAAAGGACCGAGAAGTCTGCTGTGAGATTGTCTCCTAAGAATGACAGGGAAGCTTTACCTGTGATTCCCCAACAATATGGGTGGCCAAACAAGACCCGAACAAGGACAACTCTAAGCATGCTAACATAGAAGGGGGAAGTCTCACAGTGTCCCACCCCGAGACAAAGAGCAATAGACAAATAATGACTTCTGAAAGGTGGAGAATTAGTCTCCCGGAGACGAACCCCCTAATTGGTTACCCATCCACAAACTGCTCAGCTTGAAATCATGTCCACACAAGCAGCACCAAATAGACTTAGTAGGTTGTATTCATATATGTACACATATATGTGTGTGTGTGTGTAACAATAGTAATCAAAGCACAGGAGACCGTCCATTTGAGAGGGAGTAGGGGAATGGGAGGGATTGGAGGGAGGAAAGAGAAAAGGGGAAGTGATGTGATTACAATTTAATTATTTAAAAAAAAAAAAACTAACCAGCGCACATATCATGTGTACGGTTTTACACGTCAACTGAATACTTTCAGATCCTGCATTTTTCCTTTGAGACTTTATTTCACTCAAAACCCTGTTTCCATACTGATACATGTCGCTATAAATTATTCATTGTATCCATCCTATAATAGCCCCAAATCTGTCTGGGTATGTGACTTACTTGTTTTCTAGTTGACAATTACAAAGAGTTGTGTCTTAGTTAGGCTTTCTATTGCTGTGACAAAACACTATGACCAAGATCAACTTGCAGAGAAAGGAATGTATTTCAGCTTACAACTCTCAGGTCTCCTTCCGTCTCTGAGGGAAGTCGGGGCAGGAATTCAAGACAGAAACCTGGAGAAGTAAACACAGAGGAAAGCTGCTATTGCCTGGCTCCTCACGGCTTGCTCAGACTACATACAGGACTCAGGATCACTAGTCCAGGGCCATGGGACACTCCCACATCAATCAATAATCAAGAAAAAGTCCTGCGGACTAGCCTACATCCCGATCTTATGGAGGCATTTCCTCAACTGCGATTCCCTCCTCTCTGAGGACTCCAGCTTGGGTCAGATTGACATAAAAACTAGCCAACACAACTTGTCTGCCTCTATTTCCATTATTGAACACAGCCTGGAGGTTCTCTGGTCACATACTTAAACGGGAGAATTGCCATATCGTAGGTCATGCTTATTTTCTGTGTTAGCAGTTTGTTCCCTGAACCGACTCAGTGAGTGAGAGCATGTAGCATAGGAGAGGATCTTGGAACTCCACACACTCATCAGGTGTCAACAAAGGTCAGGTTTAACTATTAGTCAACTCAGGGGCTGTGAAAAAGTTTCCTCTTTTCTCTCTCTCTCTCTCTCTCTCTCTCTCTCTCTCTCTCTCTCTCTCTCTCTCTCTGGTTTTTTTTTTTTTTTTTTTTTTTTGGTTTTTCAAGACAGGGTTTCTCTGTGTAGCTTTGGAGCCTGTCCTGGATCTCTCTCTGTAGACCAGGCTGGCCTCAAACTCACAGAGATCTGCCTGGCTCTGCCTACCAAGTGCTAGGATTAAACGCGTGTGCCACCACACCCAGCAATTAATTTTGGGAGGGCATGCTAAATTTCTGGGGTCCAAGAAATCAAGAATCACTTGATATCTTGGCTGGAGAAATGGTTTATCAGCTAAGAGGGCATACTGCTTTTGTAGAGGACTTAAATTTGATTTCCGGTACCCACCTCAGACAGCTTCTAGACTTCCTGCAACTCCAACTCCAGGGGACCCAATACCTCCGACCTCTGTCGGCACCTGCATTCACCTGCACATACTCATACACAGACACACATTTTAAAAGGGAAAAAGAGAATCTAAAAATATATCTTAAAAGATTTCAGAGAAGGAAGAAAGGGAGGGAGGGAGGGAAGGAGGGGGAGGGGGAGGGGGGAGGGAGGGAGGACAATGGACTTGCTATTGGTCCTCCTGTCCTCTGAGACCCAAAGCAAAGAGCCTTTAAAACTGCGACCAGCGACCAAATGTTTTCCTGGGCACCGACTCGTGACTCATCAGTCACATCAGTGATTAAATATTTAAGTACCAAGGAGTCTGTGATTAAATATTAATTCCCAGCCAGTCTGCTATGAAATATTTAAGGACTGGTAAGTCTGAAGCATGTGGCTTTCAGCCCAGAACAGAAAGAACCCATCAAAAGCCGGATACTGGATGATGGAGCAGGTGCAGGAGGCTGGGTTGGCGAGGAAGGAAGTGGGCCAGGCTGAAGCTCCCCCAGACGCTCTGGCCATGCAACACGGTGCCCGTGGACAGTCACCTGGGGCCTCTTGAGGTACGTCATCACTAATCTGCCATGAGGAATGAAGGCACGGACTGGTTAGCATTTTAGAGATGGGAAGACCGGGGCACGGGCATCAGGTCAAGAAGCAGCGGGCATTGGGATTTGAGGGGGCTGGAGAGATGGCTCAGTCGGTAAAGGACTTGATGTATGAGCATAAGGACCTGAGTTCGGATCCTCAATATCTTCATTAGGAGAGAAAAAAATCCAGATGTGGGATCCCATGCCTCCCAGCACTAGAAGGGTCTCTGCAGCTTCCTGAGTGGTCATTTTAGCCAATGGGTAAGCTTCAGGATCAGTGAGATACTCTGACTCAAGAACTGAGGTAGAGAAGAGATTGAGGAAAGCATCTGAAGTTGTCCTCTACCCTCCACACGTACACACACACACACACATACACACACACACACACACACACACGATTCACCTTCATTAAGGCATTATTTTCTTTTCAGCATCAGGGACACCGTGGGCAGAGTATTTGTCTAGCCCTGGTATCAGCAAGAAATCATGTGCTCCAGGGGCTGAAATGCTGGGAGATTAATATAGGCAACTGCTCATAATCCATGAGCTGAAGGAACTGGAACACAAAGAGAATGTGTGGGACAAGACTGAGTGGCTGTCTGTGCATTGTAAGGCCAGAAAGGGTGGCGTCTAGAGCTCAGAAGGCTACTCTTGCTGCTGAATCCTTCAGGATGATGTCTCAGTTGGCTCCAGATAAAAGGCATCTTCTCAACCAGAAGGAAGGCCACCAAAAAGGATGGCCATTCTTCCAGCTGCCACTCTGTTCCTGCTGCTACCACAGCAACCACAAACACCTACCTGGTGGCCATGCTATCTCCTGTTTGAGCAAAGCAAGATCCTCCCATTGCTTTCCTCTCTGAGAGATCTCCTAATGGGGACTCCTATTGGCAGAGACAAGCATATTCCTGCTGGCCAGATGACCCAAGGAATGGAAATTGTAGACATCTAACTTGTGATGGTTTGAAAGAAAATGGCCCCCAATGGGAGTGTCACCATTAGGAGGCGTGGCCTTGTTGGATGAAGTGTGTCACTGTGGGGCCGGGCTTTGAGGTCATTTTCTCAAGCTTCCCTCAGTGCGACAGTCAGTTGCCTTCCTGATGCCTCCTGGGCAACATGTAACCAGGACCACATCTGCCTGCACGTCGCCATGCTCCCTGACATGATGATAATGGACTGAACCTCTGAAACTGTCAGCCACCAGCTCAATGAAATGTTTTCTTTGTGAGAGATGCCATGGTCATAGTGTCTCTTCTCTGCAACAAAAAACCCTAACTAAGACATAACTCCAGGAGAATATTTTTTTTAAATAGGGTGGAAGGTGTACCGTGTTCCTGAGCTGTCTGAAGAAGATGGTTCCTGCCTCATTCTTTGCTGCCTGGCTCTGCCGTGACCAGCACTCCTGATACCATGTATTGATCTACTCCACGTGCATTCCAGACATCATGGGCTGACCTCTCTCAAACTGTGAGGTCCAGGTTAACAAGGTACAGCTGGACCTCCTTCCTTTACTCTGTTCTCTTTTTTTGCCATAAGAGAGAATCTTCATAATTTCACAACATTTTCTGCAGTCTGGTCTTCAAATGCGAGCGGTAAGCTGCCGCAGATGTCTTAGTCAACTCTGACACCAAAAGAACATTGGATGAATCGGTGGGGATTTGCAAGCTTCGTTTTTGTTGATAGTTCTCAAATTATCCCAAATTGTTCTGGTTATGAGATTTGCAGAGGAAAAACTTGGAAAGAGACCAGCCCAGGTGACGCCGTGGGAAACTTGAACTTAATGGTGCTCAGAGATCAGAAAGACAGCTGAGCCTGTCCACTGGGACTTGCCCAAGGGAGCTCAGGCTAGACCACCACAGGCCCCTCTGATCACACACAGGGGAGCTTGCCTAAGGTGGCTCAGGCTGGACCACCACAGGCCCCTCTGATCACACACAGGGGAGCTTGCCTAAGGTGGCTCAGGCTGGACCACCACAGGCCCCTCTGATCACACACAGGGGAACTTGCCCAAGTTAGCTCAGGCTGGACCACCACAGGCCCCTCTGGTCACACAGGCCTCCCCAAGTTCTCCCTACCTTGCTCCATGCTTGGCACGTTCATCTTCCAAGAGAGATTTATCATTGCCGCCCATTGTTCCTTACGCATTCCTTTCATCTCCTCAGTGAAGAAAAAATACAAAGAGAATAATTCATCTCACATATTTTGCAGTTTATTAGGCATTTCTAAAATATCCATTTTCTCCATTGATCCCCCAAAGAAGCCTATTGACTGAAAAGCCAAGGCACTTACTCCATCTCCGAACGTGTAAGGCATAGCAGAGTTGAACTTGCTCAAGGGCACGCAGTGGTGTGTCTGTCCTTCAGGAAATTACCAGAATGTTCTTGTGGACTTGGTCATCAAATAGAAAGTGGAACGGTTTGAACCTGAGATGTCCCTACAGGCTCGAGCTTTGAACACTTGTCTCCCGGATAGTTGCACTATTTTGAGAGGCTGTGGAACCTAAGAGGTAGGCCCAGCTGGCATGAGAAGTCATTAGGGGTGGGCCTTTGGAGGGTCCAGCCTGGTCCCTGGTTCCCACCTCCCGTCATTGCTTCTCTGTCTACTGTGATGCCGACAGGCTCTTCCTTCCTGATGCCGTGAACTGAGCTATTTTACCACGAGTTCCTCACCGTGATGGACTGAAACCATTAATTGACATAAATTTCCCTTAAGTTGCTTCTGTACAGTATTCTGGCCACAGTGATACAAAAGTACCTATTATGGGGTTATATTCATCATCCACTAAGTGCCAGGACTGAGGAAGTATATCATTGAAAGTCCACAAGAGGCCGACACGGGCAGGAGACGAATAAGGTGGGAAGCCCGACAGAGCCTGAGAGGAAGGCATCCGTTTCTCGGCATGTCAGGTGGGAAAGCAGCTCCTCAGAGTCCACAGAGGCCTTGTCACCTGTTTTCATGCCTGCGGGGACAAGGATTCTAATTATGAAGCTCCTGAAATCGGGATGCCGGTTCTAGAATCGACCCGGTGTCCATCATCCATGCACAGATGACCACCGACAGTGTTAGAGGTTCGAGGCCAGTGAAAGTGACGGATGCCTTTCCCGGGTTTCTGGGTATCCACAGTCTTTACCTTGTTACCTCCTGGCACTCTACTCCCGGCAGGAACCTGTCCTTCCATTACCCCGGAGTCTTATGGGTTCCCGCTCCCCCTGTCCCTTTGACGCTCCCCCTCTACCCCCATATCAAAACGAAGAGTGCCCTCTTCCTGATCCCTGATCCGGGGTGACATTCCAGGCAAGCCACCACCAGGTCGGTTCTCTTTCCACTGACTGGGGCTTGCTTTGTGCTGACTCCACTACGGCGCTTGTTTTGAGACAAGGGGGAAGATGTGCAATCTATTACCCTTATAAATCAGCTCCTTTCTTCCTCTCTCTGCCATTTAAAAGGGCCTTTCTATTTGACTGAACAAGAAAAGGAACTCTAAGAGGGGAATTAACATCGCCCCCATTATATTGTCCAATTAACGCTTGTCCCGTCAAAGACTGAGTAGGAAGCCCGGAGCCTCCGTCAATGAGAACTTTTAATCCCTCAGGTAAATGCAAAGTCGCATTGAACACGATCAAAGGGCAGATCTCAATGTATTCTCTCCCCTCCCCCTCCCCATCATGTATGGGACTGTATGTGGCTGCCGAGTTCTGGTTTGAATTAGTTTCAACCTTCCTTTGTGGCCGGTTGGGTGAAAGTGTAGGGAGGGGGGGTGCTTGGAGAGACATTTGAACCCTCACACCAAGGCTCTCCGTCCCCTTCCACACAAAGACATCGACACAGACCGGCTGAAATAATGTCGACCCCAACATCTTCTTTTCTCAGACTCTATTTCCTCCCTGCAGGTACTAGGCCAGGCACCATTATTAACAAAGTAAATTATGCAAATAACTAATCCCTTCCAGGGATGGAATTTGGCGGTCAGTTTCCTCATTCTATAGAATGCTGGTGTTCACTGAGATCTGACCCATGAGAAACTGAGGGGTATAGAATAGGGACTTAAGCTGGGGGGCGGGGGGCAGGGACGTTTTCTAGTCCCTCCCGCTGGGCCTAACTCTTCCTTTCACATAGTAGGTGCCTAAAACTTACTTGCAAATGACCCGCGTCTGGAAGTGGGATTTCTCTGGGGATCTGTTTAAGACCCAGACAGCTTAAAAGTTTCAAATTGGGATACTAAGGTTTAAAAAAAAAAATGTAATACAGGCAGAAAGTAAGAGTAGCATTATAAATCGACGTCCAGCGTGGGTTAATGTAGAGATGCTCATGTTGGGGGTTCCTCTCCACAGTCCTATGAATGAGTCACAGGACTGAAGAGGAGCTTCCTGGCTGCCAGGGGAAAAGAGAAATGTGATCAATAGCACAATCTGTATTGTCCAGAGAAGAGCTAGCAGTACATACACTTAAAACCAACACTACAACATGAACACATTTTAATGACTAGAGTGACACCAAGGAACAGCTATAAAACTGGAGGGAGGGGGGGGTGCCACTCTTCTCATCCTGGATACACTGCCTGATAAATGGCTTCCAAAATTATACAGAACTAGTATCAAGTGAGGATTCCAAGCCCCTGGGATGAGCCTCAATCAAGGTCTACAGAGCAGGCTCATCTGTAGAGGTACCATTGGCCTTCTGGAGGCTGATGCCATCTATGAATGTCAGGGGGCATGGCTTAGAGCTCAGGTGCTGTGGGAACCTCAACGTGCCTGTAACATGCCTGCAACCTGACCACATTGCTCTAGGTTGTTGTCCTGGGAAGCTTTCACTCAGATCCACTGTGACCAAGAGAACAGATAGGTGAATGAGCCAATCACCATCCTTCAAGACCATCGAGACACGGCATCAATGCCAGTCAACTGCAGGGAAGACAAGGCTTTGGGTCATCCAATCTGTGTGCACTCTCCTCTCAACCACTAGCTGGCATTGACATCCAGCCACACAAAGGTCCTGCTCTTCATTTCTTGGGACTTGGGCACCTGCTCCTTTACCTGAAATACCTTCTCCCCACCAAAGTCATTCACATACTGCATCAGACTTGGTTTAGACAGCATCTTAGTAGAGAAACTACTCTACTTACCCTGTAGACAGGACTTACAGATGCTCATCACTCCAAGCCCGACCCATCATGGCCCTACTGTGCTCATCTTTACCATCAAGGAACATTTACATACCTTTTCATATAATATATACTTTCAACAGGAATTGAATGATATATTACTTAATTTATATACATTTTAATAAGGGTCTCACTACATAGCTTTGGCTGGTGGCCTGGAACTCAAAGAGATTCACCTGCCTCTTAAGTGCTAAGAGTAAAGGTGTGCACCACCATGCATACCCCCCCTCCATTAAAATATATTAAATATAGCTGGGGTTGGTGGCACCACAGAAGTAGAATTACAGCAGTTTGGGTGGCTGAAGCAGGAAGATCACAAGTTCAAAGCCTCGATATGTAATATTGAGCTCAAGGCCTGCCTGGACATCCTAGTGAGACATTATTTTTTTAATCTCAAAAAGCAAAGGGAGCTATGAATATAGATCAGCAGCAGAATGTCTGCCTAGCATGCACAAGACCCTTGTTTCAGTCATAGGCATGTATGTAGGAGAAGCAACGCATGGGTATAGGTATCAGTACTGTCCATAGCTTCAGGAATCCACTGAGGGGAGGGGGGTCTACAATGAACCTCCCCCTGCCCCAGGGATAAAGGAGGATACTGTGCATTTTTCACACTTCAGTCATTAGGGAGCAGAATTGTTCTGTGTTCATGTTCTTATAGTCTGTCTTCCTTTTACGCCTCCTGCTTCCTAGTGCCTTGGGAATGCTGTGGCGGACTGTAGGTGGGCACGGAATCCTCACTGAATGGAGTGGGGGCTGGAAACTGGAAGCGCACATGGAAGATTGGCGAGGAGACTCCCAAGCACATGGGTGGTCAGTTGTCTGGAAGATCAGCTCAAGGCAGCATGGCGGGAGGTAAGCATCAGTGGTCATTGAAGTTGAGAAAGCACTCTGATCATAATCAGGACAATTAAGGGGACCATATAATTTATCACTCTAAATAGGACACTTTGTGGGTGAAAGGGAAGCTATTAATAATTACACCAGGGCAACAGGCATAAAATAGGACTGTCTCAGGCAAGCTGGAATTTATGGTCACCCTGTGATCATTAACTAAGGGAGAGACCCTCCTGCAGGGATGTGTGAGCCCGGGCAGTGGGCATTCTATTTGCTCGGTAATATTCTAAGGTTTGCCCTGTAGGGGTCTCCAAGATTATATCCCACTAGATAGAAGGGATCTTTTCTGAAAGGGGTAGACCGACATCCTAAGTCATCCATCCCTGAAGGAAGCAGACCTCCCACTAACAGACAATGGAGCTGCGAGGACAAAGAAGAGGAGATTGCTTCTCCATGTTATCAGGCCCCACTCTGAGCTGAGAACCCTGGGTCAGTACTAAGACAGCAGCCAGGAGGTGAGAAGTGTTAGCAATAGTGATTGAATAAGTCGTATGCCCCAGGCACCCTCCATACACGTCTGTACATGTGTATGTCCCCAGTGTCATCTCAGATGTGTGGGTAAGGTCCGTTCTCAGTTCTCTAATGGATAAAAGAAGTAGCCATCCATCTCATATTGATTAGAACAAGAAAGGGGAGGTGGGTAATGTGTAAGAGTTTGTGATGGCTAGACTTAATTATGAGCTCGACACAATCTAGAATCATTTGAGAAGAGAGTCTCAACCAGGACTCATGTAGACCAGGTTGGCCAGTAGATATCTGTGGGGGACGGTTTTGGTTGGATTAATTGATGCTCAATGACCCAGCCCACTGTGGGTGACACTATTCCCGAGGCAGAGGATCCTTGTCTAAGAGTAGAAAGGGTGCAAACAAACAAACAAACAAACAAACAAAAAGGGTATGCATGCATTCAATTCTCTCTGCTCTTGACAGTGAATGTGATGTGATTAGCCTCTCCTTGCCTAGACATTCCTACAGTGACGGACTCTAACCTAGAATTCCAAGCCTAGCTCCCTTCTTCTCCCCAAGATGCTTTTTGTCAGGATGTTTTATTACAGCATCGGAAATGAAATTGGAACATGTGTTCCCAACAGTGGTTCTTAAAATATCTCTTAGGACAATGATTTTCAGACAGTTAGTACGGGAAAACTAAATTAAATGTTTAGAATGCCAATGTAAAATCTGATGAGACTGAAGACTCTAGGATTCAACTTTCTGCTTCCTTTCCTTTTCCGTGTTCTAGCCTCAAGAAGTGGCACTAATGGATACACTAAATGCTGCTGCTTGGACCATGGCTTAAGCACAACTACCCCCACAGAGGTGACATCTTGGACACACTTTACATGGCAGTAGAGGGTAGAGGTTGAGATAACATGCCTAGAGGTCACATAGCACTTGGTTTTGTTGATGTCTTGTTAGCCTTCCCATGACACACTTCAAATCTAAAGGTGGATACCTGTATAACACCAAGAAGAATGATTGGCCAACCCCAAATGACTGCAGCCAGGATCTAATATACAAACTGCGTTTGTTCCCTGGGTCACCCAATGGTCTAACATAGTCTCAACCTCTTGTCTCTTGACTCCTCCTGCTCTCTCCTGTAGAGCAACCCAAATGTGGTATCTATGAGGTCAAGGTTACTCAGATCTCCAGGGCTGGCTGCCACAGCCCCCATCACTAGTGGGTATTGAGATCTAGGGAGTAGGGTGAGGCCAAAAAGGCACTTGGGTGCAAAATTTAAATTGGATCACCGTCAAGATGGAGCCATCAGTTGGCCCTTCACTTTTCCCCTCCCTGTTCTGGTCTTGCTGAAATGTCCACCTTGTTCAATGTCCACCCTTCCATCCCCTCCCAGAGTGGAGCCTCTTCCTAATGTCTGTTGTTCTTGCTAATCCTGAAGGCACCAGTTGAGTGACCATGTTCAAGACCCCTGCTGTCAGGTATGTAAGCAGTTGGTCCCCCACTGGTGGCACTGTATTGGGAAGTTGCAGAGCCTTCTGGACACAGAGCTCAGCTGGCAGACATAAGGCCACAGGGATAAAGACAGAAGGCTATAGCCACCTCCACTTCCTATAGCCTGATTCCTCTGTTTCCAGACCTGCCCAAAGTCAGCCATGCCCTCCCTGCCTCTCAAATGGGTGAAACAGAATAAATCCTTCCTCCCTCAAATTACTTTTGTAGGGGATTTATTCGGTAAGAAGCACGCTCTCCCTCGGGGATGAGTAGAGTGATGACTGAAGGCAGAGCTTCCAATTTCTTACCAGGACAGGCAGGCCGCACATGGGTGGGGTTGATAATAAACTATGCACACACAGCCAGAGGCATCGTGGCTGCTGCGGGGCCTGGCCACATTTTCTCCATTTCTCTGGGTCCATAAATGGCATGTTGGAGGAGGCTGGGTTGCAGCAGACACTAAAGTTTGTGACCCATCTGTTTCAAAAGCATTACAGTGTTCCCACAGCTGTTGAAAAATGCCAGCGGAGAAAATGAACAGTGAGAAGGGGCATTCTTCTTGTCTTCATTATTTTTTTTAATTATTATTGCTGTAAAGAGACCATGACCAAGGCGACTTGTAAAGCCTTCAATTGGGGGCTTGCTTACCATCTTGGGGGTGAGCTCACGACCATCATGGTAGGGAGCATGGCATCAGGCAGGCATGATGCTGGAGCAGTAGCTGAGAGCTTACATCAGATCCATTGGCAAGAGGCAGAGAGAAAGCTAGCTGGGGATACCATAGTGTTTTGGAACCTCAAAGCCCACCCCCAGTGACACACCTTGGCCAACAAGGTCAACACCTAACTCTTTCCAAACAGTCCCACCAAGAGGGGACCAAACATTCAAATATATGTGCCGATGGGGGGCCATGCTCACTCAGACCACACAATTCTGAAAGTCAGGCTGCTATCCACACCTCTGGGCAGGGCTCATCTCACACAATCACTAGCGCCCCAGCAAGCCCAACAGCAACAGAAAAACAATCAAATTACAAACCCCATCAAGGTCTTTCTGTATTTTTTTTTAATCTATTTATTTTTATTTTAGGTGCCTCGGTGTTTTACCTGCACATGTGTCTGTATGAGGGTGTCAGAGCCCCTGGAACTGGGATGACGGACAGTTGTGCCCTGGTATGTGGGTGCTGCAGGTCTTTTGGAAGAGCAGCCAGTGCCCCTAACCACTGAGCCATCAGCTTTCTGTCTTGGACTCATTCTTTCTTTGCCCCAAACTAACATTTCCCATCATTTTTCAAGGACTCACCTGGGTTAAAACAAATATCCCGGCTGCACTTCAGCCCTCAGGATTTGCTCGCTTTCTTCCACTGTTTTTCACAGCCTTGGCTTAGAGATGAACATTCAGTCCAACCGCCACCAGTTTTGATCACCGGTTATTGACGGATGTCATCAAAAATTTTTGTTTGGTGTTTCATAAAGCACTGCCCTTGAGAGTCTTGTGGGGGCCAGTGGGAGCTCAACAGCAGTAAACGGGGGTCCCTCATCCTTCCCTTCAAAGCCTGGTGTTCTGTGACACTATGCTAATCAAAGGCTGAGTACCCCATGGCATAGAGATCCTGGGGTGCTTCCTGGATTAGGTGTCCTTTTAAAGGGATATTAAAGGAAAAACAATTTTAAAAATGTCAACATGAGAGAAAACTCATTGCAGGTACAAAAAGGCTCACGAAGAAAGGCCATAAGGCAGAAACATACTAAAAGACTTCAGGACTTAGCTAGAAAACAAATGGGATAAGCTGCTGGGGTTAGCATATGTGAAATCTTATTTATAAAGTTCATTAATCTTGCAAATGTTATAGGTGATTTTCAAGAGGAGAAAAGCAAACAGGGGATTGTAAGGCTGTGATGCCACTACTAAGAATTATGTTCCTGGCCAATTAGGAGCCGGCAACAGGCTCATCAGGGGCCTGCCAGGTAGGGTCACAAGGGGGCTTGAGAGAGACCTTCTCAGAGGCAGATGCTGGGGAGGCTAGAATGAGATGAAACCCAAACACATAAAACGACCACAAAGAGCTGCTGGATTTCTGACCCGAGGCAGGAAGATATTTCAGAGGCAAAACTGTCATTGTGGGTGCCAATAAAACAAAGCTGTAACCGGAGAGTGTGGAGCCAAGGGAAGCTGGCTGCAAAGTTACAAATACCCCCGTTTGCTCACTTTTCCTGAGGACCCCGGGCTCGGTTTGTCACTGATATGAAGAAGGCAGTTCCTCCTGCTCCCGCTGGCTATAAGGGCCAAAGAAAATTCCATACCACAGCCAGAATACGGCCAGTGTCTGCCAGCTCCCTTCTTTACCGTCACAAATCGAAATCTGGATAGGGAGCGTCTTCACCCAGAGGCCGCAGTTGAGATGCATGCTGCTGTTATCCGTCAGCATCCTGTCTGTTTTCTAAGTCTCTGTGACGTTTATTATCTGCCTTGTGTGAGTCTCCTCAGTTATTCATGAAAAGGATGAAGAAACTAAAGGGGGACGTGTGTATTAGTCAATCATATTCAGAAATTACTCCTGTGAGATCAAAAAAGGAAGGAAGGAAGGAAGGAAGGAAGGAAGGAAGGAAGGAAGGAAGGAAGGAAGGAAGGAAGGAAGGAAGGAAGAAGGAAAGAAAAAAAGGGAAGAAAGGGGGAAAGAAAGAGAAAGTTTTTTTTTTTAAAAAAAAAAAGAGAGACTGTGTTCTTCCTTTGGGTCTAAACAGATGTTTACCAGATGCATTAGAGACAAGTGACTTGCGTGTGTTCTCCTCACTGTGCCTGGCTGATGCTTTGCTCTTGTGTGATGCAGGAGGCTAAAGAGACATTTCCAGAGAGCTACTGTCTAGAGACCAGGCAGCGAATCAAGGTCCCTCAGGCTCCTTGTGACCAAAAAGGAACTGATGTTTCCTTTGTTGGCCTCTGGCTGCTAGGAACCCACATTTCTTCATCCACCACAGTTTACAGAGTGAAGGAGCCCTGGGGACCAGGGAGCTTATTGCTAGAAACGCAGGGATGCCAGGATCGCTGGCTTGGATGGGCCATGGTTGTTGGCCTTGACTGGAAGGATCAGATGCAGGGTCTGCAGATAGCCTAGCTGCTGGGTGTGCTCCTGGCCAGTCCAACTGCATACAATTATGCAGCTTTGTTAGTGGCATGTTGATAGTAGTAACTACAGTCTGGTGAATTAAAGGAGATGAGAGATATAAAATGCCTTGAAGAGGAGAAAGTGTCTTCTAACAGGAGATAGGACTTCAATAGATGTTGGCTCCCAGAGCAGTGGCCTTTCCTGGTGGGGGTCCAGGGAGGGGAGAGTTGTCAGAATGAATAGACAACTTGGAACATTCCTCAAGGCTCCATTCCACCAGCACTCCTGCTCCCACATTCTTTGTCCCCAACACACCACACACACACACACACACACACACACACACACACACCTCTCTCTCTCTCTCTCTCTCTCTCTCTCTCTCTCTCCTCTCTCTCTCTCTCTCTTCTCAGGCATTCTGTGAATCGACCACCTTCTTGGACATGTCATCCCTGAGTTGTGTCCCTTTATCTGTCCTAGCATCTCTTCTCATCACCTTTCCAATGTCCACAGTGATGCCTGCTTCTGCTCACCATGATAGCTTGTGGCTAAGAGCATTTCCAAATGCGCATCACATTAGTTGCCAAAATGTCACCACTGCCCACGCTGTCTAATAAACTGTGTGAACTGGTACAAACCGTATGTCCATGCTGGGCCTCACTTGTCTATCAATGGAAATTAAACACAGTTCATGGGCAGGCCCATATGAGAAAATAATCTAAGAATTAAAGGGTCAAATGACAAGCTTGACAAATCCTGTCTATCTACTCCTGACTAGGGAGGGCCTAAATCCTTACTTCCTGTTCCATAAATCTTTAGTGACCCATAGATAGACCTGAAAAGTTTTGTTGGTCCTTTATGTAGGGTTTTTAATGCTGCCCCGAACAGAAAGGCTGTGTCTAGGTACCTACGTTCTTCTGCTTCAGAAAAATAATCAAAATTCTAGAACCACTCAGTTGAGGGAGGTGACTGGATAGGGACCTTTCTACTAATTCCAGTGGTCATGATCCACATAATGATGTCTCACTCAATGACACGCTGCCTGTAGGACAGTGATTTTATATATATCACTGTGACACGGTACCCATTTAAGTTTGTGCAATACAGTCTATGATAGTTTTTGCAACTACAGAATCATATAAAAATAAATATATAGTGGGGGACTTCTTTGTTAAGCAACGCACTACTGTATTTGAGTGCAAATAGTACATATCAAGTCCCATCTACAACCCCAACCTTAGGAGTCAGAAAAGAGAGAGAGAGAGAGAGAGAGAGAGAGAGAGAGAGAGGGAGGGAGGGAGGGAGGGAGGGAGGGAGGGAGGGAGGAAGGAAGGAAGGAAGGAAGGAAGGAAGGAAGGAAGGAAGGAAGGAAGGAAGGAAGGAAGGAAGGAAGGAAGGGAGAGAAAGAAAGACCTGCCTAGAAGTCATTGCAGAAAAAAAATGGAAATCCTCCCCAAAGGGGATAACCTGGTTTTACTGTAAGAGTGTAAGAAGCGAATCTGACTCTCTCTCCCCCGAGTGGTGGATAGAAAGCTACAGGACTCTCTTAAGGTTAATGACACCCGTCAATCTGAGCACCGGAGAGGCGGCGCTGAACAACACAGTCAGTGACTGCTGTCCTCAGAGAGACAACCAACAACGAAGCTGTAAGCACGCGTATGTCAGGAAAAGGAGGCTACAGAGTAGCCGAACCTCAACTCTCCTTGGAGGCCCCTCAAGGCAAATGCTGAGGCCTGAAGGAGGCCAGCTATACTTGGGAACACCTTGGGCAGGAGAATCTGCTGCAGGCAGATGAGCCAACAGACACCAAATAGGATGTGGATACACAGAGAAGTCTGAATTCAGAGACTGGGCTCAGGCCGGTATGAGGGAGCCCTAGAAAGAGCCAGGGGATCCTTTGGGACCATCCAAGAGTCAGACACATCCACACAGTCCCCTGCACGGACCACAGGGGGGCAGGCAGAGTGGCTCTGTACACATCCTCCTGGGTAGAAGCTAATTGTTCTGAGAAACTTCCTCTCACTGCTCCGTCATCATCTGGGAAACCAGGACTCACCGTGCCATCCCAGAAGCTCTGTGTTGGTAGATGTGCTGTGTGGAAAGGGTACACCTCAGAGGGATGGCAGGGTCACTAATGGGGGGCATGTGTCTCCCCAGAACCTTCCCTAAGAGCTCGTAGATTATTCATGGCTAGTAAGAGGCCAGGTTTCCCCCCAAAGGAGAAACACACTGGCTGAGCACTAGCAGCTCAGGCTGGATGGGAACGTCATCCCGGGAAGGGCCCAGAGTGTGACAGGCAGGTGGCATGAAGTGCTCATCCTAGAAGCCTGAGGGCTGAAAGAGACCTCTAGGGAGCTGGGAGCCAGGCAGGGGCCAGGTCTGCCAGCCCCCCCTCCTCCCACAGCAGGCACTGACGGCGCCCCAGCCTGCAGGCAGATGTGGCCATCTAATAAATAATTTACACTCTCCAGGAAATGGACCGCAGAGATGCCAAAGCCATTAGAGGCCCTGCTGATGGGGAAAGAGAGAGGGAAGAGAGGAAAGAGCAGCCATTCAAGGGCTGAATCCTTCTCAGGTCCTAGCCTTAGGGTCCCAAGCAAGCTGATATGTCCCATTCTCATCTGAATTCACAGTAGTCCTCAGGAGTCTGGATTGCTACCTATTACTATCCAGATGAGGAAGAATGAGACTCAGAGACGTGGAACCTCCCCCTGGGATGCTGGATGATTGCCAAGTCGGAAAACTAGGACCACTGACCCTGAAGATGTCCTTTGAGCAGAAGGCATTATAACAAGAAATCATCATTTCCATTTTACTATTGTTATTATTACCCTAAAACAAATGCCGGGAAGCTCCTGGTGTTGTTCCTGGATGAGAGCAAGGCTCTGCTTTCCTCTCAGCCCTCCCTGTCAGCTCCCAAGTACCAATGTCCCCACTCAGGCCCACTGAAGGGATCCATCCTTAAAGGACACAAGGTGTCCTTTGTGGCTGTCATACCCATGGGGAAAACTGAGGCAAAGGGAGGCATAACTTTCTCAGAATCACATGCTTAAAAAAGGACGAGGATGCAACAATCCAGACTTGACAAATCTAGTCCCCTACCTGTTAGAAGGGCTGCCTCTTGTGTCTGAGCCGGTCCCCAACTCTGGTGTTTTACAACACCCCATTTAGAAGCACAAGGAGAAGAGTCCTACCGAAGAAGGGAGAGAAAATGGCCTCGGCACCTGTGCAGAGTCCAGGAAGACCCCATCCGTGGCCTGCACTAATCCAGGAAAAACATATCTGCACATGCCCTGTCCCCCACAGCGAGGACAATCCCAGATTCCTCCAGAGAGAGAGAGAGAGAGAGAGAGAGAGAGAGAGAGAGAGAGAGAGAGAGAGAGAGAGAGAGAGAGAGAAGGAGGAGGAGGAGGAGGAGGAGGAGGAGGAGGAGGAGGAGGAGGAGGAGGAGGAGGAGGAGGAGGAACAAACAAAGCTGTTACTGAAAAAAACAAGCTGTAGTGCTGTGCCATGGCAGAGAAATGAAATGTGTCTCCAGGGGAGAGACACAGGCCTGAGGTTTTATCGATCATTTCTCAGAAACGAGGCCAGTGCTGCTGGAGAAGTGTTTATCTCTCTCTCTCTCTCTCTCTCTCTCTCTCTCTCTCTCTCTCTCTCTCTCTCTCTGTGTGTGTGTGTGTGTGTGTGTGTGTGTGTGTGTCTGTCTCTCTCTCTGTGTGTGTTTCTGTGTGTGTGTGTGTGTGTGTGTATGTGTGTTGTGTGTGTGTGTGTGTGTCTACTCACATGCACAGATACATGTACCCATCACGAGCGAGGTACCACCTCCTTAGGTGGGTAGGCTATACCAAGCCCAGGGTATCATCTTCCAAGGCTGCTGGAACAAAGCACAGCAAACATCAGAGATTTAGTCCATCATAGTTCTAAAGCAGCTGGTGTCAAGGTGTCAGATGTCTGGATGTCCCCTCCAGAGCCCTGAGGGGAAGATCCTTCCCAGCTCCTTCCAGCTTGTCACGGCATTTCCCTCTAGTCTCTGTCCCAGTAGTCAAATGGCCTTTTCTTTGTGTTTCTGAGTCCGAATTTCCCTCTTGTAATAAAGACACCAGTCATCCCTAAATAGGGACTCAACCTACTCCACTGTGACCTCAACTTAGCTTGTGACATCGGCGGTGACCTTATCTCCAAAGAAAGGCACATTCTGAGGTCCTGGGAGTTAAGCCTCAGATATATCTTTCTGGAGGACGCAATTCAAGTTCTAATACTGTATCAAAACTGTGAACCTCTTGGCTCCAAGGGTCAGGCAGGAATCACTTAGCCAAGGCTTCCTTGACCCTCCTGCCAGGGACGGTGGTGGTCTCTTTTCAGCAGCCTCAGGCAAGGGAATGCCAACCACACACAAGAGAGCACGGGACAGAGGCCACAGTAGCAATGGGGCCGGGCCCACCTCCTGTCACCAGCAGGTTTTGAAAAGCTGGCAAATGACTTGCTCACATGAAGTGTCACAGTTTTGGGTTTTTATTTTTTTGCTTTTTGTTTTGTTTTGTTTTTCTTTTTCTTTTTCTTTTACGTTCAGGATCCAAATGAGGGCACTCCTTTGATTCAGTAAATTCCATACCCAGTTGTTGTCTTTGAGACAGGGTCTCCTGTATCCCAAGCCAGTCTCAAATTCTATGTAGTCAAGGATGACACTGGACTTCTGATCCTCCTGCCTCTACTTCCTACATGCTGGGACTGCAGATGTGCACTACCGTACCTGGTTTATACTGAACTGGGATTAAGCCCAGGGCTTCATTCCTGCTAGGCAGGAGCTGAACTGAGCCGCACCCTCAGCCCAAGGACACCTTCCATTACAGCATTTGTCTACAGGGGCATCATGATGGATTTTCTCAAATGTCTGGGTTCTAAGACCCTATCTCAAAGTAAACAAATTAAACAACAATAACAAACACAAATTAACTAAAAACTATAAAGAAAGAGGTCTGGAGAGATGATGGCTCCGTGTTAAGAGCACTGGCTGTGTGCGTATCTAGAGGATGCAGGTTCAATTCCCAGCACCCACATGATAGCTCAAATGGTCTGTGACTCCAGTTCTAGGGGATCCAATGCCCTTTTGTGGTCTCTGTGGGTGTCCAGGCATGCAGGCGGTGAACAGTCATGCACACAGGAGAAGTATGCACACACATTAATTAAATAAGTACATTTTTTAAGGAAAGGGGGAAGAGAACAGGTGTATTAGATATCGAGGAATATAGAACAGAAGCAAGCCGGCCTCCAAAAGTTCTCTATCTCTCATATTACCAAGGGCTCTCTATCCGCCCCAGTCCAGATGTGCAGCCAGGAATATACATGTCTGGGGTCTTTTGACAACAAGTGGTTTAACAGGTGGCATACTGAGGCATCACATGACCCTCCAGGTAGGTAGTGAGACTCAAAGCTTGCCAACATTTCAAACCACGGATATGGACAATAAAAGGCTTAACAAGATTCTTGAAAACCCCCAAGCCACACAGCCTGATAGAACGCACTTTTTTCCTGGTCACAGCAGGTCCTTGCATCGCTTGGAAATGGAAAGCCACCAAAACATTTTTTTTTTACCATTTGTATAAAACCAGTGCCAGGACACCACGCCACCAAGTTCAGGACCCTGCCGAAAACCACACATCTCGTAGTCCATGTCTCCATGTGTAGAAGGACTGTGTGGCAGAACCCTGGCAGCGCCACCCTCTCGACAGCTGTGACATCGGCCAGGACAGGCGGCCCCTTTGATAGGCTCTTATAGGAGATGACAGCTTCCCCGCTGCACAGCCTAAGTCCCATGGGAGAACAGCGGTAGCTGGGCCGTCCACAAAGAACCTTGATGTCAATATCAATCAGCAATCAGTCCACCAACACGGAAAACAAAAGCCCAGAAGCGCATTGAAAATGTTCAATCAATCTCATACTCAAAGAGATGTGAATCAAAGTGACAACTCATTATCAATTTGTATTTATTAAAATGTCCGTGCTGGGAGCCAGTGAGATGGCTGGGTGGGTAAAGAAGGCACTGGCCACCAAAGGCTGATGACCTGGATTGGATCCCTGGCATCCACTTGGTGGGAAGAACCGATCCCTACAGGTTGTCCTCTGACCTCCACTCATGTGCTGTGGGCTCATGTGTGTGCACACATGCACTAACTCAATAGAAACGTCATTTAGAAGATACATGAAGGTCTGGAGAAACAGTTCAATGGTTAAGAGTACTTGTTGCTTTACTGGAGGACCAGAGTTGTGTTCCCAACACTTACACTAACTGGGTCACAGCCGCTTGGAGTTCCAGCTCTAGAGAGTCTACCACAGAGAGACACCTAACTAAATAATAAAATAACTATTTTTGAAAAGAGATACTAGAAATGAATGTACTAGAACCAAGTGATGGATGCTACAAGTGAGTTTACAGATAAAACACAAAAGATTTCTCGGTTTCTTCAATGAATGCAATCCACTGTGCTTGCTAGATAACTGTATGTGGAGTTTATGTTTAAGCACTGTGGGTATGCATCTGTATTTTTCCTCTCGCAAACAGCACCCACCTATAATCCAACAAGACTTTGCTTAGGCAGGTGAAAGAGAAGTTAATAACCATTCTTTCGATTTCCACTCATCCCATCAGACTTCCTCTGTATTAACTTCTCAGTTGGAATGCCCATTTTCTAATCTGCTCACCTGAATTATTTTTTTTTTAATGAGACAAGGGTCTTACCAGGTGGCCCTGGCAGTCTGGAACTCACTCTGTAGACCAGGGTGGTCTTGAACTCAGAGAGATCCTCCTGCCTCTACCTCCCAAGGTGAAAGGCATGCTCCAATTTGCCTGGCTAATTTTTTTCTTATTTTTCCCAAGCCTAGTTCAAATTCAGCACTTTGCTAGAAGACTCAATGAAAACCTAGGCCACTGAAACTTCTCCTTTCTTGGGAACCCATTGGATACGACACATCATTTAACTTATTGAGGAAGCTGTACATATTATTTTCTCATTTACTTCCTTTCTGTGAATGTTTTCTCCTTGCCAAACATCACCCTTGGGATCAGATGTATCGGTTAGTGATTGCTGCGTAACAAGCTACCCCAAAAGGTACTGGCATAAAACCACAAGTCTGTGAGTAGGCTATAAGGCTGGAATGGGCTTTCTTCTCTGTATTTAGCTGCCACATCAACGAAGTTAGTTGTCAACCATTCCTAACACTGCGACCCTTTAATACAGTCCCTCATGTTGTGGTGACCCCCACAAATTATTTTCAATGCTACTTCATAGCTATAATTTTGCTATTGTTATGAATGGTAATATAAATACGTGACGCACAGATGATCTTAGGCAACCCCTAGGGAAGTGTCATTTGACGGCCCGCAAAGGTCACAACCCACAAGTTGAGGACCCCTGGAGTAGGCGCCACAGGTTTAGAATAAAACTTGCGCTGATGCTACCTGTCTCCGAGACCTCCGTGTTGGCTCGCCCCCCACGACACACCGGCGCGTGTGTTTTCCCGGGTGGAGGCGTGTTTCAAAGAGACTTAAATAGAAACACACGGGGCCTTTGAGGCTTGGCTCACGACTGGGGCCACTTCCCCTTCTGCTAAACATTATTCTGTCCACCCAAGGAAGTCCGAGGGGAATCTCAGATCCAAGCGGTGTGGAAGCGGGCCCCATCCCACAAGGAGAGGGACTGAGAAACCACATTACGTGAAATCGAGAAGGGAGATAATGTGGCTCAATGTTCGCCACGGAGACTCCTCTTTTCTTTTCTTTCTTTTCTTTTCTTTTCTTTTCTTTTCTTTTCTTTTCTTTTCTTTTCTTTTCTTTTTCAGTTCTGTACTCTGCCTCGGAATTGCTCGGCTCTGAATCCCAAGAGGCTAGACGCCTGGAGACTACACACCACCCAGCTCCCCTGTCAGCTGGCTTTAGATTTTGAGGCATTGCCAGGCAAGTGAAAGGCAGAGGAGGGAGAATGCGCACACGCAGCTTGTGTTGCCCACATTGTCTCTGGGCAGCAGCAACAGAGTGGGAGACCGGCGGGGGGGGGGGGGGGGGGGGGGGGGGGGATGTCCCTGGGATGCTCGCTCCTTTGGCAGCACAGGCCCAAGGGTGTTGACAACAGAGGACAAGGTGTCTCAGTGGCACTGGTGGCTCCGGCTGGAAGGGTGCCTGGAGGTAGTGCGCGGCCGGAAAGGCTCCTGAGGGACTGATGGATGCACAGGGCAGGAGGGACAACCAGGGCCTCTCAGGACCTGAGGTGTTCGTGGGGGCAGGCGCATGGCTTCCCAAAACAACAGAACGGCAGTCAGCAAGAGCTGCCACACCTGGGATATGTTCATGCCACCCATAGGCCAGGGCTCTAAACAACCAGCTCACAACTGTGAGCCTGAGACTGGTTATCCACACAGCGGGTAAAAAAACAGCATACTGGTAGATAATGACTAGTGACTTTTAAAGGATAATTAAGTGGCAACAGGTGATTGTCTGTGTCAGAGTGGTCATTAAAGGCAATATACTGTGCTGGGCAGTGGTGGTACACACCTTTAAATCCCAGCTCTGGGAGGCAGAGGCAGAGGCAGGGGGCTTCTCTGTGAGTTCGAGGCCAGCTGAGTTCCAGGACAGCCAGAGCTGTTACACAAAGAAGCCCTGTCTGGAAAAACAAACAAACAAACAACGCAATATATACATGGAGATCAAGCCAGCGGCTGACTACAATCACTCCAGCCACTTGGATGGACAGGGAGGCGCTGCTTCTTTCTGGGCTTCTGGTCCTGCTTGCTGCTGACTGAGAGGAGAATGGCGCATTCCAAGTCTAAATACTTAAATACAGTCATCGTGGTATATGCCTGTAATCCCAGCACTTCTGACGCAGAGGCAGGAGGACCCGGGCCAGCCTGGGCTACATAATTAGTAAATACTCAGCGGAAGCTCAATCTGGAAACCAGAAAGTCCTAAAATAAAAAATTAGTTACACTTCCTTGTATCCTCAGAATGGGTAAAGAATAAACGGAAACACCATTTAATCTTACAAGTTGCCACATTTATATTATAAATTGGATAGACAGCCTTGCCGGGTTTAGATATGACCTTGACTGTGAGAGAGTAGAATTCTGAAACGTTAGAGAAAAGTGAGGATCTAGATCCCAGAGACATCAGACATGCTCTAGTGTTCCTTTGCTCTCCGGATGCAACCCTTTCCTTCCATCTCTGAGAGAAACTGTGATGCAAAACGACCATCATTACATAACACAGAAAATAATTACATGCCAAGGCTGGGGATGTGGCTCGGCTGTCAGAATGCGTCTCTAGCACACATGAAGCCCTGGATTCAATACCCATCACTGCATAAACTGTATGTGGTGGCACACATGTGTAATCACAGCCCGTGGGAGATGTGCTAGAATCCAAAAATGGTCCCTAACACAGCGTCTCTCTAGACTAACTAACCCCCTTGGGCTTATTGAACTTCCAACATCAATGTGGTTTGTCTCCAAATTGTTTTACCATGAAAGATGTACCAAAGTGATCTTGTAAGAGTCTACTTAGTGTGTGTATGTGTGTGAGAGAGAGACTAACAGAGAGAGAAACAGAAAGGCACACACACACACACACACACACACAAACACACACAAACAGACCTATGTAGCCTAGGCTTGACCTGAACTTGTCCAAACTCACGATCATCCTGCCTCTGTCCTTGAGTGCTAGGATTGTAGGCATGCTCTAGCCATACTTGACTGAGGATTCTACCACTACACTCTTGGAAGTCAGCCACCATTTAGAAGTCCAGCGACTTTGCTGAGTAAAATGCCCCATGAAAGTGGGAGGGAAATGGGGTGAATCCGATTGAAATTATGCACATGTATGAAAATGTCATAACAAAACCCATAATTGTGTATAATTAACATATGATAATAAAAATATCTTTAAAACAAAGAGAATAGTTAATAATAAAATAAAACAAAACCCTGAACATGAAGGTCCACCCCTGTGGATGAGGCACTAAACCACGTAAGAGAAGATGAAGGTCCACCCCTGTGGATGAGCCACTAAACCACATAAGAGAAGATGAAGGTCCGCCCCTGTGGATGAGCCACTAAACCACGTAAGAGAAGATGAAGGTCCGCCCCTGTGGATGAGCCACTAAACCACGTAAGAGACGATGAAGGTCTGCCCCATCCCACTCCTTTACAGATTCTAGAGCTAAGTATGACATAACTGCAACCCCACAAGAGATTCAAAGAAGCCAACAAAACAACCACTCACTGAACCCCAAAGTAACCCAGGAGATCACAAGAGGCTAGCTTATATTGTTGTAAAACACTCAACTTGACAGTGACTTCTTACTCCCTATGAACAACTGAAATACCTACCACACAAAAATGATTACTCCATTCTTTGGGGCACTTCTTGGGAATTGGGATTAAGTCTTTTTTTTTTTTTTTTTCAATCTCTAGATTTCCATATACCCCATGGCAACTGATGAAATAAGTGCATGTCAGATACGTGATTGACAGAATGAAATTAACTTCATTTATTCTTCTCTTTTACAGAGAGTAGGAAACGTGGAAGGAAAGGGAAAGTATTAAGTTAACAAGCACATCTGAAGGACGCTTGAGCCTTTACCATGTTCTCCTATTCCCAAAGGACGAGAATCCGTGTGTGTGTGTGTGTGTGTGTGTGTGTGTGTGTGTGTGTGTGTGTGTGTGTATTTCCCTCCTCTCCTCTTTCTCTTCCTCCCTCCCTCCCTCTCCCACTCTAGCTTGCAAATATGGAGCCCTTGTTTCACGGCATTCTAAAAGCAGCTCAGCTACTTGGAGGGGGTAGCTATTTTCCTTTTGCTTACATCAGCAAAAGTATCTAAAGATCTTGAGAGCACTACCACCCCCTAGCCTGACCCAAGCTTGGTTCCTGAAAACAACAGTTGTCCATGTGGACTTCCACATTGTCTTCTGAAGGAGGCATGTTAAGACTGTCAACCCCTGTGCTCCCAGAATAAATCTGTCCTGGACTGAATCCAGGATTTCTGGGACATCCCAGGACATGCCAGTAGCTGGTGCTCTTAGAATCTGAGAGAAGATGGGTAGGTGTCGTCAAACTATGCTAAGAAGTATAAACTTGGACTTGCTGAGAATATCACAGGGGTTGGCAATCCTTGGGGGGGGAGGGGGCTGTGCCTTGAGAAGATCTCTTCTAGAACTCAAATAGATTGTCGGCCAAAAGTTTGTTCTTACCCTTTATACACTACTCATTCGCTCTCGTTCTCTGTACATTTTTATCAGATAAGATAAAAAAAAAACCCTAGGTCACCGTCAGGCCTGAAAGACAGCTAGCTCCGTTCAGAGCATGACCCCACACTACTGCAACCTGGGTGGCTTAGAGCCTGATCTAACTGGTGAGACAATACAGAAATTAAAGATGTACGTAGAGAAAAGTTGAGATCAGGTGGGCCATGGGCTCTGATGTCTCCAGCAGCAGTGTAGAAACTGAGCCATTTGCTCTACAGGGCAGGAAGGAGGGAGGCAGGTTGGCCAATCTCAGCAGGAGGTCCCAGGAGGGGCGCAGTCATCAAGAGGAGGAAGCAGCAGTTGATACCTTAATGCATACACAGCTTTTAGCTAAAGGTCAACCATTCCTCAATCATCCCTACTCCGCCAGGCAAGAAATTTGCCATTTCCATTGGTCTGAGGCATTGCGGTCCTCCACATGGCGGCCTTCCTGTTCCCTTGTCTTTGTGTCAAAACACATTCTCTCAGGACTTCACGCCCTCCCCACACCTTACCGTCTGCCAAATAAGTTGTTGAACTTCTGTTTGGTATTGGTGTCAAGAAGATGGTGTTTTGAAACGGGGCTTTCCTATGCAGCTCAGGCTGACTCTGAACTTAGACTCCTCAGCCCGTGGATTGCCTGTATCGCAAGCGTAGTGCCCAGGGGCCCAGGTCCTAAAGTATTTCTTTGTGGTGTCCGTTCCTCTCTACTTCAGTGTTGATTGTTCCCGTAATTCTTTAACTCGTCTTCCAAAGTCTTCTCCACGGTAACATTCAACCTCCAGAGGGGGCTTTCTACCAACTCCAGTCCCACCAACTCCAGACAATGGCTGGACAGGCCAGCAGGCTGAACTAAAGGGGCGCACGGGCTCTTCCATCACCTCACCCCTGATGGCCCACCTGCTAAGAGCTCTGACTTCCAGCAATACAGAAAGACTTGGGTACCCCATCTGAGCTCATTGTAGGCTCCCCCCGACCCCCCGCCCCGCTGCCAGCATTGCTCCCACCAAGAACAGCCCACCTTCCCCCCGTCTCTCTCCAGCCTTCCCTTGTAGACGGCAATGGAGCATCCTTCCATCTTCCTACTTCACCACTTGCTCTAGGGCTCACCCAGAGCCCAGCAGGCGGAGGTCATACATTGATTATTGGCATGGCTTTCTCTCCTGTGAAGTGCGCGAGCTCCCGGGTGCCGTCTCTCTCTTCCACAGAGCAGGTGTTCGGTGCCATCTACCAGATGGATGGAAGGATGGAAGGATAAAAGGGTGGACGGATAGACAGATGCCTACCATACTATTTTCTTCTGCTGAAAGAGAATTATCTCTCACTCACCCAGCCCCCATTAAGCTAGAGCATGTCCCCCGCCCCTCAGCTGTGCGAACGAGAGGATATTATTGCTATCAGTGATCATTTAGCAATGTAAAGACTAATACTCACTTGGAGCAGCAAATGCTTCCTCCTTAAGGTACGGCGGGAAGAACATTTGCTAATTTGTATTTGCATTTGAAATTGAAACACAAATTGGCACAAGAACTATTACACATCCCGGCTAATTAATGTTCTAAAAATGAATTATGCAAATCAGCCTCAACAGACCTCAGAAAGCTCTTTCCGTGTATAATAAACGACTTGGAACATGAACCTTGTTTAAGGGCGGATTCTGACCGGGCTGTGCGAACAAGCCCTGAACAACAGACCTGTACTCTCTGGGCCTTGGTTTCTATACCTGTGAATTCGAATTGGAATCAAATGAGAGTTGTTAAAGAATTAGACTCATGGCTGAGGCAAAAAAAAAAAAAAAAAAAAAAAAAAACAACCTTGACCCAACATCACTGTTTCTAAGCAGTATCCGTAATATTACCACTCTAGAATCCCCTGAGTGCTCTGGGTATCTTTGTGGCTTATCTTCATGGCATGTTTCCTCTCTACTTTCTTTGTACTAATCGTACCTCAGACATCCAACTAGGCACTCAGTCTCCCTAAAGCAGAGGCCCCCAGAACTGGGTATATTTTTGATTCACGAACCAGGAACCTGCAGAATGATGTAAACATCCAACTTGGCCACAGACCATTCTGTGGGCCTTGAGAAGAGAGTATCGGACCAGCTGGGAGGAGGTCACTGTGACTGACTGGGTAGCGGAGCAGACAGCTATGGAGTTCCAGCCAGCTGTCTGTGTGGTCTGTGGTAATGCTCTGATAACCTATCACTGTGACCGTGACCCCTGGCTGGCTCCTGACTCGGCCGGACACAGCCCAGCATCACAACACCATCCAAATAGTGCAACAGTGTGGGGCTGAGGACATCACTCAGAAGGGCCTTCACACCAGAGCCCACAGCAAGCAGGCCTAATGATGAACACTGATGTAGAAACAATTGGTCTGTGGACTTCAAAGAGCCTGAGAAAGACAATACTGAGTCTTGATTTATCCGTCTCCCTGGCTTCCAAAAAGTGGTCAGAAGACTCCATCTAGCCTTCCCCCACTGACATGAGGTAAAGTTCGTTAGTATCAATTGCAGAGTTGGAAATTAAGTGAGTGGGGCCTCGAGCCAGTGACTGCTAAGGAGCAGAAGCTGAATTGGATCCCAAGTCCAGTGACTAATGCTGGTCTTGTTCTCACATGTACACAGCTCATATGTTCCTGGAGTGCAGTGTTGGATGTTTATGCCACCACCCTGTCACCTAGCACAGTGACTGACCATGGCAGGTATTGATCAGATGGGTAGGGTCCCCATCTGTACTGCACAGGGAGCCTAAATGTCACTCACCGACATCTTTACCCATCCCAAATACATGCAGAAAAAGTTCACCATGACCCACTGACTCTCCTGCCCTTCTCTGTTCCCATCCCTGAAGGCCAAAGGCCACCAGAGACAAGGTCACAACTGAGCAAGCATTGCTTTATCAACACGACTGTTGGTGGCCAACCTCAGACAGTGCCCAAGAACCTCTCAACCTATTTCTGGCCAGCTCTTTTAGTCTTCAAAGACTAGTCTAAGCCTCACTGCAAGCCCATAGTTCAAGTCTCCACCCTGTTCTGTTAACAGGTATCCTTCCTGCCCATTAAATCAAGAAAATTGAAGCCATTGGAAAAAATCCTTCTTCAATTTCTTTTTTCTTCTCCAAATGTTGTACCTCTTGCGCCTGGTTAATGCTTCCATGCATGATTTTGTCCTTATACCTTCCTGTCTCCTCTGAAATGTTGATTCATCACACATATAAACATGTGCGCTCTCTCTCTCTCTCTCTCTCTCTCTCTCTCTCTCTCTCTCTCTCTCTCTCTCTCACACACACACACACACACACACAGAAACAGAGTGCGCGAGAGATAGGTTCTCGTTTTCTATATCTCTCAAAACAGAAGAGTCTTTAACTTCCTTTTCTGTGTGAGCCATTCTCTAGTCAGGTTGATGGTTGTCCTTGGTCTTTAATGACAATCCATTCACCCAGGTCGCCAGGGACTACTCACTTAGCAAGCGCAATAGAACACTTCTAGCTCTTACCTCATGATGGACTCGTGTTTGTTGCTTGTCTTGTTAGCGTGACAAAATCCTCTCACAAAAGCAGCGTGAGGAAGATTGGCTCAAATTTCCGGGTTACGGCTTCTCATGATATGTTGAGGCAGGCAGGTCAACAGAAGCTTGAGGCGGCTGGTCGCATTACGTCCACAGTCAGGAAGCAGAGAGAGATGAATGCTGATACTCGGCTAGCTTTCTCCTTTTTATTCAGCCTGAGGGCCCCATCCCATTTTCAGGATGGATCTCCCCATTCCAATGAATTGAATCCAGATAATCCTCTCAGACATACCGAGAAACGTGTTTCCACAGTAATTCCAAATCCCAACAAGTGAGAAATCACAATTAAGCCTGTTGTCCTCCTACCATATGGGGAACTCTTTCTTTTGAGCTTTTTGAGGTCGTACCCTCCAGGTCCCTCTGCTTATCCCTTCTAAAGAGACATTTCTCTCAACTTTGTGTCAGACCAGTATCTTCTCACTCCAAAAGCATCCACCAGATTAGCCTTTTCACAATCAGGGCAGCTAACCTCCACATCTACCTAGGATCAGCCCTCATGTCAACTTAGGATGTCAGCTGCCTAGGAAGCAGCCCCGTCCACACGAGGCCACCATGAACCTCCATGTGTCCCAGGTTAAACTCACCTGGCTCCTCTTAGGATGTGTTTTCTGAGTGAACTGGAAATGGCCCCCCAGCAAGGACTCTGAGAATTGTCTTCGACTCTGTACCCCCTACTCCTTACGTCTAAACTAAAATTGAATAGTATTTTCAGTTTTTTCCCTTCCCTAATCATATCTACAAGGCTTAGTCAACTTTCCCTTCTTGCCTCCCTGCCTTGACAAGCCCTCGTCTCTTGTTTAATGCCATGGCAACACTTCCCTGCGGGTCCCTGCTTCCAGTACCTTCCATTTGGTCCACTGCTACAAAAGGCTGCCTCTCTCCCATTGAAAGTCCTTTGAAGATTCCTTTTCAGCTCTGAGACGAATCCAACCTCCTAACCCTTGCGCAGAAGCCTGTGACCTGGCCAACACCTGAAGCTGTAGCATCCCTTCCTTCTGCCCAGATGTTTTTGCTCCTCGTCACTGAGCTGCTTTGGGACACAGACACTGAAACCTGTCACCGTCCCAGTAGAGAACGTCCTCCTGTGGTCTGACCTATCACCCTTCTGCTCATCTCACTGGCCTGGGAGAATTACTCCTCACCTTAAAAACTAGTGCATGTCACATCCCCATCATTAAGCTTGGACAGCTTCTGAACAAAGAGAAATGCTGTTTCCTCTCTGCTCAATCACAACTCTGAGGCCAGGGGAAAAAAAGCCAGTTCAAGATCATCCCACTTACTACTACATTTCACAGATTTATGATTAAACAACGTGGCTCAAGAGAAGCTGTCTCAAAGGCCACCTGGCTGGTGACAGAGTGAAATTAGAACCAGGGTCTCCGGGCTTTCAGTTCAGAGAATTTTCATTACTTCCAATGTCAGACTTTCCAAAAGATCCTCAATTTAAATCAAAGCAAAATTAAAAGAAAGAATGCATCAACTGATCCATAAAAGAAATCTAAAATAAATCAGTAAATAACCCCCAAAGAAAAGTATAATAAGCAAAACAAAAATAGAGAAACCCACGACCTTGGGGCTTCCTTCCAAATTCCCATGAGCTGCAAATGAAAAGCCCTTAAATAAAGACCTACTTTCCACTGAGTTCAGCTTTAAAATAAAAGAAAATCTGTCCCTGTCTTCCTTTGTTTCTGTCTATTTATTCATTCATTCATTCATTCACCAAGCATTTTCTAAACACTTGCACTGCGCCGGATTTCAGTAGACTCAGAAGGACACTGACACACAGTCATTACCTGGGGAAACTGAACTTGACCTTACCTGCACAGTTGGGAGATGGGGCAGAGCACATCCAATACTGAGGCAGGTGGGCGGGGGCAGAGGGGGTAGGGTGGGGGTGTCTAGAAGAGTAACTGGGAAGGGACCCATTCATACACAGCATACTCAGGTGTGTCCAGATATAAGCAGGAGAGGGGAGAACAGGAAGGGTTGTGGGGGCTGCCTGCAGCCTTTGCAGCACCCCAAGTGAGCTCTGCTCTCTTCCCACCCAGTTCCGGGTGAAAAGGAAAATGAAATCTGAAGCCAGAGAGGCAAAGGCAGCTGCCAGGAAAGAGGGTCTAATAGCTGTCTACAAAGTAGAGCCATGCGCACGGGAGGAGCCGTAGAGCGGGAAGAGAAAGGCTGGTAGCCAGGAAAACCCCAACTCTTGCCCTGGTCACTCACCCACTTCCAGGCTCAAGGGGTTCCCCAAGCTCCTCCTGAGGAAGCAAGGCTCCTGAAATGAACATCTTACCCAGGATGACTGCCATCCATCAGCATTCACGGGCATCGCCTACCCAAAGACCGTGAGCACCTGGGAGGCAGGTGTCCCCGCCATGACTTGGGTGACATGTCAGGCCTATGAAGAAAACTCAGGGATGGCGGGGAGGATCTGCACCATACAGGAGAAGCTGCGTACGGATTGAAACACTTCTAATGAGGATTAAGAGGGGAATTACAAAGTCAAATGACAGAAAAATGTCCTAAGATGTATTTATAATCAGTTCTTCGAATTTTCATTCTTCTTTTTCAACAAGAGTTCCAACTTCAGAGCCAGATACACCAGTGCGTTTTTTGGTGGATTCTGTTGTTTTGTTATTTTAAATCTGTTCCATGGTTTGTTGCCTACAGGACCTTGGAAGTGTCATGTGATCAGGCAGGCGCATGGTTCACACCTCTAACCTCTGAACTCAGCAGGCTGAGGCTGTAGAATTTCAGGACTGGCTAGTATAAAATTTGTTGGAGATTTTATTAAACATTTTAAAATTAATTAATTTAATGTGTCAAATATTTTGTCTATTTGTATGTCTAGGCATCATGTGCATGCCTGGTACCCTCAAAGGCATCAGATTTCCTAGGATTGGAGTTACAGATGGTTGTGAACCAACATGGAGGTACTGGGAATTGAACCCCGGTCCTCTGGAAGAGCAGCCCATGCTCATAAATACTGAGCCATCTTTCCAGTCCCTGAGACATGTTTTAATAGACACTTTAAGCACAAGGGTTAGGAGGAAGAGAGGCACCCAGAAAGGATGTAAGGCATGCCCAAAGTGTGAATTCGGGCTCCTCTAGAGAGAACTGTAATTAATTATCTTAGAGTTAGCCATTTGCAACATTTGGGTGGCTCTCAAGTTACACCTCAAAAGAGTTGCTAAGTAGCATTTCCCCCTTGCTCTCTCTCTTGATAGGTGAGATTATCCAGTGGACCTGGAGAAGCCGCGGATGCGATAAAGTCAGACAGGAGCCACTAGCTTGCACTAGATTTCAAGTATGTCCCTGTAGCTGGAGTTCTGGTGGGAGTCCTAGGAAATTCCAGGCTTAGCAGCTGGGAGAGGAGGAGAAGGACCTTAGGCGATGGCTACTTGCACTGAAACTCTAGCTTCTCTGTGGTGAGAGGCTCCAAGCAGACTCCAGGATGAAGGGCTCCTTTTCCTCCATGTGTTCCCTCAAGGGCCTCTGCTTTTCTACTCCGCCTCAGAGGGAGAACCCCCTTCCCCAGAGTGGGGAGGTTACCACCTACTTTAGAGGAGATTCAGAAAATTCTGCTTCAAGGAAGGTCAGTGGAGAAACTGCTTCTGCAGTTTGGTCAAATGCCACGGTGGCCTGGTTTGCAGTAGCCCGTCCTGAACCCCACCACTGCCATCTGAAGGGAGTGATCCGAAGGAAAACTTCCAGAGCCTGAATTTGACTCCCATTCTCTCTTGGGACCTTTGCACGTTTCTTCGCTGTGTCTGATTCCTCGGGAGTCCAACAACGGTGCTGCCCTCCGAGAATTAGTAAGGGTGCTGAGGTAGTGCGTCAGTCCAGGGCCTGGTGCACAGTAGGCTCTTCTGTGGTAGCCGCTGGCCCTGTTGACTGCCCCTGATAGCCATTGCCTCCTCCAAGCCTGGTGCTGCATTGCAAGCTAGAACACAGAAAGGAACTGATGGGGACACCCCCAGGGTTTCTTGGTCCGGTAGAAAAGACGGGGCGGACGCAGATAATTGCATGCATTGACAGGCTCCACAAGGAAACCCAGTCCCATCAACAAAACATCTCAGGAAAAGTGGTGCTTGAGTGAACTTTGAAAGTAAAAAAAAAAGAATGTCCAAGCAGGTACAAAGGTCAAAGTGCATTCTCCAGAAGAACAGCGTGTGGACGACACAGAGGAGAAGACAAGGCAGGGAGAAGAACAGGGCACTTTGGAGCTCCAAGTGGCTCAAAGTCGCCTGAAGGGGATGAGGCATGAGCCCGACCCAGCTCAGGGGGACTTGAATGGGACTTTATCCCGAGTGAGTGCAAACAGACAGACTTTGATTCCAAACTCAATGCCAGATCTGAGAAGGTGGATTAACTTCCCAATTGTAGAGTGTTTGAGAGCATCCTCGAGTCCCTCTGAAGTCATTGAATTCTCCCCAGATTGTAAACTCCTGGGAGATATGTCACAGCTTGGCAGCCACGGCTTCCCTGGGACATCACAAAGAGGGGTAGCGTGGTAGGAGAGTGAGGATTGAAGAGAGCATCGAGCTAAACTTCTGAGTGAAGCCAGTTGGGAGAAGACAGTAGACCCTTCCCCACTTGGGTGCCATGCAGCAAAGAGAAAATGCTCAGAAAAAGAAAGCTTGCAAAATACAAACAGTATACAGATACATGAGCAGTGGGTGCTGTGTCAATGGCCTCTAAAGGGTCATGAGCCTCTTGGCCCAGCATCTTTGAGTGTGTGCCTTTCCCTACCCCCATTACCCTCCCCTCGCTCTCTTTCCTAATGAGCTACCTCCATTTGTGTCCCTACGCGCCTATATATAACGCGTTGTCCTGGGACACGAGAATCTTCACATTTCAGTGGGTGTGGTGGTATTGTGTTCCCCAAAATATTGTGCACCCTAATAAACTTATCCGGGGTCAGAGAACAGAACAGCCACTTGATATAGAGGCCAGAAAATGGTGGCACACACACCTTTCATCCTGGCATTCCAGAGGCAGAGATCTGCCTGCATCTCTGAGTTCAAGGCCACGCTGGAAACAGCCAGGCTTGGTGACTCACGCCTTTAATCCCAAGAAGTGAGCTTTTGATCCCAGGGAGTGATGGCAGAAAGCAGAAAGATATATAAGGCATGAAGACCAGAAACTAGAAGCTTTTAGCTGATTAAGCTTTCAGGCTTTTGAGCAGTAGTTCAGCTGAGACCCATTCGGATGAGGACTCAGAGGCTTCCAGTCTGAGGAAACGGGATCAGCTGAGGAATTGGCAAGGTAAAGTGGGCTGTGGCTTGTTCTGCTTCTCTGATCTTCCAGCATTCACCCCAATACCTGGCTTTAGGTTTGTTTTTTATTAATAAGACCTGTTAAGATTCCTGCTACAAGTGGGTGCTTTCCAAACTCTGATCCACACCTAGAATGCCAGGACTTCATGCTCAAGACAAGACTTTTCTTCTTTTCTCCATCTCAAAGGCCATGTTGCTTGGCAACCTCTCATCTCAGTGGTCCTCTCACAACCAGGTCCCTGAAAACACTCATTGACAAAACACAGCAGCTTTGTATTGCCATTCTGCGTTTTCTCATGCAAACAATTTTTTTTAAGTGCAGGTGATGTCAAGGCTACGCCTCATCAGTGGAAGGGCGCCAAGTCTTCCCGATTCAAAGTCACCCAGGCTGCTGAATTATTGGGGAATGCAGAGCCCTGGGTGCCTCCTTTGAAGAAGACCCTCTGGGATGCTGCAAGGTAGAGAGCCCAGGAAACAAGCCAAAGATGATGCTTCCAGCCCTGGCTCCTGAGCCCGATAAAATTAACCAAAAGATGATCTCCATGGCAACAAGAAATTTGTTTCTTAAAGAAGGTTAGAAAGAATGCTTTGGGAAGAAACTCCATGACAGATAGAATATTCTCAGATTACACATAAATGCCATCTATGCCAATAAAATGAAGGGCCAGGCGGCTCAATTATCTGGATAATTGAGGCCTGAACCAGTGATTTGTAAGAGAATAGGAGAGGTTTTAATCCTGAAGAATGCAATGTGGCAGGTATGGGCCCCGATTCAGGGGAAACCCCCCTGCCTGTCTCTGCCTGCAGCTTCCTAGAATCACTGGGCCCTGGAGGAATGCTTAGAAGGATTAGTGGGAAATCTTGGCAGTGGGGGAGCTGCTGGAGGAAGTTACCCCCAGGAGGCCTGGGGTCTCGGGTGTTGGGGGGAGGGGAGGCTACACCCCAAACTGGACCTCCCTCAACCCACAGGAAAATACCTCCTCTTTCCTTCACATATTTCCTACCTCCTCTCTTCCAGCATGCTTTGGAAGCTTAGAGATGGTTTGGCAAATTGAAACTCATTTTGAGGGGCAACACCGAGGGCCCTGAAGGGCCCTGATAGAAATACACAAAAATTTTATTCTAATACGCAGAAATTTTCTGCTTTGTTTTGTTTTTAATTTATTTTTTGTTTGTTTGTTTGTTTGTTTGAGACAGGGTTTCTCTGTGTCGCTCTGACCTGTCCTGGAGCTCACTTTGTAAACCAGGCTGGCCTTGAACTCACAGAGATCCACCTGCCTCTGCCTCCTGCATGCTGGGATTCAAGGCTAAGAGCATGTGCCACCACTGCCCTGCCCAGAAACATTTATTTATTTTTTAATTAATAACCAATACTTTTAAATATCCAAGTCAGGCATCCTGACGCATTCCCATAATCTCAGGCCTTGGGAGGGGACAGCAGGAAGATTGCCATAAATTCAAGGCCAGTCTGGACTCCATAGTAAATACCAGGAGTGATACCCTACGGAGGAAAGGAAAAGAAGAGGAAGTTATAAAATTAAAACCTCTAACTCCTATCAAAGCCAGGCTGGCCTCACAGACGCAGGGGTCACCACGGTGACCTAGGCTGAGGTTTCCTTCACTGTAAACCTCTAACAAGTTCCAGATGATGCAGATGCTGGGACGTGTCCCCTGTCTTTTGTCTTCTCTGTCACATGTTTAAAAAAAAAAAAACCAACTGATACCAGGGGCTGCAGCACCCGCTCGGTGGTTAAGAGACCCAGTTGCTCTCACAGAAAAGCAGAATTTGTTTCCCAGCACCCAAATCAGGTGGCCGACGATCACTTCCAGCTCCAGCTTCAGAAAAGGTGTCTCCCGCCACCCGAGGCCCCGGACTGCACACGCACTTGCACACACACTTACATGTTTTTCATCTTAAAAAAACTGTTCTCTTTATTTTTATTTTATGTGTACCGGTGTCTTTTCTGCCTAGAAGTCAGTTCATCCCACGTGTGCCCACAGAGGCCAGAAAAGGGCACTGAGTCCCCTGAGACTAGGGATAGCTGTCTCATACCGGTGCTAGGAATTGAACCTGGGGCCTCCGCAGGAGTAGCAAGTGCAACAAAACACTGGGCTATCTCTCCGGTCTCTAAAAAAGTAAATCTTGAAAAAAAAAACAGAAAGAGAGAGAGAGGATGGAAGGAAAGAAGGAAGGGAGGGAGAGAAGGAGGGAGGGAGATAGATGATAGATAGATAGATAGATAGATAGATAGATAGATAGATAGATAGATGATTGATTGATAGATAGATAGATGATAGATAGATAGATAGATGATTGATAGATAGATGATTGATTGATAGATAGATAGATGATTGATAGATAGATAGATAGATAGATAGATAGATAGATAGATAGATAGATAGATAGATAGATAGACAGATGTAAAAATGATGTCAGGCTGTGATTGCCAGTGATTTGCAAATGCACCTTAGACTTCAAGCTCAGGGATCCGCCAGCTCCGTCCCCCTCCCCCCACCCCAGCTCTGCAAACGCCTCCAGACCAGCGCCTCCCTTTTGCTTGTTTATTTGCCTCTTGGCTTGTTGTTTACGGAAGGGAGGCATCTGTCAGCTAAAGACAAAGTTCTCTGCGGTCCAATTAACCGTTTTCTGTTGCTTATCATTGTAGGACTGTGTCTCTGCAGGGGTTTTGTTGTTGTTGTTGATGTTGTTGTTGTTGTTTTTGATGGTAGCATCTGGCTATAAAATCCTAGGACCCTAAAGCCCTGGGGATTCCCCAACACTGTCCTACAGAGCCCCGGGCAGCTCTAGAGCCTTGTGACACAGATTAAACTTTGGAAGCAAATAGGGAACCCAGGCAATGCCACTTCTCAGCTTTGGGGGGGAAAAAAAAACCTCTTTACCTCACCTTTATTCTGAATTGTGGAAATATCCACCTCAGACAGAACGTTTAAAATGTTGTCCACACTGTGGCTGCAGCTTTAGACATTTGATCTTACTGGGTTCTCACCTTTTTTTTTTTTTTTTTTTTGAGGGAGAAAAGAGGGACTCAAAGGATTTATTCCCCCTTAGTGCAAGGAACGTACCCAGAAGGAAAATGTATTTATTGATGAATGCGTAGATGGTACAGCCTGAGCTGTCCTCCCCTGAGTCCTCCCGAGAGTGGGGAGGTAGAGGCTGGAGTCAGCAACTGCCCAGACACTACTGGACTGGAAGGACCAGTGACCCTTGCCCACCCTCCTTCCTCCCCTTCTGAAGACCTCCCTCCTTCCATTCCGGCTAAGTTCTTTCTCTCCTTCCCCTTTCTTCTCTATCTCTGGCCCCATCACACATTAACCGAAAACATTCTCAGAACTCTGCAACAGCTTCCTTACTAAGAGCTAAGCGGACGGAACTCACCTGGGTAGGGCTGCATCTGGGGGTCTAGTCCTTTGTTTCACAGCGGTTCCCTCATTCCACAGAAGAAAACACCAAGAGTCTGCATTTCTATTTCCTTTGGAGTTGGTTCCATTGTGCTGTTAATGGAAGAAAGAAAGCACAGGCACCTGCCCCCGACCCCCAATCTTAACCCGGCTCATTCAGCCATTCTTTGAGGAGTATTAGTATGCCTGTTTTTTTTAAATATACATAAAATTTATTTTTATTTTACGTTCATTGGTGTTTTGCCTGCGTGGACATCTGTGCCAGGGTATCCGAAGCCCTGGAACTGGACAGGTGTGAGTGAGCTGCCATGTGGGCGTTGGGAATTGAACCCGGGTCCTCTGGAAGAGCAGCCAGTGCTCTTAACCAGCTTGCTTGTCCGTTTTTAAGGTAAGAATACCTGAGCACTGGGGGCTCAGGGTCTGTTCCTAGGTGGACAGTGACAAGGACGCCCAGCAGAAGCCTAGGCTAGCCCCCTCTGTTTTTGCTGACTCCACCTCTTCCTCCTCCGCAGCTCACAGCTCTCTGTACCCAAGTCTCTAGTGATTTTGCAAATGGTGATTATTAAGATTTCTGGGGAAATGTCCTAGTTTTGGGAAAAAATTTAGCCAACATTTCCATTCATAAACCCTTTTCTCCTCAATGGTCACAAGCTCTCTTTCCCACAGCCGGAGCTGAGGTCCTGGGCAACCCCTGAGCTGCCTCCTGCTGGGGCAAGCCTGTGGCAGCGGCCTCCCAGCTAGGCACCGAATTAGGGCCAGCAGCCCAGCTGTTTCCAGCCAAGGTGAGGACTTCATCTTTAATGGTGTCGTTTACAAGTCAATAAAGCCGGGATGGAGCACCATTTCCTGCGCGGGTCCCACCTCTCCGGGCTCTGTTGTTTCATGCCTGCAGTCAGGGTGCTGAGGGCTGAGCCCTGGGGACTCATTTCTCCCTAATGGCTCTCTGCTCTCCCACCACCACCCCGCCCCCAGCGGCCTGGCCATAAAGCAAGCCCTAACCCCCTCAGAAGGCAGAGTTCAAAGCTCGGATGCCCCAGGACCCTAAACTGTCAGCCCCTCCCTGCTTTATGGCTCTTGCCAGCGGGGTGTTATCTTTGCTAGGAGATAAAGGCACAGGCTGGAGGCTGCGGGGCTGAAAATGGAGGCCCCCCCTGGACAGAGGATCATCCACCCTGCCCTTCAGGGGCTATTAAATGAGCTGATGGAAAGATGGCCTTTTTCAACCTCACAGTGATGACATTCTCTCCGGGTGCTGGGGGTTCTCAGAGCAGACCTGCAGGGGTCTCATCTCCCCAGAGGGCTAGGAAGGCCACAGCACTCCAAGGGCGTTCCTAGCAGCCGAGGTGAAGCTCCTCTCAAGCCTAGGTGATAATGAGGTGAGAGAAGATGGAGGTTTAATGGCACTCAGGCCCGCTGGAAGGCAGAGCCAACCCAAGGTCACAGCAGCCCAGCAGTGACAGGGCAAGGTCAGGACCCTGCCCAGGTCAACCATCTGTTGCTGAAACAGTGCTGAGCACCCAGGGTGAGCTGGGGCGATGCTGCTAGGTGCTGAGGGCTCACCAGGATGAGACTCAGTGGGGATTCTCTGGCAGTGGGAGGTATGACTTTACAAAAGTGTGGACGGACGGGCGGAAGGACGCAAGCCTGGCACCGAGGGGCATGCCCTCAGGTACATCTGTGGCGTCAGGTCCAACTCCGCCGACTGGGGCATTCATGAGATCCAAGCCACAAGCTTTTCACTCTCTCTCTCTCCTGGTTTGTGATGTCCTACACACACTTGTCTCCCATGCAATGGCCACAAGAAGCCCAGTGGTGAGAAAGCCACCAATTCCTCATCCAGAAAGTCCAGGCAGGGGCTGCCTCTATGGGCTCATGTGCAACTGGAGCCCTGAAGTGGCCAGAGAAAGAAGACAGAAGCCAAGCAGGAGCGGCTGCTTTATATATGCCAGGGTACAAGCTTCTGCAAGAACCTGGTATATCCCAGGGTCCAACATGATTACAGTACAATCCTCGCTCCAGGGAGGAAACTGAGGCACGGGGGAGTCAAAACAACAGTCGCCAATCAAAAGCCACCATCAGCCTGCTTGGCACCTGTATTTCGTGCATTTCAGGTTTCATCTGACTAGAACAACTTAAGAAAGGGAGGGTTTTAATTGGCTCACCCTTCAAGGGTTCAGTCCATCGTGGCAGGGAAGCTCAGCAGCCGGTGTGTGAGACAGCTGGTCACGCCACACCCACCATCAGGAAGCCGAGAATGATGAAGGCTGATGTTATGAATTATACAATACGGAGTAATCAGAGTCGGAATAGCCTCTATGGTGGTTTCAATAGGTATGGCCCCCATACCTATGCCTGAATGCTTGGCCCAGAGGGACTGGCATTATTTGGAAGGTGTGGCCTTGCTGGAGTAGGTGTGGCCATGTTGGAGGAAGTGTGTCCCTCTGGGGGCGGGTGTTAAGGTCTCATCTGCTCAAGTCACGCTCAGTGTCTCCTGCTGCCTGTCAATCTGGATGTAGAACTCTCAGCTGCCTCTCCAGCACCATGTCTGCCTCCATGCTTCCTGCCATGATGATAATGGACTAAACCTCTGAAACTGTAAGGAAGCCCCAATTGAATGTTTTCCTTTGTAAGTGTTGCCTTGGTCATGGTGTCTCTTCATGGCAATAGAAACTCTAAGACAGCCTGTTCTCTACTGCTGATACTCTGTTATTCCTTCAAGAACTCTACCCATAGGATGGTGCTACCCACAGTTAAGGTTGGCTCTTCCTATCTCAGTTAACCCATTCTAGAAACTCTCTCGTGGACATGCCCAGAGGTCTGTCTCCTAGATGCTGTCAATGTGACCCTCAGTATTAACTCATCATGGTCCCATAGTACTGTTGTGTGCATTAGAAGGGTGCCCTGTCAAATGGATCCAGCCTGAAGGCATGGTTATGAGCCGGCCTCAGTGTGTAAAAGGACCATGCCCTCCCCCCCACCTCCCCCCACCTCCCCACCCCCAGATACTCAGGTGCAGAAACATACCAGATACACAAGTCTGCAAGGAAGGCCAGGGTTGATGCCAGGGCCCCCCTCAGTGGCGCCACCTCTCACACGCTTCTCACCAAAATCACTAGGGTCATCCTGGGCCCTGTTAGCCCTACAAGCTGGATTCAATCAACCATTCCCTGTAAGCAAACTAAACAAGTAAGTAACAGTGGAAACAGAGGCAAATTTGTGCACCGTCACATTGAGAAGGAGAATAAATAAAGAAAAAATTATGGCCCCCCATCCACCACCAGCAACGTGAGGGGCCTGACATGAGGCGTAGGATTAAATAAAGAGCAAGAGTCATGTATAACTAAGCAGTCCTGGCCAAGGTATGCTCCCACTCATCATTGACCCGTCACTGTCTCAGATCCAGTCTCCCCTGCAAGGTGGTCTGACAAGTTGTCAGAACTGTGTGAAATCTCTTCCACGGGACTTGGCATCAGGCTTCAGCCTTTTTCTTCTCCCAGTGTGAAATCTCTGGGGGAATTCCAATTTCGTGGGGGGCAGCGGGGAGAACCATTGTTTCCATAGTCTGATAGCCAAAGGGAGGGGTACAAGGGTCTCTTTAGAATATCTCCCTCCCTTCCAGGATGGTTAAAAGCTAACAGAAGCAAAATGCCCTTTCCACAACGCACTGTGTGAGGTAGACATGGGGGGGGGGAGCTCAAGAATCAGGCACAAGTGTGATTCAGGTCTGGCTCCCAGATTCCACTTCCAAGTTCGCAGCCCCGGCTGACCCCCATCCACGCACCTGCAGACGAAGTCTCAAGGACCTACTTCGGGGGCTTTTGGTACACACTGAAGAGCAGCTCTCTCTGCTTGTTATTCTAGCGCGGAAGAACTGAATCTGGAGGCTCTCCAGAGCCTGGACGTTTTCCTTCCTTCCTCACTTAGAGAAATGTCTTAGTTATTTGTTTCCTGCCGGCGTCTAATTACAGGGCCGGAGTCCCATTCTCCGAGCCGGGTTTAGTGGAAAGAGGAAGGAAGTCGTGGCCTTTTCACAGCAAGCCCCGTGGCTCGGAGATGCCAGCTGGGAGCCGGTCTCACCCAGAACAAGGGACTTTGTGCATGGGTAGGGTCACCCATGCCACCATCCAAATGCAGGGTACCTATCTTCTCCAGTGGCTTCACAAGTATACAGCAGGAGGAGGGAAGGAAGTCTGCCCACCTACACACTGGAAATGAAGAATGTCAGGGCCGCCTTGGCCGACGATGCCTGCTCTGCCCACCAGCGTGTCCATGAAAACAATCATTGTGTTCATCCCTCTGGAGGGCTTTGGGAGCACCGTACCGGGAAAGCACTTGCGATCTCTAAAAAGTTCTCCCAGACTACTGGAGGGGGGATCTTAACTCTTCCACTTGCTTCAGAGGGCCCAAGATATCTAAACAGGACCGCTGACTTGGTCCTGGGAAGTCCTGGAAGAAGTTTCTATTGAGTCAAGGGTCAAAGTCACGATGCCAAGGCCATCTCTGTCCTATAACTTGGTCAAGTCCCTTCTTATTCTGTACCAGCTCCTCTGTAAACCAGAGGATTGTGGGTATGCAAACCCCAAGGGCCTTCTCAAAGATGGGCTCTTCCTGACATTGTGATTCGGCGAGTTTAAGGACCGCTGCCTGATTCTGTGTTAATTAAAAGAGCTGTCTGTAAGAACACAGCTGCTTCCTTTGCAGGGGATGGTCGAAAGAGTCCACCTGCTCACAGGAAGCTTTGACAGAAAGCTTGATCCGACGAACTTCCACCACGGAATCATATTCAGCATGCGTCAAGAAGAGAGTCCACGGGACTAGGAAGATGGCTCCATGGGTAAGGCGCTTGCTGCATACACATGAGTACTAAGTCTGGATCCCAGGCACACCCACAAAAAGCCGGCAAGGGCAGTGTACATCTAATCCCAGTGCTAGGCAATCAGAGTCAGAAGGACGTCTGGGGCTTGCTCCCCAGCCTCTTGAGCTGCATCAGTGAGACCTCAAATACTAAGGTGAAGAGTGACTGAGGAAGATACCTAACATCCGCCTCCATGTTCACACACACACACACACACACACGATACAAAAACACATGTGGGCAGGGGTGAGAGAGATTCTACTGGCCTACAGGTCAGTAGGACTATGTTCACCTTGCATGCGTGAATGCATGAGATTCTAGGTTCAGTTCACAGCACTAAAGCACAAGAGGAGACTCCAGGTTAGTGTAATGAGAATTTGGAACCTTGCTTAAAGTGGGAGGCAAGCCAGAGATAGCCAGTCCTGATTAGCAGAGACCCCACCCCCCCAGAAGCCACCAGCCTTACCCATCTCGAATTACCTGCTGTAGGCTGGGAACTGGGCTCACACCTCTCCTGCACTCATTATGGCTGGCTCAAGGAGATTTTCATTCACCAGTTTATCGAAGACCATTGGGACTATCACAGGAATTTCAGTCCGGACCTAGTTTGAACAGAAAGGGCTATCTCCATCTTTACCAAACAATTCACCCAGGGTTGGAGAGATGGGTTCGTTTGTCTTAAGGCCACAGGGCCAGGGAGTGGTGCAGTCTGTGAATTCCAGTCTCCTGACGATGCTGTGTGGACCACACCTTTGTGTCTGGATAGCAGAGGGTCCAGGTCCAAGAGGTTATCCTGGGTGGAGGCCCTACGTGAAGATGCTCCTCTGTGTATTTGTAGATAAAAGTAACTTGTTTCTTGGCTTTAGGACTCAATACAAAGAGTTGGTTGATTTCTAAAACCCTGAGTTACGTCTTTCTAGTTCTTTCATCTTGAGTGTTTGTTATAGGACAGTGACTTTTGCAAATGGAAAATTCTCGAAGGCACCTCTCCTGCAGTCCTCTTCAGCCTGCTGGTACCACAAGCAAGCATTCCTCAACATGCTGCTGCTTCCACCAAAGACTTGAAAAACCTCATCTGTCCATGCCAGCAGAGAGCCAAGTCGAGCCTGGGAGGGAGGCTGATGTCCATGCCTGCCCTTGGGTTACTAGAGGGAAAATGGTCTTCTCTGAGCCCAAGTGATTGTGTCTATGAAATGGGGTGAATATTCACTTTATAAAGATGTTGGGAGAGCGAGACGAAATTCTTGAGAGCCCCGTCACATCACAGCTTGGATGTGGCTTGGGACAGTGTGGGTTTACGTAAGCAAGTCCCTTCCTTGGCCCATAGTCTCCTGGAGCCGTTTCCCACCATCATCTCTGCTTTGTTAGCAGTCAGTGCCATTAGCCTCAGGTAACGGATCCTTAACCAGCAGGTTCCGCTGGCTGAGCTGCTGAGAGTCCGTCTACTCAAAAGGGTGTCTCTGCTGTTTATGCACAGGAAGCATGGCCATGGGGTCTTCAAGGGCTCTTTTTTTTAATCCTCAAAAAAAAAAAAAATACATGTCTCATTTGGGATGGGGGAACTGAGGTGTATGTTAATCAGAAGACAACCTAGTGGAATCCACTCTTTTTCCATAGTATATCAGTGCCAGGAATCCAATTCAGATCCGTAGGCTTTTGAGGCAAGCCTCATTAACCCCTGAGCTATCTTGGTGATCCTTGAAGGTCATTTTATGATGCAAGCATAGGTCTATCTCAGGCAAATCATGATGTCTATGAGGCCAGCAGCTACAGGCCAGCCTGAAGAGCTTCAGAAAGCACTACATAAATGTCTAAGGATGGACATCACAAAACCAAGTGTCCGTGGAATACGAAATGAAAACTGCAAACACGACGTTTAATTCAGTGACTGACAGCTGTAATGTTGCATCCTATTCCAGTGCCCTTTCATTCTTATTATCTGTGAAGAATTTCATTGCACTAGAAATCAGTCTGTAGGTTATATGTATTCCTTTTGCATGAGCTCCCAAATAACTGAGGTGGGGGGGGAATACTGGTAAGTAATTAAATGACCCAGAACCCAATAATTTCAAAGAAAAATTATTAAGAGTTTGAGGCCAGCCTAGGTTATATTGAGACCTTGCAGGTGTGTGTGTGTGTGTGTGTGTGTGTGTGTGTGTGTGTGTGTGTGTGTGTGTGTGTCAGAGAGATTCATTGACCTCTGTGGGACCTGACCGTGTGCACACCTGTAATCCCAGCACCTGGAAGGTAGAGGCAGGAAGATGGGGAGTTGGAGGGCAGCCTCAGCTACACAGCCACTTTGAGGGGCTTGTGTGAGTTACATGAAACTCAGAACCAACCAAATGAATAAAAGGAAAATTAGACTCAGCTAGGGCGCTCGGTATTCTAGGCGACAGGATCATCAGCTTGTTTATTTCCTTTATTCTTCTTTTCTTATCCACAATTCTAAAATTTTTGTAGAAAACGTTATCCTCTAAAAAAAAATTAGTTGTTCCCAAAAAAAGTGGTTTTGCCAGGCAATGGTGGCACACTCCTTTAATCCCAGCACCAGGGAGGCAAAAGCACTGGTCTCTGAGGTCTCTGAGTTTGAGGCCAGCCTGGTCTACAGAGTGAGTTCCAGGACAGCCAGGGCTACACTGTCTCGAAAAGACAAAAAAAAAAAAAAAAGTTTTCTATATTCCACAACATCACCAGGCCCAGGCCAAGATCTACATGGAATTCCAACAACTTGACTGTGTAGCTCAGAAATGCTGATTTCCCTAGGATTCTAACCAGCTTACACAGGCAAACAAAAGACAGGAACACAGGTACACCTCAGCTGAACTGTGGGTCCAAGGCTCAGCTTACCCTTAGATCTATTGTGTGGCCACCCAGGTAAGAGCAAACATTCCCCCACGTGAGTGATTTAGTTGTTTTAATCACAGGAAAGTAAATCCATCCTCTGTGCCTATCTGCCTTCCTTCCTCTCTCCCTCCCTCCCTTCTTTCCTTCCTTCCTTTATTTCCTGTCTGCCTTCCACTGCCCCCCCATACACACATACACACACATTTTTCATTCTTCATTAAATATTCTTTGATCCATGTGCATCAGGGTTAAGACCAGGAACACACCTAAGGGCAGAAGCCAAGGCTTTGCCCGCTTTGGAATCTGAAGTGTCCCTTATGGTCCAGGAAGGGATGAATGCCCAGAGACACCTAGCAGCTGCCCCAGCCAGAGCGGTTCAGGCAGATTTTGTGCGGACCAGGACATCTGAGCTCAGGTACTAAAAGACCAAGGCATCATGAGGTAGGGCAGGCCATCTCAGAAAGAAGGATAGCACCGAAAAGAAGTTTCTCTGGGTTCCTGAAAGTCCTGAAACCCACACGCTGCCTGGGAAATTGTTCTTTTGGTGACTACAAAAGAGCTTCCCAGGACTAAAGGCGGAAATAGGATATGGTTCCTACTTCTACCCCAACCATTTATTCCTAGGACCCCCGAGTCACCCCCAGACATCCTAGGGTACCTCGAACATGCCCTTTATCTTTGGGCCCCAGGCTTCCTGAGGCTGGTCTCAGAGGAGATATGGTGGGGACAGGGCTTCTTCTCTGCTGCTGCATGGACTTCTGTGGACCAGCCCAGCTGAGCAAGCACCGAAGCCTGAATCAAAACTTCAGGCATCACTACCTCTGGACAACTCTGCAATGGCTCCATCTGTCACTTGGGGACAAGTAAGTCATCCCAGTGTCACAGGGTGTTGTGAGGTCAAATGGGATGATATGGGTTTTTTTTGTTGTTGTTTTGTTTTGTTATTTTTAAGATTTATTTATTATGTATACAATGTTCTGTCTGCAGGCCAGAAGAGGGCGTCAGATCTCATTATAGATGGTTGTGAGCCACCATGTGGTTGCTGGGAATTGAACTCAGGGCCTCTGGAAGAGCAGTCAGTGCTTTTAACCTCTGAGCCATCTCTCCAGCCCCTGGGATGATGTGGATGAAGGACAGACAGACAGACTGTGGTTGTCTATCCACCTCTCCTAAAAACCCTCTGGCTGGGCCTGCAAAGCTGCCATGGCCCTACTCTGGCTGAGGAGTTTCCTTCCCTTATGTGAGCAGAGAATGCCTCAGAATAGATGGGCCTGAGACATTCTCCTCCTATTTACTGTCTACCACCAGCCATGGCAGAAACCAATGTCCAGGATGCTGATAGTGATGCAGAGACCCGGTACATATGGGGAGACAAATGTCCTTAATTTGGTCTGATGTCCAGACAAGGGAAACCCTGGGAGCATGAAGAGCTTGCCATGTGACCCAGGACCCAACCGGTACTCAGTGCCAGAGCTCTGTCCTTTGTCCCGAGGGGTCCTCATCATTCAGGCTCATGCCTCCACCTCTGTGACCTATGTACATCCCTCCATACCTTACTCCCAGGGAAAAAATCCCATCGCCCCTGTGGGGACTCTCCACACCTCCTTGGTTCAAGGCAGCCCGGCTTAACTAGTCAGACAGTCTGGGCCCTGCTCCCACCAGCTGCCTGGAGCCCAGCCATTTGTCCCCAGGCACAGCCCACTCTGACCATTTGGTCTTTCCAAACTCCCGCAGGACCCCACACCTCCCCATTCATAAAACTCTTGTTTATCTTTTCAGTTACAGCTGGTGTGTCACTTCCTCCAAGAAGCCCTTTTGTCCTTCCTGATGCACATTTACCATTGATCACGCTGTACTGTAACCTGCCCGCTATCCATCCCCCTGCCCCCCTGCCCCCCCCATCCCCCAGCCCCCCTGCCCCCCCCACCCCCCAGCCCCCACCCCCGTGTCAGGACGCACTCTTCTCTCAAACCCTCCATCCTGGTATACGGGTGGGTGGGGGTGTCTTTGATTCACACGGATGCCGTGCAGTGACTGGAAATAGGTTTCAGCCAAGAGTGCTCTGGTCATCTCGAGGCACCCCATCCAGAGGGGCATGTGCTCTGTCTCCAGGTTGAAGACTAGGGCCTCCAATCAGAGGGGAGAGTTCAGGTGCTTTGTGGAAATGGCTTCTGAGAGTTTGTGAGCAAGACAGTAGCACCCGGGGGCGGGACGGGGGGGTGGCGGGGGGGGGGGATCAGTCCTGTCTCACAGATTTGGGCATTGCCCCATCTCCCCAGTGCCTGGTTTTGTAGTCAAGAGTCTGGGAAATAACTCAGCAAAATGAAGCCAGTTTCCATCAGCACAGGCTTCTTAGAGTCCTCAGTAGAGAGCATGGAGGGTCTTCCAGAGAGAGGGCATGGTGTTTAGGAGGACATTATGAACACCACCCTGCCTGTGTCGGGAAACCCTTCTCCGAGTCTGAAAAGAGTCAGTATTTCATGGAATACCATGGAAACCATTGCCCAGGGGGCTATTTATGAACTTTGGAGTTTCCCAAGGCCATGTTTGCTAATGTCCCAATCTATAGGGACACTGTATTGGTAGTTTTCTCTGACATATTACTTAATGTCTTCTGTGACTGAGATGGCGTCAGTTCTTGTTGATACTGTGAACTGTGTGTTTCTCTCATTACTTAGGCTCCTAGGGAGCTCAAAAGTGAGTTCCAGCCACTGCCTCAAGGGGTATTTCTCTAGATTGCGTCTATTTTTGACTCAGAGTAGTCGTACATATTTGTGGGGTGCGGTATTTCAATACATGCATAACATCTGTTGTGACCAGATTGGGACCATTAGCATATCTCTTGCCTCAGACATATATCTTGTTTTAGAAGCATTCAAAAGCCTCTGTAATAGCTATTTTGAAATATTGAACTCAGAGTTATTAACCAGTGATTTTACTGTCCTATAGAATATGAGCAGTATTCCTTCTCTGTGGTTTTTTATTTTTATTTTTATTTTTTATGACAAGGTCTCGTGTATCCCAGGCTAGCCCTGAAATCACTATATACCCAAGGATGACCTTGAATTCCTGATCCTTCCTGACTCCTTCCCAAGTCTTAGAGTTGCAGACATGTACCACCATGCTGGGAATCAAAGCCAGGACAGTGTACATTCTAGACAAGCTCTCTACCGACTGAACTATACCCCCATCTAGAAGTTACGTCTACTATCCCCTGAAACTACTTAGTTATCCACACTCTATCCTAGAGGGGAACTTCTGACTCTGTCTTCACAGTTCTGTCAGCTTTGTTCTCCTGATCCCGGGTGCCTTTATTCTTTGTAAATCTGTTCTGTTGATAATTCAAACCCTTTAGAAAAAGAGGCAAGATGGATGTGACTAGGGCAACCAAGTGCAATGATGTTATCATCAGCAATAATGGCCACAAACACACCTTCCTGCAGAACAGCAGGAGCGTGCCCCCAGGGGTGAGCCACCAGCTCCTCTCCGAGAGGGAGAAGTAAGATAGGCTGAGGGGGTCTTCTTAACCCTTTCTTTCCTCTTCAAAGTCGGAAGTTATCCTCCTTTCTGCCCCTTGGCCCTCAAGGGGCTGAAACAAAACCCCCTTCCAGATTGCACAGATTAGGCCAGTGACAAAGGAAAGAGGAGATGACTTGTGTCCACTCCCACAGCCCGGGCAGACAAGAGGCCTTTGTGCTCAGGGGAAAGGGGCCAGGGGCGCTTGGTAAGTCATATCCACTGTACAAGGTCTTCAGGCTGATGCTCCAGCCCTCGAAGGACGACTCATGCAGTAGGATGGAGGGCTAGCCTTGACTACCAGCTTTAGCCCAGCTGCTTACTCAGGCACAACCAGGACTAACTTCCAGCACCCTGGGGACTCCCTAATAGCCGAGTGCTCAGAAGCCCTCGCCTGCACAAGCTCCAGTTGTCTGCCTTGACTGAAAAATGAGTCACCTGTCAAAACCCTCCATCATCCTTTGTGCTTGGGCTGGAGTCACATGCAGCCATTATGGACTGCCCACTCCTTCTCTCTGGACCGTGAGCAGGGGCTTCCCAGTGCCGGAGCACAGTGGCTGCTCCCTGTTGCCTGGGAGCTGTGCCCCCTTGGTAGCCAGGGGCCAGAAAGCAATTCTATCTTCTTAAAGGGGGTGTTCCATGCCCCCCCATACTAAAAGGACATTCTTTGTTAAAAAAAAAAAAGAAGAAGGAGGAGGAGGAGAAGAAGGAGAAGAAAAAGAAGAAGAGGAAGCAATATAAATAAATAAAACTGGAGCCATAAAGTAAGGGACAATGTCACCTGACCCCAGATAGACATAGACACTGCTTGAGGTAACCGTTTCTTCTCTGAGCCAGGCACAGGCTGTCTGTCCTGTCATTTTGGTTGTCCATCACTGCCTGCGCCAGGGGTGTCCTCCCCTGACCGAGCTCGCTGCTCTTCCTCAGTGTCTAAGGCCTGCCTCTGAGTACAACCCAATACAGTAAGAAGAAACAGCCAGGAGCCAGGGTGCACGCCTGTAATCCCAGCAGCCAGGAGACGAAGGCAGGAGGATCATGTGCTTGTGGCCAGCCTAGTGTACATACTGTCTCAAAAAGGAAAGAAAGCAGAAGGGAAAAGCAAGGTCTGAGAAGGGCCTGGAAATGGAGAAGGAAGGTCATGGGTGTTGGGGTGGCATGACATTTTAGTCACTGTCTCCTCGACTCTTCATTGGCACCCCAGGAATTCAGATCAGTGGTTCTCAACTGTGGGTCATGGCACTTAAAGACCATTGGGGAACACAGATATTTATATTATGATTCGGAACACTAGTAAAATTATAGTTATGCAGTAGCAACAAAAATAATTTTATGGTTGGGGGGGTCACCTCAACATGAGAAAGGTTGGGAAACAGTGGTTTAGATAATGTCATCACCCTATCTTAGAGATGGGGACACTGTTCCTCAGAGTGTGGTTTGCCTATAAGAAAAGCCTGAAATTTACCACAGGTTGGACCAACTTCAAGCCACTGCCACAGCTCTGTGTCCTGGGACTAGGCTGTGCCATGACTGGCCTAACTTCATCCCACAGGCAGCCAAACTAGAAATCTTTCTGAGCTCGTTAGCTGAGTTGACAAAAATGGTATTAAAATATAAACAGGGTCTTTCCCGCCATGCCTGCTCGGCTTTTGGCTGCACTCAGAGCCAGTAGAAAAACCTAATCTTGGAAGCTGGGCAGTGGTGGCACATGCCTTTAACCCAGCACTCAGGAGGCAGAGACAGACAGATCTCTGTGAGTTCGAGGCCAGCCTGGTCTACAGAGTGAGTTCTAGGACAGCCAGGCTACACAGAGAAACCCTGCCTTGAAAAACTGAAGTGGGGGAAAAAAGAAAAGGAAGGGAGGGAAGGAGAAAGGGAGGGAGGGACGGAGGGAGGGACGGACGGACGGACAGACAGACAGACAGACAGCCTGCTCTTGGGACTAGAGAGCTAGCTTAGGGAAGTGCTTGTTACACAAGTGTGGATTGGTCCTTGGTAGTTGAAGTACCAGAACCCTCATTTAAAAAGCCAGGCATGGTGGCACAAACTTGTAATCCCTTGGCTGGCCAGAGGCAGGTAGATCCCTTCTGCTCACTGGCCAGCCCACCTAACATACTTGGCAAGCCCCAGGTCAGGAAGAAACAATGTCTTAAAAACACAAGCGGAGTAACACCCAGTGCTCGCTCACACACACACACACACACACACACACACACACACACACACACACACACACACACGAGAGAGAGAGAGAGAGAGAGAGAGAGAGAGAGAGAGAGAGAGAGAGAGAGAGAGAGAGAGAGAGCGCTGCTCTGAAAGAGCATGCATGCTGGGCACCTGAATCAGAAAATGCATGGGGTCTCTGAAACGGAGACCCTTTGGTGCGGACTATATTCAGCTGAAAACTCAGACTCCACACTCCTCCAGCGTGCTCTAGTCTCCTGGGGAAAACAAGAAAGGAGAGAAAAGCTTATCAGCCAGGTCAGCTCTCTCCATTATAACAAATGAGGCTTCACTAGGGAAACACAGCCCCCCACCCTATCATCAAGGAGATGGCTTGTGCCCAATCCCAGCCACAGACCCACAAAGGCCCATGAGCATCAACACCCAGACAGGAAGCCCAGAGCAGGAACAGCATCCGTAGGTTTCTTGTGCTCAGTGAGCAGTATGGGAGGCCTATGAAAATTGGACAAATCCTTATCTATCTGTAGGTTTGGCTCTGTGGTCCATGAAACCATCAGCTCTTCTGAAGTGCACAGTTGTAGAGGAACTGGGTAGGGTGGGGGGTCTGGGATGTGCTAGCTTTCTTATTAGCTTCCTACTCTATGCCTTTGGACAGGGCTTCATTACTCCTACCCTCACCCTGACTGCCATCGGAAGCCTCAGTTTCCCCACGTTTATGTCAATACCTGCTATGCCCAGCATGGCGTTCTCAACAGTACTTGGTAGACACCACGTGACAAGCCGTGAGAACGTTATCAACCTCACAGCTGTTTCGCTCTTACAGACCCTGGTACTGGGAGGCCTGGTGCCAGGTACAGCCCCATTCCGTGCTGCGTCTTGGACAAGCAACTTCTCCTCCAACCAGACTCCACATCTGTCAAATAAAAAGGGTGAGAACTGGACGTTCTCCATCCCTCCGACTCTGTGTGTCGTCACCAGACTGGGAGGGGCTGAGATTGTACTAGAAGGCCAGTCAATAATCTGCTTCCTCAGTCTGGGAAACCCTTCTTTGAGAAAAAAAGAAAAAAGAAAAGAAAAGAAAAGAAAAGAAAAGAAAAGAAAAGAAAAGAAAAGAAAGGCAAAGAACTGAGTCCTGGCTGAAGACTGTTGCGCATTAAGAAGACAACATGTTAAGAAGCTCTTTGGAAGGCTAGGGAGTAGGAGGAGCCCCGTTGGCATCCATGTTTGGGACTTGAGTGCTGTCACTGTCTTGCAGTATATCCAGCTGTGAGCTGAGCTCTGCAGTGTGCTCTACTTATAGAAGCATTCACTGACTGTGTGAGCCTTCGACCAAATGACCAACTTCCCTCTACACCCTCAGTCTGCCTCCGACACAAACAGGATCCTGGGAAGTTCATGAGATTTAGGTTTGTTGATGTTCAGCCTTGGCCACCTTTCTTCTACTTGATCAATAGCTTCTTATTAAGGACCTGTTTTAGGCCAGCCCAGGGCGGCCTGCCCAGGAGCTTCCACACCAGGTTGGGAGGTTAAGACGTGAACAAGAATCAAGAACTAGTCAGAATCTCAGCTAAGGGATGGGCACCCGACAGTCCTGCCCAGGGCAGATCTAGGGAAAAGTCCATGTAAGAAAATGTCACTGAGACAGAGAAATTGGGGAGGGCTTCCTGAAGGAGGCGATTTATCCCAGTGTTGATGAAGTTAGTCGACTGAGGTAACAGAAATGTGTGGAGAGACCAGGAACACAAAGCCTTATATATACTGTCCCATGATCATTTCCAGGACTCTGAGAAGGACAGAAAGACAATATGCCCATACCTTCCCTGTCAAGTCTGGGCTCTGAGGCTCCTGAGCGGCTTACTGGCCACTTCTCTCAGGCAGACAATCATGGGTGGCTTCTCTCACGGAGTTCCACTCCAGCTCACTTCTTGGTATCGGGTTTGAGAACAACGGCAACCACACAGCAGGATCTCCGAACCCTTTGGCCTTCAGGTCGCCTGTTAAAATAGTGACTTCTGCCTCAGTTGTCCAGTCTTTATCTGGGACTCAGACTTCCTGGGGCATGCACACTGTTGCAGGGTACGACCGACCGTCCACTGTGCTGGATTTTCTGTGGTGACGGCAAAGCTCAGCAGATACACAACAGGCTCTTTGTTCTTTGCTTAGACTTCACTGTGCAGGGCAAGACATGGTTCCTAGAAATATATATCCCGTCTGCTGGAAGACTCCTGTCTCCCCTGGAGCTCAGAATCACACTCGGGGGATGTCATCAGACTCCCAGCTAGCTGTGGGCAAGAGTAGGGCTGCAGCTGCCCACACAGAGTCCTGTCCTTCTGGTTTTCGGCACGAGCTTTGTTGCCTCCAAATGCCTGTCCTTTTGCTAATTGGCCTATCTCTTAATAGGCTGTCTTTTCTTTCTTTACATCTTTACGGTCTTTCCATACAATCCATCGGCCGAGTTATCTTTCACATTTAACTTCCCGCGCTCAATTGACTGTGTTTTTCTATGTCTAGAAAGGAAGCAGTCCCATGGGAAAAGATAAGTGTGAGACGAGGGGGCTAGGGTCCTATCTTTGAGGTGTCCCGCCTTATACAAAGAACTTTTTAATGAATTGTTTTTCCTTCCCAAAGGAAGACATGTGTAATCTCCCCCCAGAGGGTTCTCAATTCTTAGCTGAGACCGATAGAGACCAGCCCCTTCGCTTATGAATCCCGAGTCTTTGGAAGCTAAACGAAGATAAAGAAGAGACTTTGGGGTAAATGTTGTAATAAGAATTCTGGACTCCAGTGTAAGGCGCGTCTGCATAGTCTCACTAGGAAGTGAATCGCCTTGGATTTTCATAGGCCAGTCTAGAATTCTTGGGAAGGGCTCCCTTTATCCCTAGACCGCCTTTGATGACACACAACCTTTGACCCTGATCAATGCATCCTCCTCCCCAGCCGCAAAGGCCAGAGCGGCTCTCTCAGCGCCCAGAGGAAGAGCGGGCATTCGGCCCTGACCTCTCCCCCTGCCCCTAACCTCACTGATAATTGAGCTTTCCATCCGTGCTCACCAGCAGGCTCGCCACACAAAGGAACCGGCCCCTCCTGACTCCGTCTTTCCCGAGATGAAACCATGAACCGAATCTGTTTAGCTAACACCAGCATCCGGTAGGGAACACACACAGGAGGGTCAGATCGCGGGACCCTGGCCCCTCCATTCCATCCTGGCCCTCCCAGCACCTCCCACGCCCCCAACACAGGCTGTTTGACCCAACAGCATTTGTCTCTCTCCAATTGCAGGCCTTGAACAGAGGGCAAGGTCTCCTTGCAAGATGTTCATATTGTAGAGCAGTTTAGAAACACACACACACACACACACACACACACACACACACACACACACACACACACACCACAGTACACTGCAGACACATGTATACACATGCACATCATAAATACATATGTATACCACATACACACATGCACACACCCATATATACACATGGATGCCACATACACACATGCACACCACACATCAAGCACGTGTGCACACACACCTCACATTTACACCACACCACACACATGCACACATATACTGCATACACTACCCATATCACATACACACATGCTTACAATACACATCATACATGTGTGCACACATACCACATATACACACATGTACACCATACACACTATACCACACCATACAGATATGCACACATATACACATACACATACGCACACTATATACACATCATACACATGTGCACATGCATCTCATATGCATACCACACACACATATTACATATCACATCATACCACACACAGCATACCACATCTTTTCTTTAACATACGTTTTCCTAAAAGCATATTTCCCAACACTTTAAAAACTGCAAACCAAATTAAGAAGAATTTTTAAATCACCTCTCTTCACTCCCTTTCAATCTTCGTAAATGGTCTTATTTTAAAAATAAAGTGATAAATACGCCCTCTAGACGCATTTCCCCACCTGGGTTTGCCTTCCCAGAGGGACAGGATGGATAGCTAGGGTCACTGCCCTGCCCACCGCTGAAGAAACACAGTGCTGGTGTGGGAGTCAAGTTCATGACCGGAGCACCCGTGGAGCCCAGGCAGACCCGCTGCCTGAGAAAGACAGGACATGGAGAGTCCTAAGGTGCCCTCCCTGCCCTTGGGAGTTTTATTTGCTGTGTGATGAATAATAATGACTTCATTTGCATGACCATCTCCTCTGATGTACCTATATTCTGCTCCAAGAAACCGAAGGGCAGAGATCTAGTCCAAGGTGACCCAATTACTCAGCATCAAGTTTTCAGGCCTGGGACCAGGAGCTATCTGGAGCATCTCATGGCTTCCCCAGGACACGGGAGGAAGAGGAAGCATCTAAGATAAGACATAGAGGAGAAAACACAAAGCAAAGGCAGAGCCCAGGCTGTCAGGGAGGTAGACACCGGACTTCAGAGGATGGCTTGCCATAGAGGAGGAGCGGACCTCACTGGGTCTTAAGGACATCACCTCATCAGGAATTCCTGATAAGAAGGAGGAGAGGTTCTGCTAGAGGGGGCCTGTCTGAGAAGATGCCCCAGAAGAGGAAACCTTTCCCAGGCCCATGGTGAGACAAGATGTCAGTGGGTGCTCAGGGTGTTCAGGAAAAACAAGATGCCATGTTCCAGATTCTACCGCATCTGGAACTGAGGTCTGAATGAATGAAGCCCGGGCATACGGGGCTAGGTGCTGGTTCTGGCCTCTTCTCACAGACTCAGACACGAGTTATTGTGCCTCCACACGGAGCCTGACTGTGGTTCCACTCAGCCTGATGAGTGATGACTCATGATGGAAGTCAAGGTGAAGGACAAGCCCCAGGTCCTGGGCTAAAGACTTGTACATGCTCAGGTCAGGAGTAAAGAAACTATGTGGGTCTTTTGTTCAATGTAAAGCCCAATAATTCACCCTGAATATTAGGCCTATCACCTGGTACTTCCCATGCATACAAGTGCTGGCACTGTGCTGGGAGCTCACCCCCGCGTACTGTCACAGATGAATTGTCCTGAAGTCCCTTTCAGGCTTTAGATTAGGAGTTAGGTCTTACCTTGAAGTCAATTTGCCCCGACTCTCATCTGTTAGTCAGGGATCTCTGGAGAAGCAATACCAATAAGGAAAATGTATAAATAGTTAAGGAGATAGATGATAGATAGATGCATAGATGATAGATAGATGCATAGATAATAGATAGATAGATAGATAGATAGATAGATAGATAGATAGATAGATAGATAGATAGATAGATAAGTAGATAGATGATAGAGACACAGACAGATGATAGGGAGAGAGAGAGATGATGGGTGAGAGAACAAGAGAGGTTTGATTTAAAGAACCCATTCATGAGGTAAAAGATGGCTCCATGGGTATGAGTTCCTGCTGTGCAGGAATGAGGATCTGAGTTCAGATCCCAGCACTCATGTAGCTGCGTGTAGCCACATGGCTGTAAATCTGGTGTGGTCGGGCGGGGGTGAAGACAGGAGGGTTTGCTGCGGCTTGCTGCCTGCCAGCCTAGCTCTGGGTTCTGGGAGAGATCCTGCCTCAAATAATAAGGTAAAGGATGAGAGAAGGACATCTGACAGATTCGGGCCATCACATAGCTGTACATGTGAATATATCATATTCACATGCGTCATACACATACACACACACATACATACACACATTATTGCCTGGCATGATTACTGTATATATTAGTAAGTAATTTGACAGGTCAGAACAGAGACCCAGAGCAGTCGATGCTGAAGTCTTGAGGTGGAAGTCCTTCCTTCAAAAGGAAGCACATCTTTTCTCTTGAGACCCAAAGGTTTCATTAAGAGCTACTGTCTTTTTTTGGTTTTTTTTTGTTTTTGTTTTTGTTTTTGTTTTTGTTTTTGTTTTTGTTTTTGTTTTTCGAGACAGGGTTTCTCTGTGTAGCTTTGTGCCTTTCCTGGGACTCACTCTGTAGTCCAGGCTGGCCTCGAACTCACAGAGATCCACCTGCCTCTGCCTCCCGAGTGCTGGGATTAAAGGCGTGCGCCACCACCGCCCAGTTTAAGAGCTACTGTCTTTAATGCTAATCTTATCTAAAAATATCTTTTCCCTTGGTCTGGGCACTGTAGCACAGTCAAGACAACATACAAAACCAATGCTCCCCCTCCCTAGGTTTGCAGTAATGAAAAGGAGCTCAGCCTAACCAAAGGAATGTGGGATGGGGTATTAGAAATGGAAGAGTTGCCGGGTGGTGGTGGTGCACACCTTTAATCCCAGCATTCGGGGAGGGGGGCAGAGTCAGGCGGATCTCTATGAGTTTGAGGCTAGCCTGGGCTACAGAGTGAGTTCCAGGAAAGGCGCAAAACTACACAGAGAAACCCTGTCTTGAAAAAAACAAAAACAAACAAAAAAGAAATGGAAGAGTTGATAGCACACTAATATTTGCAATACTTCAAAAGGCACTGCTCAAAGTGACGCAACTTAGAGACTTGCTCTGAAGGGACAGAGCAGATACCTTGGGACAGCTGCCTATGCAAAGAGGATCATGGGACTGGCAAGGGGCACTTGAACATAGAAAATTTTGGAACATACTGACAAGTAATGCTTCCCGAGCTACAGAACGGAGCTCAGCTCTCTGCATTCTGGCCCAGATATAGAGAGAAGAATCACATTAGCAAATGCTACAACTACCTTATGTTTCTTCTCTCTTGTCTACCTCTCCTTCTAGACCAGTGCTTGACACACTCTGAGCCGTGAGCCAAACCCAGCCCGCCATTCTGTCCTCACAGCCTTGTTGGGGCACAGCTACGCTCTTGCTGTAGCTGTGGCCGGAAGCTGCTTTTGTTCTTCCTGGGGGCAGAGGCGAGAAGCTAAGACCAAGACTTGGTGGTCTGCAACACTTCACGTCTTCGTGATCTGACCCTTTAAAGAAAATGCCACCCATGTCTGATCCATGAAAAGCTCCGCGGTGGCAAGAGCCAGCTGAACAAGCGCAGCCGAGTGGCCCGGTGAGGGGCAGAGACAAGGACCAATGTAAACACAGGTGAAACACAGACATCCTTGCACTGTGCCGAGTGGCTCAGACCACGAGCGGTAGCACATGTCTCTGTTCACTTCCATGCACTGGGCACCCTTCCGGCCCAGGCCTGTATGCATGCTTTTCTTCTGCAAGGAACGCATTCTTTCCTGACTCTTCACTAATGAGGCCTCCTCAATGAGGCCTTTTCTGATGGCTTGCTCTAGACTCAGAAGTCTTTATGCATGCAGCGAGACCACTCAACACTTTCTGACGATGTTCATGTGTTCTGGGCATTGTTCATCTACTGATCTGCCATCTTCCTTCGCGCAAACCCTCATAAGAGTACGGGTCAAGTTCTACTTGACTCTAGATTCCCAGTTCCTACGGCACAGCCTCTAGCACACAGTAGATGGTGAATAAACATTTGTATATAAAATCAATAAATTTAGGAAGGCATAAATAAAAGGGTTTGCTTAGAGACTATAAACATGGCAGATCTAGCTTGAGTGGCTAACTGGTGAGCCTTGTAGATCAACCTGCCCAGAGCATTGCTATTAGAGGCCAGTGCCACAAGACCCAGAGTTTTCACATGGGTTCTGGGGAATCAAGCTCAGGTCATCATACTTGTGCAGCAAGAGTGGAAGACTTACTGGGAAAGGAGAAAAGATGAGATTGGAGGTGATCAAGAGAATGTATTCTATGGTGGTACATGCCTGTAATCCCAAAGCTATGAGAACTAGGCCAGCCTGGGATCCATAGTGAGACTCTGTTTGGGAGAAAACAAGAAAGTGAGAAGAGAAGGTGGGGGGGGGGGGGAGCAAAGAAGGGATTGGAGATTGGATGTCAAAAGTCCAGGAAGAACAAGAAGTAGATGCTTTCTCCCCCAGGACATGGCGCTCAGGCCTGACTTAAGCACACAAAAACTGCCCACTGAATTATTTGGAGCTAGAAGGAGTGAGCCGCAGGCCAAGGCAACCCCTTTTGACCATGCAATCTTTTCTCCATCTTTGCTCCTCAGGTGACCCACCTGGTTCCTCTTTCTGAGCGGACCCAAGTGTACCCCATTTATGATGAGGGCCCAGAATAGATGCTTGGGAGTTATCTAGTCTGGACAGAACATGTGCAACTTCTCCTGGATCCTCGAAGCAAAGGGTTCAGATGGGACTCAAAGAGTCTGCCCTCTGTAGAACTCTGAGCCCATGGGCTGGTCATCTACTAGATCTGTGGTCACATGCCCTTCTTGTCTGTGGGATATAAAGTAAATGATGAAGTAGAGTCTAGAAGACTCTTATAGAGCCCTGTCTCCAGACAAAACACACACACACACACACACACACACACACACACACACACACACACACATCACTTCCTGAGCCTTCAGCCTCACGTCCAGTGGGGAAAGATTTCTAGGTGACTTCCTCAGCCCAGCTGTGTTCCAGAGGCAAAGTAGAATGTGATGGGTGGCCCACATACGCTAGGCATATGGTGTTGTAAGTCCGGGATGACCAGCCAAAACATTAAGAACCAGAAAAACGTATCACTTGCCATCCAGTGTTGCCATGAGGCACCGTCACAGACTGGTGCAATGTTTGCTGGGACTTTTCGGTCTAAAGCCACACCTAGGATGACCAAATCAACGGGAATGAATTTCTTCATGATCATGGAGAGCAAAAGTTTGAAATCAACATACTGCCTGGGTTGGTTTCTCCTAAGGTCTTTCTCCATGACTTACAGATCATCTTCTTTCCCCCTGTGCAAGCATGTGTACATGGGTGTGTGTGTGTGTGTGTGTGTGTGTGTGTGTGTGTGTGTGTGTGGTGTGTATGGAGGGACACACATGCTCACATGTGTGTGCACATATATATGGCGGCCAGGGATTGACGTCAGGTCTTCCTCACTCTCCCTCTTACTTTTTGAGGCGGGGTCTCTTACTGAACCTACAATAATTCACAGATTCAACTAGACTAATTTCAGCTAGCTAGGGAGTCACAGAGCTCCACCTCCTCGGAGCATTGGTATTATAGGTTAGTGCCACAACACCCAGATTTCTCTCATGGGTTCTGGGGGATCGAACTCTGGTCATCAGACTTGTACAGCAAACACTTTACCAACAGCCATCACCAGGTATAGACTCTTAGAAGGATCAATTGGTCTAGGGCAGTGGCTCTCAACCTTCCTAATGCTGCAACCCTCCAATACAGTTCCTCATGTTGTGGTGACCCCCAACCATAAAATTATTTTCATTGCTACTTCATAACTGTGACTTTGCTACCATTATAAATTCTAGTGTGTAAATATCTGATATTCAGGGCTATCTGACAGGTGGCCTCTGTGAAAGGATTGCCTGACCACGGGTTGAGAACCACGGGCTTAAGGTTGGTCAATGGTGTCATTTGAACTCTCTTGCCTGCATTAAAACCTAATCTCCAAATACCTCCTGACTTCGCAGGGGTTGGGCCTGCAGTGTGTGGATTGTGGGGAGTGGGGTTCAACTCAATCATAACAACTGGAAAGAGGCTGGGGTTAGGAGCTGGGTGGGATGAGCTAAAAATCAAGCACCCAGCTCACCTTAAGAAGGTGGGAGGGCAGAGATCCACATACCTGTAATCAGTGGAGACCGTGATGATGCAGGGTCAATCTCTAGAGGCACCGATAGGCTTCCTCTAGAGCATCAGGGAGACTTCCTGAAGATGAGGCACCTACCATACTCCCTAACTACATCAGATGCTCCAAAGGGCATCTCTCACCCTGTGGCCAAGGAAAAGATGTCACAGCTTTCTTCCTCAGCATTTATGTGGGTTTTTCACTAGATCCCATTTCCCTCAAGCCAGAGTCTGCAAAGAGTCTCAATATGACAACTCAGTCTGTTCTCTAGGTCTGAGACCTCTCTGGACCAGTGGATCCTGATGGACAGTTACATTTGAGAACCACGTGATTAGATCACAGCTTCTTAAACTGAAAAGGGCACGTACAGATCCAGAAGACCTGCTGAATGATGCAGATTCTGAATCAGAATTCTGGATGAGGCCTGAGGCGCTTCCCTTTTATCCTCCCTCCCTCCCTTCGTTTTTACAGAATCCCCCTTCTGTCACCCCAGAACTCCTCCTATGATCCTCCACAGTGTGCCCATCCCAGCTCACCAGGCTGAGATTCCACATTTCCAAGGAGTCCCCAGCCCTGTTGATGCCCCAGGTCCTGGGGTAAACCTTTGAATAAGAAGGGCCTCGACAGCTTAATCCTCGAAAACATTTCCCCTGAACCAAAGGGGGTATATTTGAAAATTTGACAGACACATGCTGATGGCCAGGCCACTGGCTCGGAAGCCTCAGTGCTGGGGAGGGAGCATTAGTGAACCTTTGGATTGGGGCAGAGAGGAAGCTGGGGGTGGGGTGGCCCAGAAGAGAGCCTGGCTGTTTACGCTGGGCAGAGAGTTTCCATGGTTAAAGAGCTGGCACCAACCTCCGGTGTCTGCCAGCTGCCTGCCCTCCTGGCCCCCGGCAGCACCCATAGCCAAGGACAAGCCAAAACAGCCTGGCCAGCGGCTATATCCGAATGCAGTGGACATTAGAGTCTGCGTTGGCAGGAGCTGCCTGCTGGGTAAACATCATCATTCTGTTTTTTTTTTTTTTTTTCCTCTTCAAACAAGCCCTCCTCAGCACCGGCCACATAACCCTTCACAAGACCTCTCAGTGCTGTTGACACAAAGGCACGAATGGTGTCATTCCAACCCAGAGATAAAAGGGACCCTCCCTCCCCGGTGGTGGTGGGTACTTCCTCCCGGGAGGAACACCAGCCATCAGGAAATTGACCAGGCCAGTCTGAGCCTCCTCTGAGGCGGGGCTTGGGATTTTGTTATTTCTAGTGGATTGCTCTCTCCCCCAAAGCTCCCCTTGTTCCATGTGGCTCAGTCAGCAGATATGTCAGCGGCAGACAATGGTCTCTTTCTGCAGACAATGGTCAGCGTGAGGAATGTCAGGGGAGGCGGGGCTTCGTGCGGGACAATTCAGCTTTCAGAACCGGAGACCCAAGTGGGTGCTACAGGGAGGGTCCCACAGTCCCCGGGGCAGCCTCTTCAAAGAAGCCATTTATGGAACTACAGCCCCAGAAGGAAAAAAAAAATAATGGATTCCTTAGGCCATGGTTACTGAGGCTGCTTGCAGGCAGGCTCACCTGCCTGCCAAAGAAGAATCGTTGTACCTGCTCTGTCGGGCTCCAGGATCACCTGCAGCCACAAGCCCTGCCATGCAGACTTTGTTTAATGAAAAGGCACACAGCTATTCAGCCCTCCCCTTCCTAGCAGGCCAGACCTACCCCTCCAGCCTGGACCTCCACAATGGTCAGCGCTAGAGAGAAGAGAGAACTTATTCACGGCCAAGGTGGAAATGTGCCTTCTCCCGGGAAACTGTGTCACTGGTTTGTAGCGGGATCAAATACAGACCTTGAGGTCTTGGTGGGGAGCGCGAGGGTACAAAACAAAAACAGATAAGGGGGCAGAGGCTGGAGCCCCCACTGAGGTCTTCGTGTTAGATTTGCTCCCCGATGAACGACTGTCCCTACCAGAAAGCCACAGCCCTACTGTCACATCAGTTGGTCACCTCTGCAGTGATTAGAAAATGAAGTGACTGCTGTACATGCGTGCCTCTCGCTTGGTGGTTCTCAATCCGTGGGTCGCGACCCCTCTGGGCGGGGGTCACATATCAGATATTTACATTACAACTCACAACAATAGAAAATTTACACCTGTGAAGTAGCAAATGAGTAATTTTATGGTTGGGGTGGGGGTCACCACAACGGGTCGAGGTATTAGGAAGGACCTCTGCTCTAGCAGCACACTTGGTGCATAATAGATGCTGAGTAAACATTTCTGGAATGAATGAAACATTTGATAATCTGTAATTCGTTCTCTCCCTGCTAGAAAGAAAGAAAGAGAGAGAGAGAGAGAGAGAGAGAGAGAGGGAGGGAGGGAGGGAGGGAGGGAGGGAGGGAGGGAGGGAGGAAGGAAGGAAGGAAGGAAGGAAGGAAGGAAGGAAGGAAGGAAGGAAGGAAGGAAGGAAGCCAGGTACACTCAGGAGGCAGAGGCAGACCGACCTCTGTGAGTTCAAGGCCAGCCTGGTCTACAGAGTGAGTTCCAGGACAGCCAGAGCTACACAGAGAAACCCTGTCTCAAAAAACCAAAAAAGAAAGAGAGAAAGGAAAAAAGGAAGGAAGGACAAAAAAATTCTATAGTGCAATGTTGTCCATGTTGTAGATTTCATCTGGACCTGAACTATGCCTTATCAACTAGCTCTTCAAGTACCTTCCCAATGCTCCAACCCCTTTTATGTCTCCAGTATCCCCTACTCTCTGCCTAGAATGTCTTGAACCAGGAATTGTTGTAAGAACTTGAAGCCTTTGCCCCAACCATCTCAATTCCCAGTAACCCCAAGACCCGCCCCCCAATCTGGTGAGTTCCTCCCAGAGAATCTCCCTTCCAGTGTTTGGCCCTCCTACGAGACGCTGCCACCCAAGGTCCAGGTGCGTAGCCCCATCAGGTCACCTGCCCCAACGACTTGTACATGTTCCCGGAAGCAGAGACCGAGTCTGGCTCTCTGCCACCCACCCAGCAAAGCTAAGGAGCTGCTCGAGCATCCATCCACAGAGAGCAAGGGGAGTAGCGAAGTCCTGGTGTGCCCAAAGCACTAAAAGCTACACTCCAAGAAATCCCTCCGTCCTTGGCAGAGGGGACTATCGGTCCTCGGCAGTAAGTGAATGTTAACTCAATGAATGAGTGGATTTCTATTCGTTTGCTAGATAACTTCACGTGCTTGTGGTACTAGGTCCCCCACTCATCAGCTAGAGAGAATTTCTGAACAGCCATGTCTACCAGATGAATCGGTGCTACTGGATGGTCGTGAGCCTAGGAGGCTCCTCTTGGGCGCTTGTGCTTTTTCCTAGGACAATGCGACATTGTTCATAATGCATCAGTCGACATCTGTCGTATTGCCCTGGACTTGTTCCGGGTCTCTGTTGCTCTCAGAAAGGATGAGCCCTCCAGCCTTACCACTAAATTCCTAGCAAAGATTCAGTCCAAAGGCGCCCACTGGAGTGCTGTTGTGTGGCCAGCGGGGGCCCCAGGCCTTCAACGCAACAGCAGCAAGAGCAGAGGCGGCAGTGAGAGGCAGGACTCCTGTGTGTGCTCAGGCTCCCACAGACCCTGGGGCAGCACGGTCCCATCTGTTTCTCAGTTCTAGGTCAAATCAAGCTGCGAAAGGATCAGGCTTCATCTGACCTGAGATGGCTGGAGCATCTGGCTTCTCCCTACACCTCCCCCATCCTCAGAAACGGGCTGCCTCCACGCTACTCGGTGGCTTCCAGGGACGCCATGCTTCTTTGGCGATGATTTCAGGTCTCCTGAGAAGTGTGTGACCCAGTAGAAGCCGCAAGACAAACACCTCTTCCTTAAATACCAGTTCAGCTCCTTAGCTCTTGGATAATTACTGCACGGTCCTGTGCTCATTTAAATGTTTTTTTTTTTTTTCCTATTGTGCATTCTGTACTATTGTTATAAAGATGATGGGAAATCTGATAGACATCAGGCTCTGTGTCCAGCACATCACAGATGCTACAAAACCAATTTTTTTTTCTACCTCCTAACACAAGGGAGTAAGCCACTATTTGGAATAAAACTTCAGCAGTGTGGAGCCAGGCCCGTACTTTTTGGTATCTCCCTCTGCCCGCAAGAGAAGGGGCAGAGTCACTAGGATGGGCTATGCTTGCCAGTCCTTTTCTAAGATGTTCACCTCCAAAAATGCAGAAGCCACTTCAACTCCCGTGGGACACAGTTCTTATGAATCAGAATGTCGCTGTGAATGTGAATTGACTAGCAAAACCAATATTTACAGATACAGCTCTGTTCACCCTCATTTCAAAAACTCACAATAGAAATGTTGTCTAAAAAAAAAAAAAGTCTTGCCAGGCGGTGGTGGTGCATGCCTTTAATCCCAGCACTCGGGAGGCAGAGGCAGGTGGATCTCTGTGAGTTCGAGGCCAGCCTGGGCTACCCAGTGAGTCCCAGGAAAGGCGCAAAGCTACACAGAGAAACCCTGTCTCGAAAAACCAAAAAAAAAAAAAAAAAAAAGTCTTAATTTCCAAGCCTAGTTAAGATGAGGTGTTTTGACATGGAACCACCCGGAGGCCATTATTGAGAGAATCCCTGTCTCAGGGAGTCTCATTCTCCAGGAAACTTCCTTTCCCTGCTGAGCAGGTAGCTGACTCTCCAGAAAGCAAAGCCCATGAGACCTGTGTGTGCAGTGACCCTCTCCCTCCCCCAAACTCAGGCATATGTGAGCAGCCTGCCCCTGTCCCTAGCACCCACAGCACTGGGACCTGGTCACACACTGAGCAGTCACTTGATGAGCTTTTTCGGTCTGTCTTTCCATAGAACTTCAGTATCCCCGTCTGTGGTTTCCTGTTTCTAGAAATACTTGGACTTCGTATCGAATCAAAACTAGTAGATTTACGCACAAAGGGATCAAGACTGTGCTGCAAAGCTCGGAGACTTCTATCAGTTTCTCTGAGTGATGTCTTCTCTCCCTCTACAGCAGTCCTGTATTCCTTAGTCTGCCATGGCGTCTCATGTCTATGTCTCCTGGGTTGAAGAACAACATATCTTCTGTGAGTATACACAGGCTCTGGAGTGGGAAGGATACGCGCGCAGCAGTTTGTGAAGCCACAAGGGAGACCAGAGCATCCACTTCAACAATGCCGGCTGCCCTACTTTAGGCAGGGTGTCGTCCGTCGATCATGTCTTTTATTCTATAACACTCGGGAGGCAGAGGCAGGCAGATCGCTGTGAGTTCGAGGCCAGTCTGGTCTACAGAGTGAGTTCCAGGATAGCCAGGACTACATAGTGAGACCCCGTCTTGAAAGAAACAAGAACAAACAAACAAAATAAAAGTAAGAAAGAAAAGAGTCAAGGTGAAGAAAGACTAGAGGTGCCTGGGGACAGCCACAAAGATGGTCCCACAGAGGCACCCCTACACACGCCAATCTCATCTTTTTCCAATTAGTCCTTTGAAGCGATTCCCTTTGTCCCACACTAATTGCTGGGTAATTGTCCACTTTAGCCCTCTGACCAAGCGGGTAGGTATTTGAGAGCCACGATGACCTCTGGCCTTTGACCCAAGGTGATCTTTGCCAGGAGAACCCATGAAAGATTGATTTGAGCAGCGCTGAGTTAGACAAACAAGCCATTCAAATAAACCTCAGATCTGGAGGCAAAGCAGGTAAAAATGTAAGCAACCTTTGTGGCCTGGAATTTCCTGTCCCTGGTGGAGTGATGGCCAATTTTTGGGTTTAGAAAGGCTTCCCTTTAGCTCAGGAGAACAATCTGATGAAGCATGGGGTCCCATGCGCAGGTGAGCTAGGCTTTGCCCAAGGCCCTTGGAAAGGAAGTGAATGAGTGAGTCTTCCACACATTTGAAGCGGCTGCTCTTTTGTTTTCTTTCTTTCTTGGCTGTTGGACACAGGGACTCACGTTATAGCCCAGATGGACTGGAACTGACTCTGTAGCCCAGGCTAGCCTCAAGCTCAGAGCAACCCTCCCATGTCAGTCTCCCAAGTCCTGGGATTGCAGATGCGAGGCCCCATGCCTAGGTCCACAGCTGGAACTATTTCACTCTCTTTTGTCTTTATCGTTGTCCTTCAAGTGGGCCCACTTTGAAGACTTTCTACCCTGGAACTGCACCCTTTCAACTCATTCATTTCTCCAGTTCTCCATCTCCTAAATGCAAGGGGCCAGGTATCACGACTTCCAATGGGGCTGAGGTCAGTTGAGGGATGGTCACGTAAATGGGATATGTGGGATATGATTAGCAGTGAGAACCCGATTCGGTGGTGGGGTGGGGGGGGGGGAATGTTCACGGTGAGGTGGAACAGGCGCAGGGGTCAGCAATACTGGGGTGATATTCTCACCCGTTCACAGCTCCTCTGCCTGGCATGGTAGAGCCCAAGCTGTCACCTGCTGTCCCCAACACTGCCACCCACTCTGCCCCAGCTTGTCACCCAAGTTTAGAAGACAAGGAGGGTAGTGGAGGAGAGTTTAACCTGGCTTCGTTCCTTCCTTTTTAATCTGGAGTGTGTTACTGCTGAAGAAGAGGGGAGGGGGGGGCGGCACCATTAATAAAAATTTAAAACAGAAGCAATAATAAAGGCTGGGGATGTGGCTTAGGTAAAATGCTTGGCTAATACGCACAAGGCCCTGGGTTCAATTCTAAGAAGGAGAAAGAAAAAGGACAGGAGAAAGGAGTTGGGGGAGGGGGCCTCGATAAGGACAAAATAATAGGAGCCTAGAGAAATGGTGCAAAGATTGAGAGTACTGGCTGCTCTTCCAGAGGACATGGGTTCAATTCCCAGCACCCACATGGCAGCTCACAACTGTCTGTAGCTCCATGTCCAAGGTGTCTGACCACCTGGACATGGAGCTACATTACTAGACACATACATGGTACACAGACATACATGCAGGCAAAACACCCACACACACAAGATAAAAATGTTCTAAAAGAACAAAGTCATAAATATAAAAATTTATTATAGTATGAAAATGCAGTAATATAACCTATTTTGTACGTTAACTTACAAAAACTAATTTAAAAAAAAAAAAAGCATCACTAATAATCCTGTAATTTCCCAGCATGGTGATGCACACCTTTCATCCCGGCACTTGGGAGCTGGAGGCAGGAGGATCAGAAGTTCAAGGTCATTCCCTGCTACATGACGAGATCCTAACTCGAAAGAAAATATTAATATACTAAAAAGAAAAAAATAGTAATTCTATAACTGATGTTCAACAGTGTGAGGTCCTGGGTTCAATCCACAGTATCAGAAAAAGACAGAACAAAACAGAGAACTTCATCTGTGCTACCTCTGTCTGATCCTCACACACGAATTTGTTATTTGTGGAGTTTAAGTTTGCAAACTCGCCTACTGGCTGAGAGGTCTTTGCAACCCCAAAGTCAATACTCGCCCACGGCACTGTAACAGTAATTCTACATGTGCACAAAGTGGTAGAAAACTTGAGGTGCCCTTGTACAAGCTCCCTCTCATGTCCTTTATCTCCACTCTCAGAGACCCAGCAAGTGCCCATCGCTCTCTCCTCCGGTGAGGATACTCATTAAGGCCACCAATGTTTCAGGCTTAGGGACAAAGCTGGAAAGATATCTTCATGCGTGGAATGAACTGGTTCCGCAAAGATACCCGGTCATCCTGTTCTGTTCCACATCCCAGAGTGTTCTCAACAGGGACTCGACCTACAGCTTTATCTCAGTAATGTTTACTGAGTGAATGAATGACTTAAGGTTGGGCCTTAATGACCAGGGATCATCAATCCAACACAGGGACCTAGATGGAGTATTCAATCACTGTATGTTATCTGACGCGTTCGCATCAACCAATCATTGGTGCAACTAGCACTGTGAGCAGACTCTGACTTTCATTAGATTGTTCAGGTCCTCACTGCCCTAGGGTGCAAGTTTTTATAGCCTCATTTCACCTGGAAGGAAAATGGGACTCCCTAAAGTCGCATGTCATTGTACTAGAGCCCCACTGTGATCCTGCCCTCAATGGAGACTGTGAGTGTCTGCTCTTTTGACTGCACCAGGCGGAGGCCATCTGTGCTCCTGAGACCAGCCGCACGGCTTCTGGGGTCACCTGATCAGTGTCAGCCAGATCCCAGAGCCCCCCTAAAGCCCACAGAGGCATGGAACCCCTGGAGCTCTGCTTTCTCCTCTCTGCCCACAGTCCTGCCCTGGAGTAGCTCCTTTCTCCTGCACTTACACATGTCTGGAACACTGGCTGCTTCTATGGCTCTGCCTTCATCATCCCCCAGTGCCTGGTCCCTACACCTGAAACTCACACCTGACTTGACCAAAGTCTGAGAATGGGAACAATGGTTTGTAGAGGGCAGAGGACACTGCATGGTATTCAAGAAGGAGTTTTTATCTGTTCTCTTGCTTAGAATCGACTTGAATTAGGGTAGAGGTGGAGCAATTCGAGGTGTTTCCTTCTTATTTATAAAAGAAGATGTCAAGGGGCCTAGGGATGTGGCTCACTTAGTCAAGAGTTTGGCATACATACCTGAGGATCAGAGTTCGATTCCCAGCACCCATGGAAAAGCCAATGTGACTTGGGCTTGTAAAATCCCAGTTCTGGGGAGGCCGAGACAGGAGGATCCCTGGGCTTGCTAGGCAAGTCTAGCTGAATTAACATACTGCAGGTTCAGGGAGAGACACAAGTCTCAAAAAATAGTGTGGAAAGTGATAGAGAAAAATACCCGACATGAACTCCGAATGGGAAAATGTGCTAAGAGGAGGATCAACTCATCTGAGAAGAGGTGTAATGCCTTCTTTCACATCGATGTAGCCAACCAAAGAATTCACAGTGCTGTTTGAGAACACGGAGGAGACTCCAGCACCACTTTACCCCTCCATACGGGTCCTCTCTTCAGTGTCCTTGTGGTGGTTGAAAGCAAATGGCCCCCAAGGGGAGTGGCACTACTAGACGGTATATGGCCTGGTTGGAGGAAGTGTGGGGGTGGACTTTGAGGTCTCCTTTGCTCAAGCTTCCCTCAGTGTGACAGTCAGTTGACTTCCTGTTGCCTTCTGGTCAAGATGTAGCCAGCCCCAGGTCTGCCTGTACGCTGCCATGCTCCCCATCATGATGATAAGAGACTGAACCTCTGAAGCTGTAAGTCAGCCACTTACAATGAAATGTTTTCATGATAAGAGTTGCCATAGTCATGGTGTCTCTTCACAGCAACAGTAACCTGAACTAAGAGAGCCCTTCAAAAAGCAGCCGTTCAACATTTTCCTGGGCATCTTCAGCTATGGCAAACTGAAATTAACCCTAAATTACAAACCTCTTTTTCACTTTCTCTTTCATTTCTTGCTTTTTAAAAGATTTGGTTGGGCAGTGGTGGCGCACACCTTTAATCCCAGCACTTGGGCAGGCAGATCTCTGAGTTCGAGGCCAGCCTGGTCTACAGAGCGAGATCCAGAACAGGCACCAAAACTACACAGATAAACCCTGTCTCGAAGGGAAAAAAAAAGACTGGTGTATATGTAGTATGTGTGTGTATGTATGTGTATGCATACCCATGTGCAAGGCATCAGAGACCAGAAGTGTTTACCTCTGTCATTGTCCACCTTATTTCTATAAGGCAGGGTCTCTTAAGTGAACTTGATGCGTGACATTTCAGCTAGGTTTGAATGGTTTGAGTGAGAATACGCCTCCCTTGCCCCTCACTGCCCCCCACAGGCTCATAGATTTGAATGCTTGGTCATCAGGGAGTGGCACTGCTTGAGAGGGATTAGGAGGTGTGGCCTTGTTGAAGAAAGTGTCACTGGGGGCAGGCTTTGAGGTTTTGAAAGCCCAAGCCAGGCCCAGTCCCCCCCCCCATCATCATCATCATTATCATCATCATCAGAATGTAGCTCTCAGCTACTTTCCCAGCACCATACCTGCATGCTACCATGCTTCCCACCATAATGGTAATGTAACCTCTGAAACTGTGCGCCACCCCAATTAAATGCATTCTTTTATAAGAGCTGCCATGGTCATGGTGTCTCTTCACACAGCAATAGAAAAGTGAGTAAGATACCAAACTAGCCAAATCAAGAGGCGGTCCAGATTCAGTGAGAGAGACCCTGTCACAAAATAGACTGTGAAGAATGATTGGAGAAGACATTTGATATGGACCTCGGGCCTCCACAATGCACATACCCGTAGGGAAAGGAGAGAGAGGAGAGAGACGAAAATAGAAAGCAGGAAAAGGAATCTCCACAGACAGCCTCGAATTCTGTTCTTTTACCTCGGTGAGTGCCAAGTCCTGTCTAGCCCTTCCCAGCTTTTCTAGTGATGTTTCCAGGCATGGGGTATGGCAGGAGTTGTGGCGGGAGGCACGGGGGTGGGGGGTGGGGGGTGGGGTGGGGTTGTCCCTCAGCCTAGCATCCTTGAGCCACCACTGAAGCTTGAAACGGCACCTGGAGAGCAGATGGAGCCAACCGCTCTAGGCACAGGCCTGCTCACCTGCCACCTTGGCTGCCTACCACCTTGCTGCTGGGACAATGCTGAGGAATTTCTCCTTTGTGAGTGTGCTGCGGTTTGGGCTTCTGCCATAGGAAAAGGCCGTCCCGTGCTGTCGCCGTGAGAAATGAGGTGTAGGGCTATGAAAGGTCCTCTGGGTGTAGCCAGGGTGAAGTGGGTGCTTCCTCATTCTCTCCCCTCCCGCTCCTGGCAGGAAGAGGCACTAGCTGCCTGTGAGGCACTTCCCCAGCACTTCCTGGGCCCTCCCGACCAGCAAGTGAGACCTCCTGGTGGGATCGGTATTGGAAAGTCAGAGCCTGCCCGGAACTGAAGCCTTCTCTTTGTCACCCAGATGAGCTTGGCAGGACAGGGCAACAAATGTGGGAAGTCAGCCATTCTGGCTCAGGGCCCACCCTCTTCCTTGGGAGAGCTGTCTTCAGGTACAAACTTGGGAGCTGGGCTTAAGAAACCAATCTATAGCCAGAGAGCCAAGCCCAGCTCACTGACAGCTTAGACTTGATCCTCCATCTGATGGACCCTTGTTGACTACAGCCGACCCAACTCTAGAGATGAAAGGTTACAGCTCTGTGCTAATGTCAAATGAAACAACAGAGCCTAAACTCGCCTGTGCCAACTCACACCTTCCGTCAGGTGGACCCAGACGCAGGATATACGCCTCTTCCCACAACCTCAGGAAAGGGTACCCAGAACAGAGATGGGCTGAAAGGAAGGGATCTCACATCCAGCCATTCTTCCTTCAAGGTTTCAGCTGATGATTTATGAAAACGGGGATCAGAATACTAAACAAATCACCTTGCAAACATAATGGCATGGCTGTTACCCACCATCTATCAGAGGGAACCACTCCTAGGCTCTCCATGCTCTGTGGTACTGTTTCCCTGGGTGGAGACACTGCCTGGCACACAGCGGGTGCTCACTGTATGCTCACACACAGGTGCCCACTGTGTGCTCACACACAGGTGCCCACTTACAAAGAAGAAGGACCAGAGGACTCAGCTCCTTTGACAAACTGGTGCGTCCCAGTGTGACTTCCAAAGAGACCCACACTGCAGACAAGCAGCTGAGACCCACTTCAGAATCCAGAGTATACTAAGGTCAAGGTGAAATGCAACCAGAACCGAGGAGGCTAGGGACGGACCTTCACTCCCCCTTTTCCCATACCAGTGTGAAGTCGCCTAATGCGAGAGAGGAGCAATCAGGCAGAGCTTTCTCCCAACTCAAAACTGGAATGTTGGAGGGTGGACCAGCATCCAAGCGAGCTCACCTAAGAGATGCTATGAAGTGATGATGTTCAGCCAGGGCAGGACATAGGACCCAGGGATGGAGGGAGAGGAAAGAGTCTCCAGTCCTCAGCATCTGTCATCATCTGTGATGATTAATAGCAATCAACAATGAAACTTCAGCGTTCTAATGAACTTGGAGGAGTGAGACTTCTATTTTTAACTGGCCCAATTTCTCCCTCATATCACATGACTCCTATTGTCTTGGCTGAGAATTATGAGACAGAGAAGAGGGAGAGAGAGAGGGAGAGAAAGAGAGAGGTCAGGGGAGAAGGGGAGAGAAATTGGGCCACACTCTCTAGTTCAGTAAGGTGATGAACTCCCCACCAAATGTCTATTTCTTCTTCCATTTCAATTTTGCTAAATAACCTTAGAGGAAATAGTTCCCCTTGGCCACCTTCTGATTCTATTTCAGTGGTTCTCATCCTTACTAAAGCTGTGACCCTTCAGTACAGTTCCTCATGTTGTAGTGACTCCCGACCATAACATTATTTTGGTTGCTACTTCATAACTGGGATTTTGCTACTGTTATGAATCATAATTCAAATATCTGATATACAGGATAGTCTTAGGTGACCCCTGTGAAAAGGTCAACCCCCCCAGGTTGAGAACCCCTGTAATTTAAAGGAACAAAAGGCTAGTAAGTGATCTTACTGAGGCCACATGCAATGCTCTGAGATAAGTAAGCTGCTTTGGAAACAATGTCAGTGTTTTGATGTTTTATGTTCATGGGGCTTGGGGAGTTTCAGAAACTGTTTGGCTTGGAGATGCAATGGGTTCCTCTGCCTGTTTTTTACAGTTCATGTATGAGTTTATCTTGTATTGGATAGCAGTGTGGAAGGAAAGATAAACAAAACTTAAACTTGTGAGGGAGCTGAACTTGATTCCTCTGTGCCCATATGGCATGGCCTGGGCTAGTATCTTAATACGTAGATGGTGTGGATTTTACCTCACGTGACATGTTTCCTCCATTTCTATGAATGGAATCTTCCAGTACGATTGGCAGTGTCTTGGTGACAGTGAATAACTTACAGCTCACTGTCCCTGAGAGAGAAAAAAATGTCAAAGTAGCCTGGTGTGTTGGCCACACCTTTAATCCCAGCGCTCAAGGCAGAGGCAGGTGCATCTCTGAGGTCAAGGCTAGCCTGGTCTACAGAGTGAGTTCCAGGATAGCCAGAGCTGCACAGAGAAACCATGTTTCCATGTCTCAAAAAAATGAAAAGAACAGAAGGTAAGAAGGAAAGAAAGAAAGAAAGAAAGAAAGAAAGAAAGAAGGAAGGAAGGAAGGAAGGAAGGAAGGAAGGAAGGAAGGAAGGAAGGAAGGAAGGAAAAGAGAGAGAGAGAGAAAGAGAGAGAGAGAATATTAAATTATTCTCTTAAAAATTCAGTAGTTGGGAAGACTATATCCTCCCATAGAGACACTTGCACATCCATGTTTATTACCTCTCTATTCACAACAGAAAAGAAACAGAATCCGCTGAGAAGCCCAAGAACAGATAAACGGGTAACAAAGTATGTCACATATACAGAACAGGATTTTATTCAGCTGTAAAGAAAAACGAAATTGGCAGAAAAACAGATGAATCTGAAAATCTCCTCACTAAGGTAACCCAAATTCGGAAAGATAAATAGCTCATGTTCTTCCTCATATTCTGATTCTAGCTTCTGCGTTTCCTATGGGCGTCTTCACATGGGTTTGAGCTGGGGTACGGGCACGTGGGAGCGAGTAAAGAGGCTTTAGGGGAGATGGGAAGGGTGATTGAATATGTGAGACATGAAAATGGAAAGGAAACCACTGGGGGTGGAAGGGACAGAAGGGCGGGGCAGGAGGAGACGGGAGAGGAGCCAGGAGGAAGGGTCAAGCGGAACAGGGTGAGGGGTGCCGTCGTGAAGCCTGTGACTTTGTGCATTCATTCTTAAACATTAAAAAGTTCGATGGGGTAAATTCACTTCACCACGTAGTAGTCAGAATTATCCAAGTTTAGTCTGTCCCCCAAAATGAAGTCTGGGTGAGCTGGCTAGGAAGGGTGGTATCTGTGAGTAAACAGCACACATGTCGTATACACGTCACGTCGTCGGTGTACTCAAGCCCATGCTTCCCAAACTGGGTGCCAGGGGACCCTGAGGTCCACAGCAAGCTCGTGGAAACACTGATGAAGGCTCACATTGAGGACTATTACTAGGCTCCTGTGGGGCTATTCGCATTGAAGAGCCTGGGGTCTTCCTTAGCTTAGCATCCCTGTGAGCCACATTTTCAGTGGTATCCACCCAGAGCAGAAATGGGCATGGAATAAGCGCGCAGGTGGTCCAGTCAGAGCCCACGAGGGAAGAAGATGTATGATGCCCACCAGGCTCATGGGGCTTGATGGGTGGTATGAGTAAGAGTGGATACTTCCACTTACAGATTTTCTTTTTCTTTTCTTCTTTTTTTCTTTCTTCCTTTTTTTTTTGTTTGTTGTTTGTTTGTTTGTTTTTGAAACAAGATTTCTCTGTGTAGCCCTGGATATCCTGGACCAACTTACAGATTTTATTATTTCAAATAGCTACTAATTCTTCTTTAGGAAATAAATACTCAGTAAGCTTTTGGCTGTAACTAGTTAATAAATGAAACTGCTATTCCTTCCCTGCCTCCTGGCTGAGCTCCGGTGTTAAAAAAAAAAAAAAACAACAACCAGGTACTTCTTTTGGTGTAGACCTACTGTAAACCAATCCTACTGTGGGCCTTTCAGCCCGTGGCTGCTTTAACAACACAATAATAATGGCTTGTGGCATTTTTTTTTTTTTTTTAAGAAATAAAAGAAACCACAGCTAATGTTCTGGCCCCAGGTGCTTTTCAGGAACTTATTTCTCATAGGTTGAGTTTGAGATGGGATTGTAGCTGAGTGGAAGAATGTCACACTCTCCTGTTATGTGAAAAGCCCTGACTTCAATGATCCCCAGGACCACAAAGGGACAGGAGAAAAGGAGCTTGTGTGTGTGTGTGTGTGTGTGTGTGTGTGTGTGTGTGTGTGTGTGTGTGTGTGTGTGTGTTTCTTTGAATGTGAGCCAACGGTAGTGATTTGCTCTAAATGAAAACTGTCTAACGCAATGCGTGGCGATAACACTGCGTGGCTTTGCAGGCTATGTGGAATGGGCTCTTCGGTGGCAGCCTGCTTCTCTCTGGGATGCTCATACTGAGAACCCAGCCACCAGGCTGTGATGGAGCCCCAGCTGCTCACATGGAACCCATCTGGTCCATGTGGGAGGAACTGAGGCACTCACTCCACCAACCAACTGCCAGCATCAACCACCAGGCCTGTGACCAAGGCAGCCTTGGAAGAATTCTACACTCAGATTTTTAAAAATATTTATTCTATTGTTTTATGTGTATGAGTACTTTTCCTGCATTGATGTATGTACACCACATGTGTGCCTAGTGCCCGAAGAGAGGAAGTATTAGATCCCCTAGCACTGGAGTTACAGACTGCTCTGAGCCACCATGTGGGTGCTAGGGACAGAGCCTGGGGCTTCTGCAAGAGAAATAAGCGCTCTTAACCATTGGTCCACCTCCCCAGCTCGCCAACCTTTATTCTTGCAGCAGAATTCCAGGTATCACAGGGCAGACAATCTATTCCCAAAAGTGTTGTGAGCCAGAGATGGGCGACAGTGGAAAGGGAGGACAGGGCATGGACAGACACAATCCCAGTGTCTCAGCCAGTGTCCTACTGCTGTGAAGAGACGCCATGACCACAGCAACACTTATCAAGGGAGACATTTAACTAGGACTGGCCTACAGTTCAGAGGTTTAGTCCATAGTCCTCATGGTGGGGAGAGCACACACGCAGACACGGTGCTAGAGGAGCAGCAGGCAGCGAGAACAAGAGAGACACTGGGTCTGGCTTGGACGTTTGAAACCTCAAAGCCCACCCCCGGGGACACCCTTCCTCCAACATGGCCACACCTCCTCCAAAAAGGCCACACCCCCAATACCTGTCAAGTAGTGCCACTCCCTGATGACCAACCATTCAAACACAGAGGCCTATGGGGGGGGGGCATTCCTATTCAAACCACCACACAGACTTTTGAGTCTTGTACCTGCTATCTATTCGCTTTGTAAGCTTCAATTGTCCCAACCCCAGTTTTCTCATCTGCTCTCTTTGAGACATTATAGAGCTAAGAGAGTAGTGGACACGGTGTGAGAAGACAGCAGCAACAGAAGTCCAGGATATGTAAATGATCTCAGACATTCCATCCAACCTTGACACAAGTCAATAAGTGTAGTGGTTGGAAAGAAAACGGCCCCCAAAGGGAGTGTCACTATTGGGAGGTGTGGCCTTCTTGGAGTAGGTGTGGCCTTCTTGGAGGAAGTGTGTCACTGTGGAGGTGGACTTTGAGATCCTACATATGTTTAAGCTTCACTCAGTGTGATACTCAGACCACTCCCATTGCCTGCAAGATCTAGGACTCTCAGCTACTTCTCCAGCACCAAGTCTGCCTGTACACTGCCATGGCCCACGATGATGATAAAAGACAGAACCTCTAGACTGTAAGCGAGCCACTCCAATTAAATGTTTTCTTTTACAAGAGCAGCCGTGGTCATGGTATCTCTTCACAGCAATAGAAACCTTAACTAAGACAATGGGTTTGAACATATTCTTCTGCATATGAAGACGAGTCTCTGCCTGCCTAGAAATGTCCACCAAGAATGCCAGTCCCTAGAACGGGACCAGAGGAAGATAGCCCTGCCTACCCCAGCTGCCTGGAACACCCATCCCCAACTCTGCCCTCCCTCTGGTACTCCACAGGAAGCTTTAGGAGGATGCACATAAACAGTTATGTGCTAGGCCAGGCTAGGCATGTAGAAAGCATTTCCACATGACAGCTCCCCTCTCAGTCCATTCCCTGGCTTCCACCAACGTGGTTCTCAGATAAGATACAGTAACCTACAATGTTTGTTTCCAGGAGCAAAGGGCTGTAACTACATCATACATCCGTGGTGAAAGCCCACCCCCTTCCCTCCCGGGCCTGGCCTCACACCACACAAACAGAAGCCGAAGGGGAAGGTCCAATTATTCCACAGAGATTTAGCTACTGTATTGACAAAACTCAGCATTAATTCCCAGAAAGCATTCAGGCCCTGGGGTGGGGGTGGTTGGTGGAGGGAGGCAGGAGGCGGGGGCTGGCTGTGTAACTGGGTGAGAGTCAGCCTCTTTTCAGCTGAGTCTGACCTACTTTAATGAAATCAGGTCATCTGTGAGCTCTTCATTACCCTCAGACTAAACAGGACCCAACAGAGCAGCCAATGTCCCCGGACTTTTTGAATCCTGCTCATTCGAATTGTGACATTTGGATGTTGGGTCTTAATGTGGGCTGACTTTGTGGCCTGACCCCTTGCAAAGGTAGTAAACAGTCCCCGGATGACGGCAGGGAGGTAAACAGAGGGATGGTTTTCAAAGCACAGGCACACAAAGGCTAGGCAAATACCCCAGGTCCCCAGCCTGCATCCTCAGGGATGCCCAGAGACAAAAGGAAACCGACTCTGGTGTCTGTGACCATCGTGGCTGATGGATGGATGGAGTCTACCTATTATCTGCTGCCTCCTCAGACCAAACTCGCTGTTTCAGCAGATCTCGGAGGCAGGAGGCGGGGTTGGAGGGAAATGAAATTGTCACTTTAGGAATGGCAGAGGATCCAAGGGCAAATTGCTCTCCAGCAACAATCGCAGAGGACAGGGACAGTTACCTCTCTGGAGACTGTCCTTGCACTGGTGACGGCTTTATTTAACTCGGTGTCCAATGTGCATTGTCTGGAAGCCAAAGCCTGTGGCCTGGGGCGGGCGGGCGGGCGGGCAGGGTGGGAGCTGGGGGGTGGGGTGCTCGAAGCAATCCTCCCTCTCTCCAGTGAATTATTAGTTACAGGAGCAGAAGATGGTGTGAGTGCCCAGCTCCTGGGAGAGCCCCAAACTAACCTCTTCAGCGAGTGCAGTAGTCGCTATAGGAAAAAGTGTAACAGAATTTAACACGGAGATCACCCAAGGAGACTGTGCTATTGGGATGCGAACTGCTTGCTGGTAATTCATTCTCTCTCTCTCTCTCTCTCTCTCTCTCTCTCTCTCTCTCTCTCTCTCTCTTCCTCCCTTCTACCCTCCCTTCCCTCTCCTTTTTTCGTCTTGTGTTTTGTTTGTTTGTTTATTTGTTTCTGGATTTTGAGACAGGGTTTCACAATGCATCCCTGGAGAGCGGGTCTTAAACTCACAGACACCTTCTCACCTCAACCCCAAGAGCACTGAGAAAGAGTATAAGCTGGAGCCACCATGCCCAGGTGGTTAGTTGATCTGGAGGGGGCAAAAAAAACCCTGCAGAAGTGTAGCCACAGTGGCGCGCGCAGTGGCCTGGGCAGGGACAGACCCGTGTGATCGCGCCAAGCCTGCCCTTAGCAGAACTTCACTCCTTGCGAACTCCTAGATCAGATGTGACTGAGGGCTATACACAGGAAGATCTGGAGAAAGTCAGGAATGACCGTAGATGAAGTGAACCAGGGGGTACCCCTTCTTCCTTATGTCACCCAGACTGCTCTCGAAATCATAGCAGTCCTCCTGCCCCAGCTTCCTAAATTCTGAGATTACAACACCCAGATTGACTTTCTGTTGTTCTGGACCAGAGACTGGGTGAGTTACCTAGAGGATGATGTGGACTCAGAGTTCAAGAGGTGAAAGTTCAAAGGCCTTATCTGACATGCTTGCTGATGGGACCAGACGGCAAGTGGCAGGTAGTATGTATGGTAGTATGTACGTATGCATCTATTCACGTGTATGTGTGTTTGGTTCTCATGTCTTAAAAAAAAAAAAAAAGCTATCTGGATTCAGACAGGGGGACTCAACCTTAATGACTTTAATTAACCATAATTTCCCATAGCGCCTCCAGTCTACATAGCCTAAATGTTCACCCCAATACCTCATGATGGGGATTAAAACTCAAAACCCAATAATCTGAAGGGGGCTCAAACTCTGTCCAGTTCACACCACAGACCAGGCTGCCTTGAACTCACAGAGATCTGCCTAGCTCTGCCTCCCGGGTGCTGGGATTAAAGGCATGCCCCCCCCTCCACCGCCCAGCCACACCACTTTTCTTAAGATTCTGTCTCTCCATATTTGTGGTGAGGTATCTCCATCTCATGCTCTGGGGGTTTCCTAGACCAGCTCTTCTTCTGAGGGACCCAAAAGCTACTTCTCATTCGGCTTGTTTGTTTGAGACAAGGTCTCATTACGTAGCCCTGGTTGTCCTGGAACTCACTTTATAGACCAAACTGGCGTCGAATTTACAGGGATCCACCTGCCTACGCCTCCCGAGTGCTGGAACTAAGGGTGTGTGCCACCACACCCAGCTACTTCTTGTACTATCTCCCCGATCCCCCAAGTGAGTATGGTGCTCTTTTTCAGAGCAGGTTGGCTCCCGCACGAGCCTCTCCTGACCGCTGAGGCATCCTCTGCTGACTTTGGCCTCCTTAATCTGGTTCCCATCCAACCAGCTCACTCTCTAACCAGGCACAAGATACAGCATTAGGCCAGCATTTATTGTTTCCTTGGAGCTCAGTAAACATGGCTGAACAGAGCAGAAAGCCGCCTTCTCTTTCAAGGCTGAGGGAATGCAAGCTGGACAGCTGTGGTCTTCCAGAGCTAAGGAAATGGCAGGTGTGAATCTGGGTTGGTGCCTGGATGGATATCCTTATTCTCCTTCCACATAAGGAAGCAGAAGCCAGCTTCCAGGACAAGGACAATGACTGGTGCCTGTGGTCACTATCCAACCAGAGTGGAGAGTGGAGTTTCTGGTCCTGCTGGTGTCCAACCTTCTGCAGTGAGCAGTTATGTCTGGGCTGAGATGAGAGGGGGGGGGATGGTTATAGACTTAGAATTCCAGAAAGGTGATTATCTAGACATGCATCTTAATTTACTGCAACTCCAGCGAGCTCAGCAGCATCTACATTGAAGCCTAAGTGAGCACTGAAAAGACCCAATCAGGGAACCTGAAAAGCAACATGCAAATGAAAATCTTTGACAGTTTCTTCCAATGATTCTCAAACAACTAACTATAGATCCTTTCTTTTTTTATTGATATGTGTGTGGTATGTGTATATGTGTGCATGTATGTGTATACACCTATGTATACAGATGCACAAACCCCTGCAAACAGGTATGAGGTCAGAAGACAAAGAACGTCCTCCTCTATCACTCACCATTTTATTTTATTATTATTATTTTTTAATGATTTAGTTATTTTTTATTTTATGTGCGTTGGTGTTCTGCTTGCATGTGTGTCTGTGTGAAGGTATTGGGTCCCCTGGAACTGGAGTTGCAGATAGTTGTGAGCTGCCATGTGGGAGCTGGGAATTGAACCTGGGTCCTCTGGAAGAGCAGTCAGTGCTCTTAAGCACTGAGTCATCTCTCCAGCCTGCTCCCCCCAACTTTTCTAAATTTTGATAATTACAGGAGTCTTACCAAATCTGGAGCTCTCCTTTCTGGCTAGATTGGCCAGCCAGTGAGGCCCTGGAATATGCTCTCTTCACTGTCACTGGCCCTTACAGCTGGGGTTACAGCTGTGTGTTACTGTGCCCAGCTTTTACAGAGATGCTTGGAGTCTGCACTCAGGTTCTCATGCTTTACACACCAAGTATATATCACCCACTGAGCCATCTCCCCAGTCCTGGATCAGTTTTTGTTAATACAAGCTTATGTAATTTCATATGTAGAGGGAAATGATTTTCTCAGCACACACATAGATTGTTAATACATATTGTACTAAATTAAATTGTATTATAGGACTTCTTATTGAACAAACAGACCTGTTAAAACTTGTTTTTAGGGCTGGAGAGACGGCTCAATTGTTAAAAGCACTGACTGCTCTTCCTGAGGACCCAGGTTTAATTCCCAGCACCCACATGGCAGCTCACAACTGTCTGTAACTCCAAGATCTGACACCCTCCCACAGGCACACATCCAGGCAAAACACCAACACACATAAAATAAAAGAAAACTTAGAAAAAAAAACCCAACACTTCTTTTTTAATCAAAAAGGAATTTGACACAAAAACAAAATAAATAAAACAGATCCAAGTGAGCCCGGCCACAGGGACTAGAGAAGTCCCTGAGCTGTCTGCCTTTCCCTTATTCAACCTTCTTCCCCAAGTTATCAAGGTCCAGGACAGCCCAGGGAAAATGCGGGGCCTAGAATTTGAAAGGCAGTGACTTCCTCTCTCCAGGCGTAGAAAGGTGAACTGATCTGCCAGCTACAAGTAAGAGACAGAATGACATTGGTTTCGTTAACTGAAGTTCCCAGAAAAAGCCACACATCTGCTGATGATCCCATGAGCTAACTGGAGAGCATTGGAATGCTGCAAAATAAAAGCCCAAATCATCTTAGGCTCTCTTCAGTATCTTTAATAGCCAACCCTTGGCCTGCCTCTGTATCTGACCCAACATTACCTTCTGATTGCTAGGTGAAATCTTTGGACTGGATTCTTAGCAGACCAAAAAGCTTTCTTTAACCCCAAACCTGTGAACGTCACTAGATAATACCAAAAACTCCCCTTCCTAACGTCCCCACCGATGTATTTGACAAGTATATTGATTGATTACTTTCTTTTGCCCTGGGACTATAAAAAGTCCGAGTAACTGTTGCCACATGGGAACGTGTCACTTGGATCAACCTGAATCCGCGCTGCTGGACAGTGGGCACTCGAATCTGGCTATGAGTACATTGTCCAATCAATCAATTATCCCCTTGGGAGGGAGAGTTAGCTGTGTTTGGCGTGCATGGTTTTCGGGAGGTCTTGCTTTTGAATGATAGTCACTTATCTTTATTTCGGGTGCCTGCTTTGCTAGGGCGCAGCAGTAAGCCATTGGCAACCGTCATTGTCACTACTCTGAAGGGCCTGCTAAGTGTCCTCTACTGGAACTGCAACCAATCTTCAGGGTGATAAGCTGAAAAGGCGCAGTACCGCCGTGGGGAGAAAGCTGCCTTGGAATTAGGAAGAAATGCCAGATTGCTTTAGCTAAGTCGCTTTCCCAAAAGTCCCATGCCTCTCTGGAAAGCGTCCCCCCTCAGCTGTCAAGCTGGGGGTGGAACTGGAAGGTGGAGATGCTGATATCAGTCATTAAAGTTCAGAGACATTTCAAAGCCAAACATCACAGCTTCAGGTCACCGAAGACATCGCCGCTGTGTCCCTCTGCAAATGACTCTTTCGACTAAACAAAGCCGCTAAAATAGAAAAATGCAGTGGAAAGACCAAAGAATTAAAGTTACGGAGACTTCCAAAGTACACTGTGTATACTTTAAATTTTGAAGTGATGGAATAGAGCAGAGAAAAGACAAAAATGCCGTGATGAATGTAGTCTACTCAGAACCAGGCTACTGGTAATTATAGAAAGAGAAATCTGAGGATATTAACTAATCAGTCACTGTTTTGCATGAAAGACTGAGAAAAGGAACTGGGGGTGGTAGCACATGCCTGTCATCTCCATGCAGGCACATGGGAGTAGGGCCAGGAAATGACAAGTTCAAGGTCAGCTTTAGCTACAGAGCAAGTCTGAGGCTAGCCTGGGCTTCATGAGACCCTGTCACCACAAAAGGAGGAGGCAGTAGGATGGCTCAGTGGGTAAAGCGCCGGCTGTGAAAACCTGATGACCCGAGTTCAATCCCCAGAATGTGCTTAAAAGCGGAAGGAGAGAATCAACCTCACTGAGCTGTCCTTCGACTTGTACACAGGCGACACGGCACATGTACACCAGCTCTCACATATCAGAGAGAGAGAGAGAGAGAGAGAGAGAGAGAGAGAGAGAGAGAGAGAGAGAGAGAGAGAAATAATAAATCAATAACATTTTAGAAAGATTTAGGAGAGAAACACATGATGCATAGAGTATTATCTCACAGCAAGGTTTCCAGCACTCTGGGCAGAAGAAACATGGGGCCAGCCTTCCAAGAAGAAAACAAAAATCCTCGAAGGATGGAGGGTCAGAATGACCTCATCGTAGCAGAGAACCAAGGAACAGAGCCTTCAAGATTCTGAAAATATTTTGTTTTGCTGTTGGTTGGTTGGTTTTGAGACTAGGCCTCACAATGTCACCCTGGATAGCCTGGAACTTTGTATGTAGACCAGACTGGCCTCAAACTCAGACAGATCCATCTGCCTCCGCCTCCCGAGTGCTGGGATGAAAAGGGTACATCACCATGCCCAGCTCTGAAATTGCCTTTTAACACAGATCTCTGAATCCAACTGCATTAGCTAAACACAGATGTGAAGACAGAATGAAGGACATTTTAGCTAGGCATGAACTGAAAAGTTTTGCCCCCTGTTTACCATTTCTTGGGACACTCTATCACAACCAAAATAGATAAACAAAACACACAAGACCCACTCTGATATTTTGGGGCTGCCATAATAAAATACCTCAGAGGGGGTAATGTATAAACAACAGAAAGGTATTGGCCACTTTTATAGGTGGAGCTAAGGTGTTCAAGATCAAAGCATCAGCAGATGCAGAATCTGCTGAGGCCCTGCTCCTTGTAGAGTGTTCACATGGTAGAAAAGGCTCACAAACCCCTAAGGCTTCTTATAAAAGGGCACTAATCACATCCATAGGGACCTAATCACCTCCCAAGGGCCCACCTCTTAGTACTATTGCATTGGAGATGAGGTCTCAACAAATGATATTAAAAGGACACTATGATAAGCTATGGAGAGGCGTCCTTCTTGCTTACCTGTCTACTCTGGTTTGATTATGGCTCTGCTCCATTGTGTCTTTACCACAAATCTGACTGAGTGTAACACGTCTGAAAAATGGGTGGCCATAACAGCTAGGAATAAAAGAGATCATGGCCAACCTTACTCTGACCCTAAAAATCTCTTCTCAGAAGACACACACACACATACACACACACACACACACACACACACACACACATCCCTAGCAAATTTCATCAGACAAATCACAGTAGAATCCAGATGTCAATGGGCTAAATCTTCAAAAAGAAGGGGTATGTTTGAACGCAGAGTTTACTACACCATGGCATGACAGCTGTGTATCCAAGCAGAAAGCAGTCTTGGCTGGAGCAGACCATGGAGCACTCTGGGGGAGAGCTCCACGGGGGGGGAAAAAGACACTGCCAGATTGTCTGCTTTGTAGACACTCTCCGAAATAAATGATTAACAAACTTTAAAGACAGAAAAATTAAGCTACTAACATAAACCCATACAAAAAAAAAAAAAAAAAGAAGAAGGAGATAAAATAATCAGCTCCAGAAGAGGCTAAAAGGAAACTGCACACAAAAGAAAATGAAGGTTTGGAGAGGTCATTCTGCAGGGCTAGGATTGATCCCAGGACCTCCAACATGGATAGGTGAGGGCTCTGTTCGTTCCTGGCTGCATCCATCCCCGGTCCTCAAAGTGTTTTCTTTTTCTTTTCTTTTTGTTCTTGTTTTTGTTTGTTTTTTGAGACAGGGTTTCTCCATGTAGCCCTGGCTGTCCTGGAATTTGCTCTGTAGACCAGGCTGTCCTCAAACTCAGAGATCCTCCTGCCTCTGCTTCCCAAGTGTTGGGATTAAAGCTGTGCACCACCATTGCCTGACCCTCCAAGTGTTTTTAAATCAGAGCTTGACTCTTTGCTGAGCAATATTTTCAGGACACAATGAAACTACTCTCAACTTAACTCCCGATAATTCTATCGGGGAGAAGGGAAAGACAAACGGCGGGCTTAGTTGTAATAATTTTGTTGTCTGTTTGCTAATTTATTTTTTTTATAAGGAAGGGGTCATGGAGGGGTCAGAAGACAGCTTTGGGGTGTTGGTTCTGGTTTTCCACCACGTGGCACACTGGGTCCAGGGATTCAGCTCAGGTCATCATTCTTGGCCTAAGTTCCTCTACCACTGAGTCGGCTCATCGGACCTTAGTTATAAGAGATTTAGATCTGTTGGGTGTACAAGCAACTTGAAGTTTAGATATGCCTTTCCAGCACATGCCTGTGCAAAACTTCTCTCTAGATGATGTTCATCAAGAATCAAACACATGTCAATCAATCTGAAGGACAGCAGCAGTCAATAGGGACAGTTCCCAACATTAGTCAATTTTAAAGTCACAATATAAATAAACAAATATGTATAACTACAGAAAAGGTCGGACCTCATGACACAGGTCTGTAATCCCAATGGCTCGGGAGCTGAGGCAGGAGAACAAAAAGCTCAAGTCCTGTGCTACAGAGTGACTTCCAGGTCAACTCTTGCAACTTAACAACTTAATAAGACTCTTTCTCTAGATACAAATTTTAAAAAGATGAGTAAAGGGTCCAGGGAGAGCTGAAGATGTAGTTCAGTGAAAGAATATGTCACCTAGCACATATGAGCCCGAGATACAACCCTAGTACTACACTCACACACACACACACACACACACACACACACACACACACACACACACACACACGAAATATAAACATAAATATGGCCCAGAATAGTGGTGTACGTGTGTGTGACGCCAACACTTGGAAACAGAAGGAACGTGCCATCTTGGACAACCTGGATAGATTAGCGTCTCTTCTGCTGCTGTGATAAAATACCATGACCAAAAGTAACTCATAGATAAAATCACTTATTTTGGCTTTTGGTTCCCACGTGATGAGGTCATTTTGATGGAACGGCATGGCAGGATTCAAGAGGAATAAGAAGCTGAGCAATCACATCTCCGCAGCAAAGAGGAAGCAGAGAGAGTGAATTAGAAGTGGGTCAAGGCTACAAGCTCGCATATCCCAGCCCTAATGACGTAATTCCCCCAGCAAGGCTTCGCCTTCTAAAAGTTAGACGGCTTCTTGAAACAGTGCCACCCACTCAAGTGTTCAAATACCTGAGCCTATGCGAGGCATTGGTCGTCCTAACCACCATACCAGGCTACATAGTGACACCCTTTCTCAAAATAAATAAATCAATCAAAATTACAGCATCCCAGAAAAAAAAAATGGCATTTACAATTGTATTGCAAAAGTAATTTAAAGTGCTAAAATGGATTGCCTTTAGAGAGTGAAAGTGAGGGGCAGAGTGGAGAATTATTTCTGTTGATAATGACGTTGAGACGATGAACATTTTAGTTTCACGAGAAATCCAAATAAAGTCCCATTTATATATCCACACATATATGGCATACTATGTGTGACTTGCTTCTTAAGTCAGCAAAGCATGCGCATAAATAAGTAATGAAATCCTTATCCCTTAAATGATTCATCTATGAGGCTTCCAGACACCATAAACCAGGCCTGGTATCACAACTACCCTGGCAGGAACGCAATCTTTCTTTGATGATTCAGAAGGCATTTGAAGGGCTTGGCCTTTGCCCAAGGTCACCTTTCTCAGCATCCTTCTTATTCTTTCCTAATTTGTTGGTCTTGTTAGAAATGAGTCTATGTGGGTCACTCTAAAAATCCCAAAGACTGCTTTCTCATTGGTCAAAGCAAAAAACGCCTTCACTCTTCAGCTGTGGAGGAACACAAGGAAGAGCTTTGGCTCCTTCGGAGAGGCTTGTGTCATCTGGGGAAATGAGGCTTGGTCCTCACATCCTCAGCCGCAGAGAGGTCCAGTCTAGGAACGTGCTCTAAGAGGGTGCAGAAACTATAGATCTCTGTGTGGGGAGTCTAGACAAAAGCTCTCAGAGCCACATGGTTCTTCTAAAGTTGCATTCCTTTAGAAGACAGGGCTAATCCTAATGCTCATGGCCTTAAAAGATTTTCCTTTGAAAGAAAAAATACAGCCAAACTTTTAAATAAAAAAAAAGTGTATATGTATATGATATATGTCATATATGTGTGTATGTATGAATTAAAAACAAAACAGCCATCACACACACACACACACACACACACACACACACACACACACACACAACCCTCATTGGTGGTTTGAATGAAAAGAGCCCCCATAAGCTCATAGGGAATGGCACTATTGGGAGGTGTGGCCATGTTGGAGGAAGTGTGTTACTCTGGGGGCGGGATTTGAGGTCTCATATGTGCTCACGTCACACCCAGTGTGGCTGTGTCTCCTTCTACTGCCTTCAGATTAAGATGTAGAACTCTCAGCTACCTCTCCAGCACCATGTCTGCCTGCGTGCCGCCATGCTTCCCACCAGGATGATAATGGACTGAACCTCTGAACTGTAAGCCAGCCCCAGTTAAATGTTTTCCTTTAGAAGGGTCACAGCAATAGAAACCCTAACTGAGAGACTCACATACAAACAAATAAATAAACAAACAAGCTCATGGCCCTAGGGTGACACAATTAGGAAGTGATAGAACCTTTAGGGCTAGGGATCTGGAAGAGGACCTTAGGCCACTCGAGGATTGTCCCCAAGGAAGACTACAGGATGCTGGTTTCCTCAGCCATCTCTTTGCTTTGTGGCTTGTGATAGGACTAAGTATACGGGATCAATTGTTTCTGCCACAGTGTCCTGCCTCACCACAGGCATCCCAAAGCTGTGAGTCAAAATTAACCACTTCTCCTGATAAATTAACTATCCCAAGTATTTTGTTATCGTGAAACTGACTACCTACCACACTGTCCGACTCTAAATGATGGGGGTGGTCACTCAGAGAACCAGTGCTATCTAGGTATGGAGCTATGTACCAGTAATCACAGCAGCTTGGGGTTGGGGGGTACAGCTTCATAGTGAGAACCTGCCCAAACACAAACCCAGCCGTGAGCTGCTAGCACAGGCCGGAACCACCAACTGCTCACTGAAGCGAGAGGCTTGAAAATCCAAGGCCTGTATGGGTTATAACGTGAGTACCGGGCCAGTCTGCACAGCTTGGTAAGTCTGTGACTCCAAGTAAAAGGCAAAGGGAGAGCAGGGGCTATAGGTCAGTGGTAGGACATTTGCCTAGCATGCACAAGGGCCTAAATTCAATCTCTGGTGCCACATAAAAGTAATGAATCTACAAACGAATACATTCAAAAATGAAGGAAAGGAGCCAGGTGTGGTGGTGCGCACCTTTGATCCTAGCACTCAGGATGCAGAGGCAGGCAGATCTCTGAGTTCAAGACCATCGTGGTCCTACACAGAGAATTCCTGGAAAGCCAGGGCTATGTAGATAAATGCTGTTTCTAAATAAATAAACAAATAAATAGGAAAGGAAGTCAGTGTCACTCAAATAATTATTTGTTATTATAAACAGATTACTAAATAAAGCAGGCAGAGGATCTTAAAAGTTAGTCCTGCTTTAGTAACCAAGCAACTTAGGGCTTTGCAAATCCATTTGCTTCTGCTGTATGGTTCTCACACGAGATGGAGCAGCTGAACGAGGAAAGTAGCGGGGTTTGCCATCTGTGTGCACAGTTGCGTAATCTCGAAAGTCACTATGGACTGACTGTCTTTGACATTGTTTTTTTCTCTTTAATTTTTTTTTTTAGAAAGAAAGAAATCTTTTTATTTTATTTATTTGTTTGTTATTTATTATGTATACAGTGTTCTGTTTGCATGTATCCCTGCAGGCCAGAAGAGGGCACCGTATCTCATGACAGATGGTTGTGAGCCACCATGTGGGTGCTGGGAATTGAACTCAGAACCTCTGGAAGAGCAGCCAGTGCTCTTAATCTCTGAGCCATCTCTCCAGCCCTAATTTTTGTTTTTAATGAGACAGGATCTCACTTTGCAGCCTTCGCTGACCTGGAACTCACTATGTAGACCTGCCTCGAGTGGACAAAACCCACCTGCCTCTGCCTCCGTCCCAGTGCTAGGAAAACAGGAATGTACTACCACACCCTGTTTATTTTCTGTAGTTCAGACTCTGGTACCATCCAGCCTTTTTCCTTCTTTCCTTGGGATCAGCAAGCTCAAGAGCAAAGGCAATTTGGCCTGGGGTCACTACTCCATTTTTTTTTTTTTTTTTTTTTTTGGAGACAAGGGTTTCTCTGTGTAGTTTTGGTGCCTGTCCTGGATCTCGCTCTGTAGACCAGGCTGGCCTTGAACTCACAGAGATCCGCCTGGCTCTGCCTCAGAGTGCTGGGATTAAAGGTGTGAGCCACCACCACCCAGCTCGCTACCCCATTCTAATTACTTATTATGTCTATTCTTCCACCACCACACAGGAGATTCACATACCTCTTTTGGTTTTTATCTGCCCTCCCTCCCCTATCCTTTATCTTTCTTTATTTCCCTTTTTTCCATTTTTAGAGAATGTTTCACTATGGGGCCCAGGAAAGTTTAGGATGTAAGGCCTACTGAAGCAAGGAGGTCATTGGGCACATGTCCTTGAGGACCGTATCTTGCCCGCCCTGAGTGCTCACTTTCCTTTTCTTCCCTGTGAAGTAGGTACAGTCTACCTCACGCTGACACCAACATGATGTTCTGCCATGGGTCTAGAAGCAACAGAGCCAAGGATGACCGACTACACCCTCTGAAACCATCAATCAAAATATAACTCTTCCATTGCGTCGTTTCTTTTATATACTTGATGCATCAGCGGAGCAAGTGTGTAAGACATCCTTAAATTCTGATTCTTCACTATCCTGCTCTGGTTGACCTCCATCTAGAAGTAGCACGCAGCATCTCCCCTGGATGCCCATAAATGTTCCAAGTAAGAAGAACAAACATTCAGCAAGGTACTATTCCCCCCACCATCTGCACACCCCACAGGAAGCAGGGATGGGTCCTAGTTCCTCTCCAGTGAAAACGACTTGTTCCACATCTGGTCTGGAATCCATCTTATGGCTTTCCAAGGCAACTTCTCATCAAGTTGGGGTGCCAGGATTTGTTTGCTCTTGCTACACCAAGGCCAGAGAGAGCTCCTATATGGGTGGGAGCATGCTAGCCAGAAGCTCACCCCTGGACTAGGTTCTTGGATTTCCTACCCACCAGGTCCTTCATATAACCCTTTGCCAAGGTCACTTAAGACTGCACTGTCAAACCCAGTGGATTTAATCAGTCTTTCCCTCCCTACACTTCCAGTTGTATCAGCCATGCTGACCGCCCCCTCCTTCCTCACATCTATTCTTCTCTCTGAAATGAATTTCTCCAACACCTCTAGATCTTCTGTGCAAACTCCTTCATGAGCCATTGTGTACCTTAGATGGTCCTCAGGGTTCCCACCTCCACCTTCTCCTTCCACTGCATGAGGGCCTCCTGAGGCCACCCCTTTCCAACTCCCACCTGTCTGCGCTACGCACCCCTCCCCAGCTCTCCTGCGGTTATAATCCTGAACTTTCAATGACCACTGTTTAATTTAATTTTCACTTAGATCATTTGCCTGTCGGATATAACAAGTTCAAACCTAGACTCAGCCTCTTTCTCCTCTCTTTCATCTTCTCTCCCATAAAATGGCATCATCATCCAGTTAAGTAGCTAAATCAGGAAGTTGGAAATAGCCCTAGACCTGAACTTTCCCTCTGTATCCAGCACTGCCTTGTTACACCAGTTGTTAGGTCAAAGTGTTGCTTACATACATTTTCCTTCTCTTAGCTCTCCTTTCTCCTACTATTTTGATTTTTATTCTCTTTTTTTATATGTATCTATATATCTGTATGAGAATATGTGCATGTGGGTGCAGGTACCCTCTGAGGCCAGAAGAGGGCACCAGGTCCCCTGGAGTTGCTGGCTATGAAAAACATAGGTGCCACCAAACTCAGGTGGTCTGCAAGAGCACTGTGTGCTCTTAACCACTGAGACATTTCTCCAGGACCTGGCCTGCCTCTTCAGACCTAGATCGTCTCCTCCACAAGTACAGGACCCTCCTTCCTTGTCTCCTTGACTCTGGACTCTTTCCTCCTAGGTGTCCCAGCGTCTTGTGCCAGATACCTCATAAAAATTGTCAGATCTTCTTCTTGAACTCCTCCACAACTGAGTTGCACTTCCACTTTCTCTAGAAGCCTTCCGTGATTACTGATCTCAACTGATCCCTTTCTGACCTCCCAAAGGAGGGAGAGAGAGAGAGGGCACCGAGGTATGCCGTTGAGTCTTGCCATTGATCTGCTGTAAGACTGGAAGTATGACACTGGTTCTTGGAGTCTTGCTTTGCACATCTGCAGAGTGAGCCATTTCATGTCTAAAGACAGGTACGTTGGGAGCAGCATCCGTTGTATCAAGCACAATCCTCCTCTTGGTACCCACTGTAAATGTAAACAGACCCTCTCTCCTGTGCTGGGACCATGCGGTTAGGATCATGTTTTCATGGCTCCGTTCTGCACCAGGGACAGATGGCTCATTCGAAAGCATTTGCCACGGCTCGTCTATTATTGATGTGCCCCCTGCACACCTCTCCAGGGTCTCCTGAGCTCTGTGAAAAGTGTGTTTCTAATCCCAGCCAGCTTCCTCTCCCGCAGTACTGCAGGAGTAGGAAGGACAGCTTTTCCAGAGCTGTCCTGCCCTCTGGAATACATCTGACTGGTTGATAGGTGTACATATGCCAAGCATCTTTTTCATGGATAATTTTAGCCTCAAATTCCATGTTGTCTACAAGTTACCAAGAAACAGTTTTATCTTGCCCTGACTTCAAGTTTCTGGGCTCTCCCTCCTGCTTCGAATATCCTTTTCCTCTTCCATATTGCCAGTGGTAAAGGACATTCTTAGAGGAAATGCAATGTTTATAAGCTCAAATGCATTATAATAAGCATATTATTTTTAAAGAAAAAAATCATGTTCCCAAAAGATCTAGAGTCCAGAATTGAAACAATGAAGCCCCTTCTTTGCTTTAGAGTTAGCAAGAAATGTGTATCTTGAGAAAACTGGGATAGGGTACTGAGTCCCAGCTACCCCACACCATTTTATCCCCAAGCACCCAGATACTTCCAAACCATTCAATCACCGTAGTTGATTTCAGAATGTTACCATTGAGAAGCTGCATAGGAACATATCCCTAACACTAGCCCTGAGGAACAGAAACAGCAAAAACATGGGCATGTTGGCACACCATGTGATCCTAACCCTCAGGAGGCTGAGGCAGCAGGCTCAACTTGGATTTCTTAGTGAGATCCTGTCACTAGGAATCAAGAGATGGGAATAATAGAGCTCTTGCCTAGTATGCACAGGGCCTTAGGGTCAATCCTAACAGTGCCAAAATAATGAATGAATGAATGAATGAATGAATGAATGAATGAATGAATGAACGAACAATCAAAATGTGGCACAGGTAGTAATAGAAAGAGGGATAGTTATGAGAGAATTTTTATACACACACCCCACCATGATGGTCAGCTTTAACTGTCAACTTGAAATAGTCTAGAATCACCTGGTGTCTTAATTGAGATTTCTATTGCTGAGACAAAACACTGTGACCAAGGCAACTAATAAAAGAAAGTATTTAATTGTGTTTATAGTTTCAAAGGGTTAGAGTCCATGGTAGCAGAGCTAAGTTAGGGCTATAAGAACAGCTAAAAGCTCATGTACACTAGGAATGGCAAGAGTCTTTTGAAACCTCAAACCCATCCCCAGTAACACATCTCCTCTAACAAAGCCACACCTCCCAATCCTTCCCAAAGAGTTCCACCAACTGGAGACCAAGTACGCAAACATATAAGGCTATGAGGGCCATTCTCATTCAAACTACCATACCTGGGAAGAGTCTCAACAAGAAATGGTCTACAGTTGGGTTGATCTTTGTACATGTCTATGGGTGATTGTCTTAATTCGGTTAGTTGACATGGGAAGACCAAGCCCACTGTGAACTGCACCATTCCCTAGGCAAGCAGTTCAGGGTTTTTTGTTTGTTTGTTTTTATTTTTGCTATTGTTGTTGTTTTGTTTTGTTTTGTTTTTCAACATAGGGTTTTGCTATGGAATAATCCTTTTGTACAATGTGAAGATGTTTTGCTCCCATTGGGTTAATAAAGAGCCAACTGGCCAATAGTTAGGCAGAAAGAGGTAAGGCGGGAGAGCCAGACTGAGATAACACTGGGAAGAAGGAGGGTGAATTGCCAGCCAGATGCAGAGGAAGCAGGAGATGAATATGCTATGCTGAAAAAAGGTATCACCACACGGTAGAGCTATATATATATATATGTTAATTTAAGTTGTAAGACCTAGTTAGTAACAAGCCTAAACTACTGTCAAGGTATTTATAATTAATAATAAGTCTCTTTGTGGTTATTTGGAGAGCTGTCTGGCATGACAGAAAACCCTGCCTACATAGTTTCTGAATATCCTGGAACTACTTTGCAGACCTGGGTGTTAGGATTAAAGGCATGCACCACCATACCCAGATGGCAAGATGTTCTTAACTGTGAAAGAGTGGATAAATGTGAATCAATAGAGTTCGGCACAAGCCAGCAGCTGGCATGCATGCATTCACATCTCCACTCCCAATTCTGGATGTGCTGTGACCGCCTGTTTTAAGTCCCTGCCTCCACTTCCCTGCTATGATGGACCACCATCACCTGGATTTTTGAGCTCAAATAAACCCTGTCTCCCTTAAGCTAAGTTGCTTCTTGTCAAGGTATGTTATCATAGCAACAGAATTAAAATTAGCATGCCCATATCAGGAAGTTAGCAGGTTGTTCCTTAAACGGTCACATGAAGATATGTTGCTACTGGAGGCAGAGGCAAATGACAGAAGTCAACAAAGAGTTCAAAGCTGTCACCTCCCAGGAGGAAGAGATGGGGAAAGGCTGAGGGGAGAGTTCCTGTGTCTCAGGAAGTCTCACAGAAAGCTTCAAGTGTGAGGAGCAATACATGAAAGGAAAATAAATCCTCGTTGGAACGATGAAGTCTGTAGCCTGGATCGTCTCTCACTGACTTCCAGAGCAAGCAGCTGTTTGGGAAGCCCCACTTCCCCCATCCTACACCCCACCCCCCTCCCACCCTCCTCATCCCCACTCCCTCCCCAACTCCATCAGGCTCCCTTTGAGAATCCTTGTGTGCTAGCTAGGTTTTGCAGGACACAGAATGGGCTCCTTGCTCCTTGCCCTTCCTCCCCGGGGGTCCTTGTAGGCTGTGGGTGGGGCAGCTCTGGCCAGAGCAGGCATAGCTGGAATACAGAGTGGGCATTCTCAAAGGAGTGGTCTGTGAGTTTCTCACTGCCCGCAGCCCCACCCTCTCATCAGCTTCGAGGAATCCGAGCAAACAAATTCCACCCCTGTTGGAAGCAGCAAATCTTCGTTTATGGGTGAAATTCGCCAGTGCCTACAGCAGAGAACAATTTCTCTCCTTACACCGACTCCTGGCGCTCTGGCTGGTGGCAGCTGTTGCCCCATTAGGAACACATTTTCCACGGTGTAACCCACTCTGCCACCCGCCGGGCGACCACCAGCTTCAGAGTTATGGCCAGAAACAGCTGGAACGGGTCACTCAAATCCACAGGACTGTGGCGCCGCCGAGAGAAACATTAGCCCCCAGATACAGTGTCCCCCGCGCACAGGAGGAAAAGGATTGGGGCTGGGAAGAGAGGTGGGTGGACTGCTGTGATGGGCCCTTCCCCAGTGCCCTGCTCCCACACACATATTCCCTGCCCCCACACTCAGGCACACCCACACAGAGACACACGCTTCGGCCTGCACACCCATGCATACCCACACAGACACACACATACCTCTGTTCCCACACACATGCACACCCACACAGACACGTAAGTCCCTGCTCCCACATGCATACACACAAACACAAAAGGCACAGGCCCCTGCATCCACACATATGTACATCCGTGCAGGCATACATGCCTCTGCTCCCACACACACGCACACCCACAGAGATATACAAGTCCTGGCCCCCGCCCCCAGGTGCATACTCACAGAGACACACAGGCCCTTGCCCTCACACACATAGACACCCACACAGACACACAGGTACCTGGTCCCACATACATGCACACGCCCTCACAGACACAGAGGCCCCTGCCTATACACACATGCATACCCACACAGACCAAGCCTCTCATCCGTACACACACTAATACAGACACATAAGCCACTGCTCCCTCATGCATGGGCACCCACAAAGATTCATGCCCCGTTCCTGGAGTCCTCAGAGACACTAGCCAGAGCCTCTTCCCTCATCCTGACACAGGCAAGAAGATGCTCTGTGTTAGCCACAGCATCCACAGACTAGCACAGCCTGGGCTCATCCTTCTCTTCTATTCCTGAAGGGAGTAAACAATTTTTTAAAATGTGCTAAACAATTCTTTTAAATGTGCATCCTATAAATAAAATGGTGCGAGTCGGGAGACAACAACATCCTCTTTGCAACCCTCCAAGTCTGCATTCCTGCCAGTTATCGTTCCTGAAAGCCTGGCTGCTCAGAGTATCACTTGCATTTGGCTTGAAGATACTGTTTGATTTGAACATCCTGGCCTTAAACAGCTAGTTTGGTCCTCTCCCGGCAGACTGTCCCCTCGCCTCAGTGTGCGCGACTGCATTTTTAAAAAATCCCCCCGGAAAGCTCCTGTATTGTGAGCAGGTCCTGCTGACCTGGCTGAGTTTTACAGCCCAGCTCCCCAACAATACCATTTATTGCACACGAAAGATCACAGCGGCAGATGTGGGCGGCCTCGCTCTGGCCTCTTGAAATTGCATCTGTTTTGAAATTCGACTCGACTTCAATCCGAAGCTGACCATAACATCCATGGCATGGGTGGGAGGTGTTTACTAGATAAGCTTTTGATATTTGATGTTCCCTAATCATATTAAACGCTTGAAACAAAATCCCAGCTACAATAAATCCTCACAATTGTACACGAGGCAGGAAACGCTGCAGAGCCCTGCCTGGGGTGTGATCGGATCGAGGGTGGCTTGGGAAAAGAACCCGGGTTTGGTTTAGAGGTCAAGAAACAGATACCTGGGGACCCTCTCACACCCATACTAGGGCTGGAACCCGCCCCCGCCCCCCCCCCCCCCAGGATCTTGCCCATACTAGGTGAACGTTGAACCATTGAACCATATCTCCAGCCTTCCCAATTCTTTCCAAAACTGTCAGCTAGGAGCTGCAGAGTCTCCATCTATAAAAGTGTGGCTCAGACATGTAGAGAGACTTGCCCTAGTTACAGGGCCTAGGGTAGCCAGGGACATCAAGGGCCTTCACAGGTCAGAATTACAGGCAGATGTGTGGACTGTCACCTGGTTCTCAGTTAGGCTTGGTTCGCAGTGGCTCCATCTGCTTCCTCATTCAATTTCAAATGCATTACAACCCAGTGCTTTGGTGTCAATAAAAGGACAGAAGACTGCCATACCTGTCATGAAGAGTGGCCATTGACTCCCTTCCCAGATGGAAGTGTCATTGAAGGTCATCTCAGCCATCGCCTCTTTCCTGGACAAAAAGATCAACCCCCACCCTCCCATCCTGTCCATCATACATCTAGCTACTATTGTCCAGCCAACTCCATCCCACTCCTACCCAATCCTAATGAGGTGGACCCCTAGATTCTCTCTACTTCAATCCTAACCACACACAGGCTGAAAAATCATACTTCAAAAGAAATGAGAGGCTGAGGAATGTAGCTCAATGATGGATCACGGACTTCATATGCATGAGGCCTTGGGTTCCAGCCCCAGCAACAAAATAACAAACAAAGGAAACAGAGATTCCAGAGGATCTGGGACTGGTTTCTGGTGTCTTTACTATTCTCATGCTCCCTGGTTTTACCTTTACAGGGCTACAGATCGCAGAACAAAGCAAGCATTTGATCCTTAATTATCCCTACAAAACTGACCTAGTAACAGTACAAGGAGGTACATTGCTTGCAAATGTGACCTCCCAAGTCAGTCCATCCATGTAAAGGGACCATGAAGCCTAAGACCTTTGAAGACTCTGCAGCGTTGGAAGTGTTATGGTAGAATGGAGTCACTGTTTCTGACCAAAGCAGTTTCCCTCATAACCCTCCTGATCCTGATCATCTATCCCTCCTGAGGCTTCCAGGGTTTCTCTGGGCCATCTGGTCTACCTGACAGGAGCCATAAGCCTAAGCGACCCTTCACATATATGCTGCCATATTTGGGTTTCTCTCCTCTTTTCTTAGATCTAGGTCTTGCTTAAGTCTCCACAGCACCAGAACCTCTTCCCACAGATACCAGAACCTCTTCTCAGATATCAGGTGAATGAGCTGCAGTTAAGCAACTAGGCAGTTAGACAAGGGTAGATAGATAACCTTCAGAGCAACATTTCCTGCTTGCAACCCCCATAACTAAGTCCCTTCCTGCTTGCAAACTCCATAATTAAGTCTCTTCCTGCTCTCAACCCCCTTTGCCTACCTATATATATATGCCTTGAGAGAAAAATAAAATTTTGGAGCTTGACCAGACGTCCTGTCTTGCTCTCATTCTTTGTGTCTCTTGTCCTCTCATTCGCCGGCCCTCCCTTTAGGTCCCCGTTGAAGACCCCACTGGCCAGGGCACTACCCACCCCCGTGAAATACCTATACAGTGACAATGGACAACTTTTGCTCATAACTAAGAAACCTCAAAGTATTCACGAAAGTGGTATCAAGCAGGTAAAAGACCAGAGGAAGACCCTTAAGCTCACCTTCCTGGGAGCCAAAATGTCAGCTGTAAATGACCTGCACCCCCCCCCACCTCTTCACCTACAGACACAGAAAAGGAGTCTTATTTACTTCAACCTCTTAGATCCTGTGAAAGCCCCCCAATTGTGCGATGTAGTGACTGGCTGGCTTCTTTGTTCTGGAGGGGGACATTCTCATTGGTGCCAGCACAGACCAGTACTGAAGCAGTCTCCTTTGTAGGACTAATCTACTATTCGCCCACACAATGAAGGCTACCTGCCATGCCATGCCGTTAACCAAACAGGCCAATTTAAAACTGGGAACATCACAGCCAGGGTTTTCAACCAGTAAAATTCTCTCAGCAACAAGGAAGAAGCAGCTGAGACTTCAGCTATCTGGTGGCTAAGAACCTTCAAGTAGAAGTGAACCGATGCTGAGCTATTCCTCGGCAGCAAACTCTCTATCCACAGATGTTTGAGTATCTACGCCTATAGTGCTAGGGCTAGTTTTAGAACATCATCTTCAAGTCAAGCATGGTTGTGCACACTTTCAATTCCGGCACTCAGGAGGCAGAGGCAGGTAGGTCTCAAATTCCAGGACAGCCTGGAGTTCAAATTCCAGGACAGCCAGGGATACATAGAGAGACTTTGTCACAAACAAACAGAAAACTTCATCTTTAATAGATAAAATCCCAAATTCCAAAAGGAATAAGGAAGAACGGGATTTGAGAGTGACCCTTAAGTCTAGCCTTGGCCATGAAAACACTTAGGGTTCCCAGTTCCCACAAACTTTAAAGTTAGAAATTAAGCCATTTTATCATTTTGCAAAACCTTGGATGGTGCAGGTGTAATGGCATACATCTTTAACACCAGCATTCAGGAGGCAGAAGCAGGCTGATCTCCATGAACTTGAGGCCAACTGGTCTTCACACCCAGTTCCAGGCTAGCTGGGGTTACAAAATGAGACTGTTAAAATAAATAAATAAATAAAAGAGGATGTATGTTTTCTTCTTACAAGGTCAAGGTCTTGTAAGTCCTAACAAATCCTGGAACTTGCTATGAACAAGTGTAATGTGAGCATCTGGGCAGTGAAAGTAGTTACAAGCAGTTAGTTGTGAGCCACCTGATGTAGGTGCTGAGAACCTAACTCTGGCCCACTTCAAGAATACCATGCCCTGAGCAACCTCTCCAGCACCAAACTGAAGGACTTTGCGATGTGATATGACTGGGTCCTGAGGGATCTGACTTAACCAATAGATTTATCCCTCCATAATCTGATGGCATTATGGAGAGTTGGTTACAAAAAAATAAGTAAGTAGGTAGTAGGGTCTCCCTGGAAGGAATAAGTGCCAGGGAAAGATGAATCTTCTTCCTAATCTTTCCCCTCTCCTGCCTGCTCTCTGACTGCCATGGTCTAAGCCTCCATGGTCACCAGGCCCTCCTTACAATAATGGACTAAGTAAGCCCTCTGAAACCGTGAGCCAGAAGGAGTGTTTTCTCTCCTTAGTTATTTTCCTAGGCTATTCGGCAGTGATGAAGAAGAGTCTGGCTAACACTTAAGTTTAGTGTTTTATCAGCATTATTTCCAAACTCCTTACAGTTCTATCAAAGACACTTAACACCTTTAGTGTTTTCCTGTCTGTAACTGTGGTGCTCTTGCTTGGTGACGTTGTCTTCACAATTGTGATTAAACGTCCAATTTTATATCCTGTTTTTCCTCCTTGATAAAACATAACCATTTCCCTGTATTTTTAATAGAGTCCATAAACATCCTTTCAATTACTGCAAAAAAAACCCATCTATTATGAGGATGTAGCAAAGTGAATCCCCCATTCTTGAAGCCTTATCTTATTCCTAATTTCCCCATAATATATAAACAATACTGTACATCCTTGTTTATGTACCTATTTCCTTCAGAAATTTTTCTGAAGTAGAAACATTAGGTCAAAGGTTGATCTTTGTTTGAATGGTTTAAGATTCTTGATGTGAAAAAACAGTACTCTAAGTATACTTAAGGACTTGGTTGGTAGACTACTTGCTTGATGCACTCAAAGTCCTGGGTTTGATCCCTAGCACCATTCAAATTATTATGTCTAGTAGCACATGCCCAAACTCCAGAGGTGATCGCAGGAAGATCAGAAGTTCAAGGTCATATTTAGCCACATAGCAAGTGTGATGACAACTTGGAACTATCTGAGACCTCGTCTCATAAAAGAAATAAACAAGGGACTAGGAAGATGGCTCCAGTGATAAAGCAATTGCTTTGAAAGCATGCGAACCTGAATTTGGATCAGCAGCACTCAGTTAAAAAGCAAGCCTAGACAGAAGGAGGATCCCTGGACTGACTGGCCAGCCAGTCTAGCTGAATCTGTGAACTACAGAATTGGTGGGAGATCTTGTTTCAAAAAAATGTGGACATAAAGGTACTTGCTGACAAGCCTGACAACCCGAGTTTGATCCCAGGGAACCCCGTGATGTGAAGAAGAGAACTGACTCCCCCAGTTTCAACATGCAAACACACACACACACACACACACACACACACACACACACACACACACACAGGCACATGCATACACAAACATATACACGGAAACAGTAAATAAATGTAATATAAAATTGAGCTGGAGAGGGCTGCAGGAAGACACCTAATATCAACTTCTGACCTCCATGCACATGCATACACATGTGCATGCACCCACATACACACACACACACACACGAACAGACATTCACACACACGCACAAAATAAATACATACACTTTAAGGATTGCACACAATATCAAGAAGTGCTGCAAATCCGTGGTTTACTCTGTACGTGGTCCCCTGTACGAAGAGCCAAGGGTGCTACATCATTGTGACCAAGGGTCCCTACCCATTCAACCCAACGGCCCCTCTCCTCCAGCTCACACCTCACACATTCCTAGAAACATGGCTGCCTTGAGCTTCATCTGGTTCTCTTGACCCATTTCTCCTTACAGAGAAAACCACTGAAATGTCAAAGCCAGCAGGTAGTCCTGAGTAGCTCCTTGCCTATCTAATAGTTAGTCATGGTTTGAAGCTGGACAAGGATTGCCTCTCCAGGCCAGGAAACACCTCTAGTGACACCCCCTCACCTCCCTCCCACTCAGCTGAGAGCACTGCTTTCCTTGGAAAGCATCCCCTTGATTTCACCCTCCCAGTTGAGAGGCCGCTAGTCCAACCTTATGACAGAACAAGTGTGGAAATCTGCTCCTTGGCTTGGCCCGGCCCCACAAGAAACCAGATTCCTTATTTCTTTCCTCATCATGGGGGGGGGAGGGGCATGGAGGAGAGTGGGAGTGGGGTAGCTGTCCAGCCAGAGACCCAAGTTCTACACAAACTCCCATAGGCAAAGAGAGGCCATGATACAGCGGGTAGAAGGAGTCACATTCTGAGGACTAGGAAAGGGAGAATGCGGTCTTCTAGGGGTGACTTTCTCACAGTGACCTGTCAGACACTTGCCCTTTCCTAATCCTCAGAATGTGACGCTGTCTACCTATCCCGAGGGGGTTATCCATGCATCAGGGGCAGGCAAAAGGATGAGAATTCAAAAGACAATCAGAGATGGTAGTTCCCTCCTCCAACAATGGCTCCCGGCTAACTGGGACATCTTCGCCAGGAAGCAATATGCACAAAGACATTGAGCCTAACTGTGTAATTATGCTGGGATCCTTTCTAATAATTAGCTTTCCCTTACGAGAAAGGCAAATAATTATCTTTCTACACAGATCCCAGACATCACGTTCAGAGGCAACTATCCACACATCCGGGGCGGGGGAGGTGGTGGCGGTGGTGGGGGAAATGCCACCCAACAGAACACAAGGACAGTTTAGAGGCAGGAAGTGTTCTCAAAATTTCTTTGCAGATAATGCAACCCATTTAGGAGGATGGTGAGGTCTGATGTTTGGCTGGGACATTTGTAAATGATAGCCTTGGGGTAGCCTGTCAAGAGATGACAGTCAGCGTGTGTCCATCCCCAAGACACAGTGGGTGAGTCCAACTCAGAGACCATATTGACAGAATGGACAATCCTTGTGCCTAAAGGCCATACCCAATCGAGGGTTGGGGCCTCCTTCATTTACACTCCAACCCCTTCCTCGATCCCAAGGTCTTCCCATAATCCACCTTCTTTATGATCTTAAACATAATTCTCTTCCGGTTAGATGTCTTCCTTAACCTTTCAGAAACCTTCAAGGGTAGTGTCATCCATCAAAGCCCATGTCTTCTTTGCCCCCCACATAGTGCCGGCCCCTTCCAAGGACACCCCACTGAAGTGTTTTGTCTCCCTCCTCACAAAATGTCCCAGATGGCCTCATCACCCGGCCACACTCAACTCAGTTTCTTCCTGGCAGAGACCACCCTGCCTTCACTTTTTATCTCCTAAAAACGTAACACAGTTCCAAGGGTTTAAGCAAAGCATGTGTGGAATGAATACACAAGAAACGACTCATTGGCCGACAAATCATTATTTCTAGATTGCTGTGACAAAGCAGAGGAGTGGATGAGCTCAGTGATAGGGGGGAGGGGAGGGGGCAACAAGCCTGTTTACCTTTTTGGACCATGGTAAACCGGGGCTGAAGAGGGGTAGCTAGTAGAAGGGGCTGTGGCTCTGTGTACTGCCGAGGGGACTCTAGGTAGATTCCTAGAGCGCTGGCACAGGGCAGCGATCTGGCCCAGATCCGGGGCAGATCTGGCAGGCTGCCTATAGGCAAACCCACATTTCCCGAAGAGGTCCAGAGCCGAATGTCAATCTAGAGCAGCTAGAAGGATGCACTTGGCTGCTGTGGATGCCTTGGTGGAATTCCCCGCAGCCATTAATTGGCATGTCTGCTGGAGGAAGTGGAGTGAGGCTCCCAAACTACTCGCTATAGCCTAATACATTTCTTGTGACCATTTACGTCTGTCTCAGTCAGTTCAGCCTCAACTTTAGGGTGCAGCTTTCTTCCTCTAGGTGGAATTCAATACGCCCAGGGTTCATCTGCCGCTACACCTCCTGGTAGATTGTGATATCCCACATGTGTTGTGTTCGCATCGGTAGCCACAAAGGAGCAAACCCCAGGGAAGTATTCCATTCCTGTTTGTTTGAATTAGGACACGGGGCTGGGCGTGTAGCTCAGTTGGTAGAGCGCTTATCTAGCATGAATGAAGCTCTGGGCTGGATCTCCAGCACCATGTAAATTATGAATTGGGGCACACTTGTTGGGGCTTCCCAGGCTGAGCTGGAACTTGCTGTGTGTGCAAGGATGCTTTTTGACTGCTGGTCCTCATGCATCTCCTCCCTGAGTGCTGGAATTCTAGACATGCAAAAGACTAGGGATCTTCGACTCTGCCTGGGTTGGGCTCCCCATCTGGTAAAGCGACATCCTGTCTTAAAAAGTAAAATAAAAGAATAAATGAATTGAGCCTTTCATTGGTTTTAAAAATTCACCCAGTGTGGTCATCGGTATGTAAAATAAATGAAAACATTTAATTCATAGAAAAAAAATTCACCAAGGGCTTCTCATTGTCTCTATCACTTCATGACCCTAGATCTTAACTCAAAAAGTTAGGTACATTCACCACATTTATTCTTGTCTATGCTGTAAAGATTTCTTCTTTTCTTTTTCTTGATTATTTTATATGCAAGGATGTTTTGCCTGCATGTATGCCTGGTGCTTACAGAGGCCAGAAGCAGCACTGGATCCCTGGAACTGGTGTTACAGATGATGTGAGTCACCATATGGGCACAGGCAATTTAAACCCTTCCAGGTTTTTCTGGAAGGGCGAACACTGCACTTAACTGCTGAGCCATCTCAGCAGCTTTCAAAAATACCTTCTGAGAGTGTCCGAAGCCGTCCTATAGATGGCTGGAAATGATGAAACACCGCATGGGTTTTGTCCCTTTGGGGACAAGGGTAGGGCAGTGAGTGGCGGCATCCGGCAAAGAAGGCATGGCATGGCATGTGCCTTCACTGAGCTCAGCTGTGAGGGGAAGTAGCGCCACTGGAGGCAATCACAGAAGCCTGTCAGAGAAAAAAAAAACCCTGTGCTGTAGCCGGGAAGGGCTACACCCATGAGGGACTAGAGACAGCGTGTGGAGGAAAGCAGAGAGCAATGGAAAGAATTTTGTGGTTGCGGGGAATCACCACAACACGAGGAACTATGTTCCAGAGTCACAGCGTTAGGAAAATTGAGAACCACTGATCTACATCGCTACTTCAGAACTGGAATCTTGCTACTGTTATGAGTCATACTGTGTGGTGATATTTTGTTCCCCCCAAATATTGTGCACCCTAATAAACTTATCTGGGGTCAGAGAACAGAACAGCCATGAGACATACAGGCCAGAAAATGGTGGCACACACACCTTTAATCCTAACATTCTGGAGGCAGAGATCCATCTGGATCTCTGTGAGTTCAAGAGTGCACTGGAAACATGGTGACCCACGCCTTTAATCCCTGGAAGTGATGGCAAAAAAACAGAAAAGTATATAAGGTGTGAGGACCAAGAACTAGTTGGTTAAGCTTTTAGGCTTTTAGCAGCAGTTCCACTGAGATGCATTTGGATGAGGACTCAGAGGTTTCCAGTCTGAGGAAACAGGATCAGCTGAGGACTTGGCAACGTGAGGTGGCTGTGGCTGGTTCTGCTTCTCTGATCTTCCAGTGTTCACCCCAATACCTGGCTCCAGGTTTGTTTTATTAATAAGACCCTTTAATATCCGTCCTACAATACTGTAAATATCTGTGTTTTCCGATGGTCTGAGGGAGACCTCTGTGAAAGAGTCATTTGACCACCACCCCCATGGAGTTGTGACCCACAGGTTGAGAACCACTGCTGTAGAGGGCAAGGTGTTTGAGAGGATAGATTCCCGGGAAGGGTCTGGAGCTCATGGGGGAGAATGAGACAGGCCGGGTACTGAGTGACATCAGGACAAGTTGAAAGTCTGTAAGTAAAGTCCTTTATCCTGTCCTTGAAGACTCCCGGGCTTTGAGTGTGGAAGGGGCAAGAAGGCTCAACCAGAGCTTTGAATCAAAAGGGGGGACTTGAACGCCCCCTCCCCCATGAAGCCAGTCCTACCTGGCCACCAAGCCTCAGTGTTCCTAAGTGTTCCTAACTTCTGGACTCTACCATTCCCGTGGCACACTTCTAGGTGGCTGGTTAGCTACAATGGCCTCTTGGAAGCTAGACTCTAGGTACGAAAGATCAAAGCCCCAAATAACCCCCGGGGTCACGATGACAAAATGCTTATGAACTGGAAGAGGAGGAAGCCATTGGTGTGAGGGAACAGAAGCAAGTGTTTTCCCCCTGAGTAGGCACAAAGGGAGCCAGGGAGGAGGAAACAAAGCGGCCTAGCTTGGGCTGGAGGGACACAGTGCTGTGGGGAGCAAGCCAGCCTGTTCTTTGGCCCGGCAGTTAATGCAGGCTAGAAGACAATGGGAGCACTGACCCGGCTGCAGCTCTGGGGTGAGAACTCTGTCAGGTCAGAGCAGCCTGACCCTGGCGAGGTTAACCAGATCAAAGCCACTGTTGACTGCCCAGTCCACCAATGCCACTAAACTGCGGGGAAATGGAAGCTTCCCCAGGATTTTTCCCTTGCCGCTTTTCCAGGTAGCTCTAGCAGGAACCACTGAGTTAGGGCCCCCTTTACAATCACTATCTCTGACTTGTTCCTCTGGAATCCACCTCCCCTTGCTTCCCCAGGTACATCACACACACACACACACACACACACACACACACACACACACACACACACACCCATGGGTACTTTCCTGCTCCGTTCTCGGTGGCAAAAATAACCCCCAGCTTTGAACTTTATATAGCTTTTGTTTTGTCTGTTATAAAAGTCAGGCACACCCATGTTAAAAGGTAGAAGAAAAAAAAGCAAGGAAAATAAAATAATAGCCAACCTAGAAACAAGCACTGGCGGGCGTTGCGTTTGCCATGCATTGCCAAGCTCTGAGTATTTGTTTTCACACAGCTGCGGTCACTTGTGTTCGTCATTTCATACTGTGCACGTGACATCTTTTTCCTGATACTTCATTATTTGTTATTTTACTAGTGCTTTTTAGTGGGTGCATACAATAATGGGTTTCAGTACAGGACTTTCATACCTATCTCTCATCTTACGGTCTTTGTACATCACTGAGTCATTGGTGATAATCCCCTCCCATCGTCCCCCATGGTCCCTTCCTGTTGGTTCCCTTTTTCCTCTCTATTAGTGCCCCTCTGACTTCGTTAATTCAGCTTCAGCCAACGAGAGAGAGAGAGAGCACACAATATTTACCTTTCTGAATGTGGCTTAATTCCGTTAATATAATGATGATACCAGTCCTATCCATTCTCCTGAGAAAGACAGAATTTCCTCTTTGCAACTAAATAAAACTTCACTGTATATCTATACATAGCAAATTCTCTTTATACAGTTTGATGGGCATCTAGGCTGGTTCTGTATCTTGGCTCTTGGGCAACAGTAAATATGGCCATGGGATTGTGGTATGCTGACTTAGAATGGGTTTGGGGTGTAGCCGGGTCACACGTCAGTTCTATTTTTAATTTTTGGAAGAATCTCCACACTGACTTACATAATGGTTGCACCTGTTTGCACCCTCCTCCAAGCAGTGAATAAGGATTCTTCATGGCCCACTTCCTTGTATCCTTATCAGTATTTTTTTTTTGTCATGTATCTATTTTTGTTTGTTTGTTTTGAAATAGGATCTCCCTATGCAAGCCACGCTATCCAGCTAGCCCAGAACTCACTGTGTAGCCTTGGATGGTCTGTGACTTGTGATGCTCCTGACTCTGCCTCCTGGCTGCTGGGATGTCAGAAATGTTCCACCATCCCAACAGCCAGGCCCTGCTTGTGTTCTTGGTGTTAGCCATTCTGACTGGGGTGAGACAGGCTTGCAGTATAGCTTTAATTCGTAGTTCCCTTATGGTTAAAGATGTTGAGCTTTTTTTTTTTTTTTTTTTTTTTAAGAGAGAATTTGTGTTTCCTCATTTGGGAACTGTCTGTTCAATTTACTTACCCATTTATTAATTGAGTGATATCAGCTTAGTTTTGTGTTTGTTTGTTTGTTTGTTTGTTTGTTTGTTTTGGAGCTAGGTCTTTCAGTTCTTTGTTTATTTTAGACACTAATTCCTTGTCAGATATATGCTTGGTCAAGATTTTCTTCCATTCTGTAAACTCAGGCATATTTTGAGTTGATAGACTACCCTAAGAGCATTCTCATATGGTTGCAAATAATCCATAAATACACTATTTAATATCTATATCAGGTTCCACTACAGTCATGCCAACAATAGCATAAAATGAGAATAATATAACTAAGCACCGCCAGACAGTAGTGGTCCACACCTTTAAACCCAGCACTTGGTAGGCAGAGGCAGGTGGATTTCTGTGAGTTCAAGTCCAGCCCGGTCTATAGAGTGAGTTCCAGGACAGCCAGGACTGTTAGACAAAGAAACCCTGTCTTGGAAAACTAAAAACTAAATAAATAAATAGAAATAAATCATATATATATGATTAAGCACCACCTTCTAGTTTTTTTCTAATATTTTATTTGGTTTTGTTTTAAATGCTTTATTATCGTGTGTGTGTGTGTGTGTGTGTGTGTGTGTGTGTGTGTGTGTGTGTGTAATACGGTGGGTGATGTGTGTGTGTATGCCACTTGCACATATGAAGGTGAGAGACAATTTCTGTGGAGAGAGTGCTCTTCTCCCACCTTTATGTAGGCTCCAGAGATGGGACTCAGGTCATCAGGCTTGGGCAACAAAGTGCCTTTACTGACTGAGCCATCTAGTCCAGCCTTCATTTGGGTTTTTCAAGACAGGGTCTTGCTGTACTAAGCTGGCCTGGTGCTCACTGGGTAGCACAAGTTGGCCTTAGAATTGCAGTGATCCCCCTGTTTCAGTCTTCTGAGTACCGGGATTATAGATATGTGCTACCACAACCATCTCTTCTAATAATTATTTTGATACAAATATTTGTATGGTAGGCATCCTTGGTGTAGAGCTTTGTCTATATATCTGATTATTTCTCTGCAGTACCTTCAGGAACACATAATGGAATGCTCCAGTCTGAGATAATGAACATTTTGGAAGAAATTTTTATTTGTTTTGTTTTTGTTTTTCAAGACAAGGTTTCTCTATTCGGTGCTGGCTGTCCTGAAACTCACTCTGTAGACCAGACTACCCTCAAACTCAGAGAGATCCATTTGCCTTTGCCTCCTGAGTGCTGGGATTAAAGGTGTGCATAACCACTGTCTGGCTTGGATGAAAATTGTATTTAAACTTTTAAAAATATATAGTAAAAATCAATAAATGGGCCTGGGGAGATGGCTCAGCCAAAGAGCACTTCCAACTCCTGCTGAAAGCCCTGGTTCCATTTCCAGCACCCATATAGCAGCTCACAACAATTTGTAACCCCTGTTCTAGAAGATCCAACTGCCTCTTGGGGCCATCACTGGATCCTACATGTACACAGCAGACATAAACTCTTGTTGACTTACCCACACACACATACACACATACATTAAATAGGAATACTTAAAAACCAAACAAGAACTATGACGATCAGTGAGAGGCCAGAAACCCATCACGTGGCTCCTATTCTTGGACTAGCCATAACATACACATGCACACACATACATGTTCCCCCCTGAACCTCTAAACTCCATGAAAAATGGACCATTGTCTAATAAAAACCATACCACAATGTTGAAGACCACACAGCAGATCTTACATGATCTTACCCATTCACCCATGTGAGTGTCATTTGTGTTACATGCATGATCTATGATTATTTTCCTTGGAGTCAAGCCTATGAGAGATAAGCAATTTGAGATAACACGAGGACCCATCACCTTGCCCACCAGCTTCTTTCCTGCCTCTGTGCCTTCCTCATGCCATCTCCAGCCTGGGAGGCCTTTCCCAGACAAATATTTCATGAAGCTTGAAAGGCCGTATCCAAGCCCACTCCAGATATGTCCCCAGGCTTCCTCTGTCCACACTGAATTCCATCTGTGCCCATTATAATGATCACAACTCTCTACTACTGAGAGGTGATTTCTTGGAGGCAGAACATCACAAATCTGACAAAAACTCCAGAGGAGTTCAATGACTCCATCAAGCACCATATTCTACCCTATGCAACTCCCTTAGACTATTGTATGCTACTGTAACAGAATACCTGAGTCTGGGCAATTTTATGAAGTAGAAATGTATTAGCCGATGGCTCTGGGGGAAATCCAGCCTTGAGTCATCAGCATCTGCCAATGGCCTTCTTGCTTCACTGTCATAAAGAAAGCATAAATGTATGGAGAGTCAGAGAGAATAAGAGGGGACAAAGCCATATCCACGGTCACAAACCCACTCCTGTTGGCATGACTCCTCCAGTCCATGAGATGATCCTCTCATAACTAAACATTTCTTAAAGATCCCACCTCCCAACACCATCCCAAGAACAGTTACAACCGCAGTGACCTTTGCAGGGGACAAGTCTTGAAATCAAAGTACCTGCTTAATTATTTTGGTTTGGTCTTTTGAGACAGGGTTTCTCTACATAGTTTGGTTGTCCTGGAACTCACTCTGTAGATCAAGCTGGCCTCAAACTCAGATATCCACCTGCCTCTGCCTCCTGAATGCTGAGATTAAAGGGGTGCACCACCACCACCTGGCCTTATTTATGTCTTACCTCTTCAAATAGACTAGACAGTCACACTTAGGATCTGGAGCTGAAGGATGAAGATCAAACCCCAGCTTCACTGACCTCCATTGGCTATGTGGCCTAGAGCATCCTCCATTTCCTCATTGAAAGTACAGATGGTAACAGCATCTCTCTTTGGGATTTTTGTGGGTTGGTTTGTTTGCTTATTTTGATGGGGTCTCTCGTAGCCTGGGCTGGCCTCAAACCCACCACATAGCCAAGAGTGACCTCAACCTTCAGCCTCTACATTCTGAGTGCTAGGATTGCATGTGTGTACCATCATGTCCATTTTTATGTGATGCTGGGGACTGAACCCAAGACTTCATGCATGTTAGACAAGTACTCTATCACCTGAACTCCATTCCAGCTCTGTTTCCATTTAGTAGCTAGGCTGACCTTGAATTCACTACATAGCTCAAACTGGCCTTAAACTTCTGATCTTCCTGCCTGCGTGCTGGGATTCCAGGCATACGATCACACCTAGCTCTCTTTTTGTATCATAAAGTATGTTACACAAAGAAACAGGGACTCTAAGGGTAAAGGGCAGAGGAGCCAATATAAAGGATTGCATGCAATTAAAAATGACACAATTTGAGCATGGGGGGAAAAAAACCAACAACAACAGAAAAACAGAGGACTGAAATGTGAAATATATAACAATTTATCTGTTCAAAATAACGTTTAAAAGACCTCATTGTTTAGCTTAAAAGTTGCTTGGGATTCAAGGTTTTTCTGAAATTGATAAAGGAAGCATCTGGCATTTAAAAAGAGAATTAAACACACACCATACTTATCGCCCATTTGTTTGTTAGCACACACCGAGTAGCCAGTAATGCTATGCTCTGCTAGACAATGAGACTGTAAGAGCAGGAAGTGAATCATCTTTCTTTTTTCATCCTCCCCTTCCTTCTTTTGATTAATCATCTCCCATTCACCAACAGCTTGAGCTTGTCTCTTAGTAGGTGCTCAGCAAGCACCTGTCAGCTCCCACTTCTGAACACATGACGGTCCCTCATGGGTGGGATGAAGGATTTCTCACAGGCTACCGGGATGGCTCTTGGAGGCAGCAGCACTGTGATACAGACAGACACTTCCTACCTCTCTCTGCCTCTCTTCCTTAATAGGAGCACAGGAAAGGCTCTGCTGTAAGAAATTCTATCATCAGAGCCAAGGGGGGTATAGCTAACATCCCACCGACCTCCTCATTTTGCAGATAAAGGAACTGTGACTCCCAAAGGTTAAGTGACTTGCCCAAGATCACAAAGCCAGCCAGCTGGGCTCCCAGATGACAGCATTTCTACTGGGCAGCCTTCTCTAAGTTGTTGGAAAAGAAATTCAAAGCTTAGCTTTGAGTTGCCGGAGTCGGCTAAGGCAGCCGGCCCAGCTCTGCTTCTGGAGAAGGGGAGAAGAAAAACGGAACTGCTCTGGACCGAGCTTCTTCCTGGCTGAGATTCTGCACCACTTTGCCTGTGATGTCATCAGTGAGACTCCCGTGGCTATGTCAAGGGGAGACCACAGCTGCTCTCAAATGCTCCTGGGACATGAGGACACATAAAAGACTCTGTGGGGGACTAGACTCCCCAGAGACCCAGGGAACTAAAACTCCCTCTCTAGTGTGTTCATGGAAAGTAGCTCAAGACTTCCACACCAAAGACAGACAAGGATGCAAAGCAGATCCACGGGAAAGGACCCTAGAATGATAGGACATGTGCTCATTTAGAGTTTCAAGGATGGCCATGCTGAGCTTGGGGGTAGAGAGCTTCCACTAGAGCCACAGTTTCTGTGGTATCCCTGAGTGATGCTCCCTCCCCCAAGGCCTCCGTCACCTTCCCTGAGCTCCAAGCGTCTCTTTCTGGGTGTCCCCTCAACATGTCTCCCTGACTTCCCATCTCCCTTCTCACACCTTACTCCATGCTAGTCCTTTCTAACCACTCTCCCCTCATTCTTGCCTGTCTAGAAACGGCACTTTCTACTGTCCAGGCTAAACCCCTAGGGGTTACGACAGTCTGGGCCTTCACGTAACCTCTGGCTCTCAACTCCCAAGGCCTGCTTTTCTTCCTGCAGAGCCCACTGGCTTCCTGGCTTCTCCACCTCGGCATCTTTCTATTCCTCCCAATGCCCTCTCTAGCTCAGGTGCATCCTCAACCACTTAGGTGCTCTCCCTGTGCTCACCCCTCCCTGCACGTACCCCAGAAGCTAAAAACCAGACCTGATCCCCTCCCTCCCTGTGCCAAAGCCTTGACACGCCCCATGACAGCGCGAACAAATCCTCAGCATCCCCCCCACACCAAAGACCCTAACTTGCTCTTCAGTGTGGATCTTTACTTCTCACTCACCACAGGCTCTCCTGCCTCCTGGCCTTGGCTTAGGTGAACAGATGCCTCTACCTGGGGTCTGCTCACACAGGGTAGCTCCTCTCTGGACATGGCTTCCTTGGTCCACATCATTTCTGTGTACTGTTGTCTCATCTTCAGGGCACTCCCAGCACTAGCATCTGTCTTCCCCATATGTGTCTGCATCCACAGGCTAGTGTCATCTCCATGGAGATAGGACTTGTGTGGCCTTGCTGAATGGTACACCCTCTGGACGACAGATATCAAAGGTGCCAATAAAGATTTGTCCAAGGTTCAGCTGGATGGAGTTGAGAGGACAATTCCACGGGCTAATAAAAGCTCCCCTGAGAGGCCTTCTCTGGTCAGGGCCTGCTGGAACCCAACAATCTATGGATACTTGGTTCTTACCTTAGCTTGAGTCACGAGATGAGGTGCTTTTGGTACTCTGTTTTATTTGGGTTTTTTTTTTTTTTTTTTTTTTCATTTTTTTTTTTTTTTAAACAGGCTCCTTAGCTTGAACGCTAGAGTCATGAGATGAGGTGCTTTTGGTACTCTGTTTTATTTGTTTTGTTTTTCCATTTTGTTGGTTTTTTTTTAAACAGGCTCATGCTATGCAGTCCAGGCTGGCTTTCAGCCAGAGATCTTCTTGACTCACCTTCTGGATGCTGGGGTTACAGATGTGTGCCACCACAAAAAGCACAAGGTTTTGTGTTTTGAAAGCTGAATTGTGAGTTCGTGTTCCTGATTACACTGTTTGAAAGGTAGGGCTAGACACACAGTGTTAGTTGAATGCTGTATGCACAGTTCTGTAGTAGGTAACTTTGTGACTATTTTATTAAATGTTGTAAGCAGTACTGCAAAGTAGGTACTGCTTATTTATCAAACCTTTGGCTTTTTTTGTGTGTGCGCATATGTGTATATATGTACAGATACATATGTGCACATGTGGAAACTAGAGGTTGACATCCTGTCTTCTTCAATTATTTTCCACCTTATGTTTTGACATTTTTATTTGTTTTGGTTTTTTGTTTTTTGTTTTTTGTTTTTTGTTTTTGTTTTGAGACATGGTTTCTCTGTAGCCCTAGCTCTCCTGGAACTTGCTCTGTAGTCCAGACTGGCTTCGAACTCACAGAGATCCGCCTGCCTCTGCCTCCCGAGTGCTGGGATTAAAGGCATGCACCACCACCGCCCTCACCTACCTTGTGATTTGAGGGTCTCTCACTGAACCTGGGGTTCACTGATTCAGCTATACTGTCTGACCAGGAAGCCTCAGGGATCCTCCTGGCTCTGCTTCCCTGGCTCTGGGATTACAGACACATGCCGCTTCTCCTGGCCTTTTCCTTATTATGCGCATCACGGTTATTGATTTATGTTGTGTTTATAGAAGGGGTGGGTATGCACACGCCATGGTCAGGGGACAACTAAAAAGTTAGTTCTCCTCTTTTACCATGGGGGATGGAGGATTGAACTCAGGTTGTCAGGCTTGGCAGCAAGTGCCTTTAACCTGCTGAACCATCTCACTGGCCTGGCACCTGGCTTTTTACATGCTGGGGATCCACACCCGGCATGTGCTGGGTGCACATGCATCCTCATACTGTGCTTACTGACAAAGCCACCTCCACCACGGCCCCCAAACCTTTAGTTTTTACCAGGCCCTCTTCTCAGATCTTGACACCATTAGCTCATGGAACTGTCATAGCAATTTCATGAAACAGGAATTATCACTATCCTCATTTCTACATGGGGACCTGAAGTGCAGAGAGGTGAAATCTCATGTCTGGGATCACACAGCTGAGAATTGCCAGAACCCTATCTGTTTCCGGAGTTTAAGTATGTAAACTCTTGTTATCCTGCCTCCATGCCTATCTCTATTTGATAACGAAACTGCAGCTGAATGGCATACAGTAATCCATTCAAAGTCCCACAGAACAGGCAGTCACATCTGACTTCGAATCCTGTTCCCTATTCTTTTCATGCTCTCAGCTGGACCCTGAGATCTGATCGCTGGGACCACACTTGCGGTATCTTCTCGATCCCCTGAGCCCGCTGAGGTGCAGGAGGGCACAGTAGCTGCTTAATAAAGGGCTGGAGAAGTAGAGATTGCAAGACTGCTCCAGACCCACGGAGTCAGATCAATTTCCAGTACATACGGTATTTACAGTCGGGCTCACCACCCGCCAGAAGTTGTTCTTTAATAATAAGATTAGAATGATTCGCAATTAACACATCAAAGCATCAGCTGACAGTACCCAAATCACTGCTCATTAATGGAGGCTCCTTCTTTACACAGCAATGAGAGCCTTGCGGCTGGGAAAGCACTTGTGTAAATTGGTAAACAATGGTAATAATGATTTTAATAATTGTATTAGTGCGTTGTCATCATAACAAGGATATTGTGATGGAGGAGCAGCAGTTACCTCCCACTGTGGGAAAAGCACCGATATCACACTCTACTTCCTAAAAGCGATTAACCTTCCTTCTCTCCTTCGTTCCGTGTTTAAGCTCCCTCTGAAATGCTGGCTGCTTTAGTGACAGGACAGCTTCAGAAACCAAACATCTGCGTTGTTTTTCATTTCTGTGGCCATTGCTGTGGTGTTCAGGGGGAGGGCATGGGTTTTGGGGGAGTCTGCTCTCCTGTTCTCTGTCTCCATGTGCCAGCCACTGGGATTTCTCTGTTCTTTAAGGAGTCTAAGTCTCAGGCTGGAGGCATGGCTCAGCACTGGCTGTTCTTCCAGAGAACCAGGGTTCAATTCCCAGCTCCCACATGGCAGCTCACAACTGTTTGTAACTCCAGTTCCAGGGGATTTGATACCCTCACACAGACACACAGATGAGACACCAAGGCACATAAAATAAGAATGAACAGATAAATCTTAAAAGAAAAAATATGCTAAGTCTCAGCAAGGATGCTTTTGTCCACATGCCTGGCATGGCTTATTCTCTCTCCCTCTCCCTCTCCCTCTCCCTCTCCCTCTCCCTCTCCCTCTCCCTCTCCCTCTCCCTCTCCCTCTCCCTCTCCCTCTCCCTCTCCCTGTGTGTGTGTGTGTGTGTGCACGCGCGCACGTGTGCGCGTGCGTGCGTGCGTGTGTGTGTGTGTGTGTGTGTGTGTGTGTGTGTGTATTTATACGCACATGCCCTTTTTTTAGATGCAGGGTCTCTCATTGGCCTAGAGATTGGTATGTAAGCTAGGCAAACTGCCCAGCAAGCCCCAGGAATCTCCTGAGTACATACCCAGCTCTGGATCTACAAGCATGTGCCACCGTGCCCAACATTTTAAAACATGAGTCCTAGTGCTAAAACTGGGGACTTCACTGATTCAGCCCTCACTCCAGCCCCCACTACAGCTTATCAAGTGTAGCATTTCTGGGTTTCCTTCAAGGGACTTGTCATCATCACCAGAATTACCCTCATTTTACAAATGGAGAAACTGAGGCACAGACTGGTTAAGCTCCCTGCCTACATTCATTCCATGCCCAGTACAATGGCCCTAGAGGTCAATGCCATTACCAGGTGGCCTAGTGTGCTCTTGATTACAGTGATAAACACCACAACCAAAGGCAACTTGGGGAGGAAAGAGATTACTTCATCTTATAGTTTCCAATCCATCACCAAGAGAAGTCAGGGCAGGAACTCAAGATAGGAAAATGGAGGCAGGAACTGAAGAAGAGACCATGGAGAGTGCCGCTCATTGGTTTGCTCCCTCTGGTTTGTTCAGCTTCCCTTTCTTAGACAACCCAGGACCGGCAGCCTATGCATGGCACCACCCACAGTGGGCCGGTCCCTTCCACATCAATCACTAGTCAAGAACACACTCCATAGACTTGCCTATATCAGACTAACCATCTGATAGGGACATTTTCCCATTGAGTTTCTCTCTTCTTAGATGACCTGAGCAGGTGTCTTTGGCTGGTCACATGGAACTCTACTTTTGTTTGCTTGCCCTCCAGAAACAGGACCCCAGAGATCTTTCTTCCTGAGACTCCTAAATGCTGAGGTTACAGGTATGTGTCACCAATCCCAGATGAAAATCCCTGCTTAAATAGAGATCCTGGAGAATCCACTCTGGGTCTCGGGTTTCTTGATGTATAATGTGGGAGCATTATAAGTAACTTCCTGGGAAGGCTATTTGTGAAGATGAACTAAATTTACCAACTGCCACTTAGATGTAGGTTTCAAGCCTAAATCTCCTGGCTGTATGACCCCTTCGAGCTATTTAACATCACTGGCCTTAGTTTTTTCATCTATAATAGAGAAATAGAAACACTATATTCCTCAGGGTTCCGTGAACATTATGTAAAGTAATATATGTGAAGAGCTTAAAACCAGTAAAACCAGTAGACAGATGCTCAATAGACTTAGTTATTATTACCATCATCATCGCCGCCGCCATCATCATCATCATTATCATCATTCTCTCCCTTTGGGCCAGCGCATGTGTTTTCTGGTTTAATCAGCATATATGCATTATCTCAGTCTCTGCTGTTGATGTAGAACCCATTATCTTGGTCATTCTTCCAGAATCTCCATGTTTGGTCGTTAACATCACCATTGATGTTGTTTGGAACAAGGTCTCATGGCCCACAGATCCCACCTGTCACTGGAATGTGTGTAATTCCATGTGTAAGAAGTTTCAAGGTGGCCTTAAACTTCTGACCCTCTTGACGTCACCTCCAGAGTGCTGGAATTGCAGGCCTGTGCCCATCATGCCCAGTTTTTGTGGTAAGGAGAGGTGGAATCCAGCGGCTCATATGAGCCCAGCAAGCAGTCTACCGACTGAGCTCTGTCCCCAACACCGCCTCTGAAAATATGTTACTTTAAAAAGAAGTTGTGGACTGGAGAGATGGCCAGGAGGTTAAGAACACTGGCAGCTCTTCTAGAGGTCCTTAGTTCAATTCCCAGCAACCACATGGTGGCTCACAGCCATCTGTAATGAGATCTGGTTCCTTCTTCTGGGGTGTAGGATTATATGCAGATAGAACAATGTATATATAATAAATAAACAAATCTTAAAAAAGAAGTTGTGTTTATTAAGAGATTTTAATATAGATTTTAAGCACAAGAATTAAAAGGAAAAGGCTCTCAAAAAGAAAGCTATATTAGGGTATGGGATTATATTAAAGAGAGAGTCGCCAAGCTTATTTTTGTTTGTTTGTTCTTTGTGATTGCCATTTTAACCACAGTGAAACAGGTTGTCAAGCTGCTCACTCACACCATCTCATGGATTTTCAATTCAATAAGCATCCCATGAGCTTATCCCAGGGTTTTCAGGATACACATGCACTCTCTTCCCTATGCTTAGGAAAACTCAAACACAGCATGACACCTACCTATAACCAAGTTTAAAGGAAATTTTTCACTAACTCATGGGGAGAAGAAATCAATTCCATCCAAAGGGAGATTTGGATTTTCAAACTGAGCATGCACCTTCTAAAGCTGCCTGCTGGCAAACTGGAACTAGAGTCTAAAAGACTGGAGTGAGAAAGCATCCCTGCGACCCTCAGGTTCTTGATGTCACATTACAGATGTAGAAACAGGGGTTCAAGGACAGAGGAGGGTTGTCACACAGCACCATGGTGACTTTAGGGGAATAAAGATCTTCTCTTCTGGCTAGTGAGAAGAAAGCAAAAGCATGGGGCTTCCTATTGGGACAAGTGTCCTCCAGGCCTGATACCAGGACTCCTGGATGGTTACTGTACTCCACTGACCTCAATCACCTAGTACATAAGCACTTTTAAGGATACAGCTCAGTGAAGAGTGCTTGCCTACCATGTGCAAGGCCCCAGGTTCAGTTCCCAGCACTGCAAAAATAAAATTAAATTAAAAAGCTAGTAAAACCATAAAACATGCTCTCAGTTCAGAATGAGTTCATTTAAAATTAAAAATAAAAGAAAAAGAAAAAGACAGGTTGGGACGTGGGGATGGAACTGACTCAGTCACTTGCCTCACAAGCATGAGAACCTGAGCTTGATCACCAGAGTCTGTGTAGAAAAAGCCAGATATGGTGACATGTGCCTGTTATCCCAGCACCAGGGAAACAAAGATAGATAGATCCAGCCCACTTAGCAAGTTCCCGGCCAGTGAGAAACCCATCACAAAGGCTGAACCATCTCTAAAGAAGGCCACCTGAGATCATCCTTTGGCCTCCACACACAGACAAACACAGTGCACATACATCGCACACAGATGACTGTGTCCACACATCCACACAAACATACAAAACAAAGGTTGCTAGCACTTAAAAACTGGAATCAAATAAAATCCAGCCTGTGTTCTCCGAGGTGGTTTTCTTCCTTATTTTCATTACAGCGTAGCACTTGCTGGCCAGGCTGAAAGTGATGCAGGAAATAGGTTCAAAGGGAAGACCATTCCAACTCCAACCGCCTCTGCTGAGGCCACCCATACCACCTTGTTCTGCCAAGGCCTTTGTTCCTTATCGTTGTTTATTTGTTTGCTGTGCCTTGTCAGGGGTTTGGCAACTGTTGTAATAAGTAGATCTTACCCCAGAGTTCACATCCATGCTGTGGCGAGTTGGAATAGCATCAGTAAGTTAAAAAAAAAATTGTGTGTGTGTGTGTGTGTGTGTGTGTGTGTGTGTCTGTGTGTCTGTGTCTGTGTGTGCACAGATATGTGTATGCATATGAAAAATCCAAGGTCAGACACAATACAAACTCTTATACATGTAAGATTCAACAGTGTATCATTATTTTATTTCAGTTATTTAAAGGTATTATTAGTAACTGTGTGGATCCCAGGAAACACTTGGGCCATCTGCATATTTAAAAATTAAACACAGCCAGGGCCATTGATGGTCCTGAGTGCTGGCTCCAGTGGAGGGGACAACCGGGTCTGAGCACTTTCAAAGCACTGTAGGGACAAAGTGTCAGGGACCTAGAAGTCAGGTTTTCTCAATTCCTCTCAATGGCAGAAGTCCCCAGGGAGGGGATACTGGAGCTCTGGGCTTACTTTGAAGTTTCTGAGAGGGAGGCCCTCTGGGAAATTCCTGGAACGCCCTCAAATTGGCTCCATGTCAGACCCCCAAGACCAAGGAGGCATTCAAAGGGAGGTCCTGCAAGAACCATTTATATGGAGATCTCCTCACAGGCTGTTCAGGGGCTTGGATGCAGTCCACGACTAACAGGCAATTTCTGTTCCAACCCCAAGACGCCTATCCAGCTTGGGCTTCTAACCAGGTGTAATGGCCGAATACATTCACTTAAAGAAAAAAAAAACAGGGAAGGAGGTGGAAAGAGGAGAGAGGAGGGGAAGGAGGGAGAAAAAAGGAGGGGAGAAAGGGAAAGAGAGAAAAAAAAAGACATTTTCTCTAGTTTTGCACCATGGAGCATTGCATACAATTGAAAAAGACCTTCCATCTTAGCTCATAAGATGTTCAGATGTTTAAAGCTGTCTAAGCCTGGTTGGATTTTTTTTTTGGGGGGGGGTGCTTTTTTGCTTTTTTTCAAGACAGAGTTTCTCTATGTAGCCCTGGCTGTCCTGGAACTTGCTCTGTAGACCAGGCTGTCCTCAAACGCACAGAGATCTGCCTCCAGAGTGCTGGGATTAAAGGCGTGCCCCACCACTGCCCAGCCAAATCCTGATTTCTAACCCAGAAAAATCCACTGACTTGTAGAGATGGACAAGGGCATGGATGGCCCACAACAGAAATCACCATGTGTACCCGCTCCCAAACTGGACTTCCACGAGCATCCATGAGCTCACGCAGGAAGCACCAACCTTGAACAGGGTTTCATTGCCCATCCTCCTGCCTCTACCTTCCACCTCATGAGTCTCATGGAGCAGAAAGAGCAAAGCCCGGGAGCTGGAGAGTGTCAGACATATAACCCAGCTTTATCATGGCCTTTTTTTGTTTTGTGGGGTTTGTTGTTGTTGTTGTTGTTGTTGTTGTTGTTGGTGGTGGTGGTGGTGGTGGTGGTGGTGGTGGTGGTGGTGGTGGTGGGTTTTGTAAGTAAAAAATGAAGACAGTCATCCTGACCTACAGAGGTCCTTGTGAAGATGACATGCATCAGTCACTGCAAAGTAGCAACTACTAAGGAGAGGCCCTGCCCTTAATTGCATAAAGACTTCCCCAGAGAACAGTACTCACTGCGAGCATGAGTGTGTGTGTGTGTGTGTGTGTGTGTGTGTGTGTGTGTGTGTGTGTGTTGGTTCACATATATAATGGTGTGTACATGTTTGTGCTCATATACCTGTGGAGGCCAGAGGTCATCCTCATACGCTGTCTGCCTTTTTTGAAACACTGGCCTACTACTCACAGATTAGGGAGATTAAATTAGTTGACCAGGGAGTCCCACAGATCTTCCTGTCCCCAGTGGCCACTTTCAGTGCTAAGATCACAGGCCTGTGCTGCCATGCCCAGTTTTTTCCACACAGGTTCCAAAGATCAGAGTCAGGTTGTCCTTCTCACACGGCAAACACTTTGCCCACAGAGCCATCTGCCCAGCCAGAAGACTAGCTTTGAGAAAGACATCCCCTTCTTCCTTTTCTGGCCCCTAGATGTTGTCTTATTTTCATGCTAAGAGTCAAATCGGGGCCTTCTGCATGCTAGGCAAGCATTCTACTATTAAGCTCCACCCCAAGCCCTCACTGCAAAACTACGAGGACTGAGATCCGGGTTACACCAAGAAGGCCACAACTGAGCCAGGCCACAACTTAGGCTGAGTCTTACAGCCTAAGCCCCTCATTAAGCACTAAATAAAGAAGAAAATGTGGGACCAAGGTCTCCAGGTAAACACAACCCCAGGTCGACAGGTAAGAAAGCCAGGATCTACTTAGGCGGGTAGCAGGTCCACCTCTAATTTTATAATAGCAAAAGTGCCAGCTTGCCATTCCACACAGTCAGCCCAGCCATCAAGAAGTACAAGTTGACCTAATGATTAACTAACTGATACCGGAGAGTCCCTTACAGTTCCAAAGCTCTGTCTCCTCATTAGAAGCCTTTGTGATAGCCACTGAGCGGAGTAGACCTTGAAAGAATGCAGTCTCTCCCAGGACTGCTGTTCTGACCAGATTTTCTTGCGGTACATAAGAGGCAGGCTTATCCCAGGAATGATGTGAGATCCGGGGGGCCCTATCACCCACAAACTGGGGAAGTTGCATCCTAAAGAGCAGTTGCAGTGGAATTCCAGGGCTTTACAGCAGTCTGAGTGAAGATATCCCCGCACCTCTTCCTCTTCATTGTTTATAATTAGCTCTGACATCCGTCCAAGCAACCCAAAATTCTGAAGGGGTGGCAGGGTGGGGGGTGGACACTCATGAACCCTCCCCTTCCCCTCCTGAGCCATAGCACTGCTTGTCTCTGTTCTCGTTTAACCCAAGGCCTGGAGAAGGGTGCTTCTTGAATTTGAATGTGCACGCAGCACGGGTGCATTTAGTTAAAAGTGATGATCGAGGCTAGAAAGATGGCTCAGCCGTTCACGGCGCTGGTTGCTCTTGCGGAGGCCTTGGCTTCAGCTCTCAGCACCCACATGGTGACTCACAACTATAGGTAACTCCAGTTCTGGAGGATTCGATGCTTTCCTCTGGCCTCTGTGAGAACCAGATACATGTATAGTGCACATATATACACGCAACATCATACACATAAAATAAATCTTTTTTATGTTATTGTTATAGATCATGGGTGATTGGAAATGGGCTATCTCATCTCATCTCTCTGCCTCTGTCTCTGTCTGCCTCTTTGGGAGGGTACATGTGTAAGCACATGAAGGACAGAAGTCGACACTGGGTGTCTTCCTCCATCACTCTGCAGCTAATTTTTTGAGGCAGGGTCTCTCACTAAAGCTGGGGCCCCCAGATTCAGCTAGACTGGCTAGCAAATAAAACCTCCCAGCCTATGTGAGCCTCCCCAGTGCTAGGATTTCAGGTGTGTGCTGAAATCACACCGCACCCAGCTGTTCACACGGATCCTAAGGATTTACACTCTGGCCCTCATACTTGCACACCAGTGAGCCATCGCTCATTCCCAAGTTTTGCATATCTAACAATCCCCCAGCTAAGGCTGTGAGTTCAAGGCCCACACTCTGAGTATGAAGGCTGTAGGCCAAAATAGCAATTGCCCCTCACCGGCTCATTGTAACAAAATCCCCTTCCTGAAATAACAGAGTTCACGGAGCTCATTAATTGACAGGATTTTTCTCTAGACCTCCTTTTTAGAAAGCGACAACAGTCCTCTGCACTGGTGATAGCAACTTCTGGCTCACAAAGTCATTTCCATTGTCTTCTCCTTTCTCTTGGAATTTCCCCTTTGTTAACAGGAGGAAAGTCAAACTTGGGGATCACCCCCATTTTTCTAAGCAGCTCAGGTGTGTGCAACACTAAAAAGCTGGCTCACCCCTCCTCCACTTGTTGTGACCACTGGCTCACAACCACAGCCCAGGTAGCTCTGACTTCAAGGGGTGATAGAAAGTGTCTTGGTCTAATACTTGTTATTCTAACAAAACACCGAAGATTGGGTGATTTACAGTTTTGTAGGTCAGGCAGTTGAAGAATATGGTCCCTTCTGATTGGCGTATGGTCAGAGCCTTCTGGCTGGATCCTAACAGAGCAGGGTTACGTGATGAGATAGAGTGTGTGCTAGCTGAACTTTCTTACCCTCTCTCCACGCCTACCCTTTTTGCTTGTTTAGGGCTTTGCTTTATTTGATTATTATTATTATATGTTCTTCTTTTTTGCAAGTTTTTTCCGACAGGGACTTCATATATCCCAAGCTGGTGTGGAACTTGCCACAAAGCCAAGGAAGCTCTCGATCTTCTGACCCTCCTGCCTTCTTCATCTCCTGAGTGCTGGGACTGCAGGCATAAGTCAATAAGCCCAGTACGTGCAGGGTTGGAAACTGAACCCAAGACTTTGCTCATGCTAGGCAAACACTCTACCACCCCTCTTACCCTTTTCTTATAAAAGGAACTAATGTCATCAGAAGATCCCACTTTCAAGACCTCATCTAGTCTTAATCACTTCTCAGAGTACCACACACACACACACTATAAAAGATGGCTAAAGATAGATATGTAAATAAAGATCTATTAAAAAAAACTATCTATCTATTTATTTAATATGCACTGGTGTTTTGCCTGTACATACTGTGTAAGGGTGTCAAATCCCCTGGATCTGGAGTTACAGACAGCTGTGATCCACCACGTGGGTGCTGAGAATTGAACCTGGGTCCTCTAGAAGAACAGCCAGGGCTCCTAACCGCTGAGCCATCTCTCCAGTCCCAAAGATTAAGTTCTAAACACATGGATTTCGTGGGAATACATTCTCCCATTGTGGCAGAGGGATTTGCATTGAACATACCCATGACTTTCCTCGCTCTGAACCAGATACTTCACAACAAACATCACAGAGGGATGACTTACGGTGGCCCCACTGTCTAAGGACACAGTCCATCATGATGGCGGGGAACAGCTGGAGGCTGTGGTAAGCAGGAGCAGCAGCTGCTTGCTCACATCTGGCCAGATCAAGAAAGAGGAAAGGGGGCAATACTGATCCTCACCAGGCTTTTTTCTATTTCTCTTTTACTCATCCCAGCACCCCAAGTTCACACGCCCTCAGGGGTAGGAGAGTCTCCACCCCTCGCTTAATCCTCTCTGGAGACACCTCCACAGACCCACTTCAAGGCGTGCCTCAATCATATTCTAGGCCTTTATTAATACAATCAAGATAACAGCAAGACACAACAGTGAGAGAGGATTTTCCCATGCCCAGCGAGGCCAAGCCGATGCCACCATGCTCCCTCGAACCACCCCATCTTTTTAAGGAACTCGGTACCCTTGTCTACACTTTCAGTAATCCGAGTGGATCTTACACCATCTATGCTGAACATCTGACTCACCTCTGCCCTTGTCTTCACAACAGCCCTTCAAGAACAGATTCTCTGCCTCCCTTATACAGTTGAGGAAACACAAACATCGCAAAGTTCAGTTACTGCCCGCAGCGAGGGTGGCACAGGCCTTTAATCCCAGCGCTCAGGAGGTAGAGTCAAGCAGAGCTCTGTGAGTTCAAGGCCAGTCTGGTCTACAGCGCTAGTTCCATAAGGGCCAGGGCTGTTACACAGAGAAACTCTGTCTAAAAAAAAAATCGGGGGGAAAAAAAAAAGCTCAGTGACTGATCGAAGTCACACAGTAAGCTACAGGGCAGGGCTCAGAGTCAAGGTCTCTAGACACCCATGTCTGCATCCGCAATCAAGAGCTGCTTTTGTCTTTTATGTATATTAGTTCTGATACTCATCTGTGTTTCCTACCATATAGTGCCCAATGCCTGTACACCTCCTCTCCCCTCCCCCTCCCCGCCTCCCTGTCATCTTCTAGAAATGTCTACAAACATCTGTTGACTAGAGTTAAATTGAGTTGCACTGAATGATGCTTTCTAAGATATTTCAGGAACTTCTTGCCCCCAGGTGACCAGGAAATAGAAACCCAGAGAATCATCGTCTAAATGCAGGGCTCCAGGCCTGTGAGATTACACGCAGGAAATTTACAAATGGAAATGCCAGACATTTAGAATCAGGGTAGCACATGCATGGTGGTTATTTGTCTCTGCTTCACATTTTCTTAGGGGTAAGAAGTCTGTGCTGGCTAGTTTTATGACAACTTGACACAAGTTAGAGTTAGTTACCTGAAAGGAGGGAACCTCATTTGAGAAAAATGCCTCCAGCCAGGCAGTGGTGGCTCATACCTTTAATCCCAGCACTCAGGGGAGAAGGCAGAGTTTGAGGACAGCCTGGTCTATAGACTGAATTCTAGGACAGCCAAGGTTACACAGAGAAACTGTTTGGGAGGGAAAAAAAGAAAGAAAAGAGAAAAAAAGAAAATGAAAATGCCTTCGTAAGATCCAGATGTAAGGCATTTCCTTAATTAGCAATTAATAAGGGAAGGCCCAGTTAATGGCGGGCTGGTGGTCCTGGGTTCTATAAGAAAGCAGGCTGAGCAAGCCATGACGAGCAAGTCAGTAAGCAGCACCCCTCCATGGTTTCTGCATCAGCTCCTGTCTCCAGGTTCCTGCCCTGCTTGAGATCCCGTCCTGAATCCCGTCCTGACTTCCTTCAATGATTGACTATGGCGTGGAAGTGTAAGCCAAATAAACCCTTTCCTCCCCAGCTTGCTTTTGGTTGTGGTGTTTCATCACAGGAATAGAAACCCTGACCAAGACAAGGTCCAACCTGTACATGGCCTATTTCATCTTTTTTTCTTCATTCTTAACAATTATAAACAGTAACTCCCCCCTCCACACTGCTCCCCGGATGTTTTACAGCAAGTATTATTTCTTGTAACTTTGCAAAAATCCCAGGGTGCTGGTGTTATCTTCAAGAGAATGAAACCAACGCACAGCAAGCTTAAGTACCTGGCTCCAGGTCCCGATCCTCTCAAAGGGGGGTTTTCACAGGTCCCCCCTACACTGCCCCTCTGTTCTCTGCACACCTTCCCATGTCGAGCCAAAGTCAGTTGGGAAATAGGATCAAACTCAAATCCTCTATGACATGAGTGGGGGGCGTTTTCTTGTGTTTATAATCTCATTCTCTCCACCCTCAGCCACCCTCTGTGATCCCTGCCTTTGATGCTGCTACTGTTGCTAAGTTAAAGCAGAACACGGGGGAAGTCCAGGGAAAGGTTCTCATCAACCCAAAGCCACCAAGTCCAGCCACCAAAGAGGCCATGTGACTTGGAGATTCCATTTTTCCTCACCTATTTCTAACAACTGTTTTTCCTCCCTGTCCCTTCCCTGTCTCCTTCCTTTCTTCTTTTTCCTTCCTTCCTGTCTTTTGAGACAAGGTCTCCTGTAACCCAACTTAGCCTCAGACTCACTATGCAGCGGAGCATGGCCTTGAACACCTCATCTTCCAGCCTCCACCTCCTGATTTCCTGGCTTACCCTTCTCTTCTCACTGAGACCTACCTGATCCTGTTGCTATGGAGCAAATTCCACGGAAGACCATAAAGGATGAAGTTATTTGAAAAGAGTTATTCTAAATGGGTATGGATTTGTGAAAATGACAATATGAACATTTTGGGATTATTCACAACAAGTCACTGCGTGAACACTTCATTGCTTCATCCTTAACTACTGGTTGAACGAAGACAATGCAGCTCTTAAAAGGACTTCTGCTCTGCTTCTTTTGGGAGAGGGAGAAAGAGACTATGGAAGCTGTGTTCCTTCCTGGGTAACTTCCCTTCCCTTGTGGCTGAGTCCCTGTGATGGAGCCTCCCCTGACATCCATGTGGAAACTCAGAATGAAAACACTGAGAAGTGCCTCAGGATGTCTTAGTCACTGTTCTGCTGCTGTGAGGAGACACCATGACCCAAGGCAACTCTTAGAAAGGAAAGCATTTAATTGGAGCTTGCTTGCAGTTTCAGGGGTTTAGTCCATTAGCATCACTATAAGGGAGCCTGGTGGCACACAGGCAGGATGGTGCTGGAGAAGGAGTTGAGAGCCTTACATCCTTATCCTCGGGCAATGGGGTGGGGGGGAGTGAGGTAGGTAGGTAGGTGTGGGCTTTTGAAACCTCAAAGCCCACCCCCAGTGACACACCTGCTCCCACAAGGCCACACCTCCTAATCCTTCCCTTAGTGCTCATCAACTGGGCACTAAGCATGCACATACAGGAGCCTATGGAGGCCAAACTTATTCAAACCACCATACATGGGCTGTTGGTCTCAAGGGCATCTCTCCGTGACTGATTACAAACAACCATAATGACAATAATCAACACCTCCAGCTAGCTGGCACAGACAGTTCTCTCCACTCTGGGAGAGAAACTTATGGAGGCATGGCCGCAGACCCACCTCCCAGCATTTGAATGGATGAAGGAGAAGAAGGGGGGCGGTGTCAGGAGAGAAACCTCATCCTGTTCAATGGGCCCGAAGAAGTCATACGAAGACATGGAGCTTTGAGAGCGAGCAAACACGCAAGCCTCAGAAGATCTCAGTGCAACCTAAAAGTGGCTCCTGGACGGGATGAGAGAAGGCTAGAGAGATCTCAGAAGCTGGACCACAAGGGTTTCCACGCCAATCTGGTGGTCTGAGTCTTTATCTTCTGGGTGACAGCTCTCAGTCATTTAGTGCTTTCAAGAAATAGAGGAATAAACTGGAATTGGGTTTTTCCCACTGGTCCCAGTGGCAGAAAATGGATGGGAGAGTTAAAGGTGGGAAGGGTCCCTCAGTTTTCAGGGGGTTGTGAACCCACTCATGAGGAGCCACCGGGCTGTAAGGTCTTGGTGCCTGCTTAGCTGGAAGGAGACCAGGGAGCCGGGGCTCCCTCATGGATTTCTCTCTCGGAGCCACCACAGAAGAAGCGGGTTTCCACGTGCAGTGGCGAGCGGGCGAAAGCTCCATCCTGTTGCTATTCTATTTCCCTTTCATTTGGCTTGGACAAGGGAGGCCACACTCCTTCAATAAGGCCTTTCTTCCCGCTAGCCGAGTGGGTCATTCACTGAAGTTGGTGGCAGGGGAGCTGGCGGGAGGGCTGAGGGCCAGGGATATTAGTAAACATGGGGCAAAGACTCCGGGGGTTGTTAAACAGAGAGCTCGGCTGAACTGGGCGGTGGCAGCACCTGCCCTGGGCCCCCCGAGTTTCAGATGCCCAGAGCCCTGGCAGACACCGAGGCCTGGCCACTCGCTCACTCACCCAGAGGGCAGTGGGAAGCTGTCTCCAAACCCAGAGAGACAGAGGCGCAGAAGGTAAAAGCAGTGTCCCAGGACACAGGTTCTGGCCTCCAGGATGCAACGTGGGGACAGACAGTCCTTCTAGCTCAGGCCTCAATATACCTTATGACAATGGGGTTTCATTGGTTTTTCTGTTTCCAAAATGTCTACACATTTCAGACTCTGGAAGACCCTCAGGCCAGTAACCAGAAGGGAGACGAAGTCCCACACATCTCAGGCTGCATCCCAGAATAGCAGCGCTCACCCCCTAACTTCCAGTGGGGGGCTCAGAGACCGGACTCTGGCTCCCTTCCCAACACTTCCTAGCCTCACACAAGGAAGGGGGGGGGGGAGAATCCCTTCTTTTCCTTTACTTCCTTTCAAACTTTTTTTTTGGTTTGCATTTCATCCTAGGGTCTCCTCTTTCTCATTTTTCTGCATTTCCCTGTCTTAGACAGTCCTGGGGGCTCTCACTTCTACAATCACAGTACTTAGGAGGCTGAGGCAAGAGGATTGCTGGATTCTGGGCCAACCCATGCTACACAGCAAGTTGCGGGCCAGCCTGGGCTACAGAGTAAGACCCTGATTCAAAACAGCAGCCAATTCCCCTTGTCCGTCTGTCTTCGCTTATCCCTGTCGCTCTGTCTTGCTCTCAAGTGTGTGCGTGCCTCTTTTTCTCTTTCTTCCAATTTCAAAGGAAAACCCCATGAATAACTGAGTATCGAGGACCTGCAGAATGAGGCCTCTTTGGGCTGGGCCCCTGTGTGCTTCTAAAAGGGGCTGTAGGCTGATCTACCCCAAGCAAGGCAGTGGCTGTGGCAGCCACTGAGTGTGGCCTCCCTGCACTGAGACTGGCCATCTGTATGCAAATCTCAGCGACCCAGCAAACTTGCATCAGCCCGACTGGCCTGGCGGGCTGTGCCTCAGCAATTATCAGCGCACATCGGGCCTTTGTGCCCGGGCGGCCGGGCTTTGTGGGCGCCGAGGCTGCCCAGCACCTGCATCTCGGAGGTGGCAGATGGCAGGACTTGGCAGCAATATGGAAGTTTGCCTGAATGTGGCTGAGCCACAAATGGACATCTTTTATTTCTTCCTGGGGGTGGGGAGCTCAAGGCAGAGGATTAGTGCTAGATTACCACCCATTCACTCACTTGGCAAATATGTATTAAGTGCCTACTATGTGTCCCGCCACCAGCAGCCTAAGAAGGAGCCCCCCCAAAGGACACGGTAGGACTATAAAAAGGAAGAAAAAAGACCTGAGAATGGACTACTGGCATTCAAAAATCACTACATAGGCAATTGGCAACACAGTCCCCCAAAGGCCTTGATTTCATTCCTGGGGACTGTGAGCAGCATAGTATAACACATGGGGCTCCTCCCCTCCCGGGGCTCCTCCCCTCCCGTCGGCCCACAGAGCCCAGTCCCTGCCTGATTGACCCATGTGCCACAGATACGTGCAAGCTGTTAGAAGACCACAGTACCCACAGCTGGAGCGTTCCCACCTACATGTTGAAGTAGCATTGCAGGAACCGGCATGGTGGCGCACGCCTTTAATCCCAGCACTCAGGAGGCAGAGGCAGGCAGATCTCTGAGGCCAGCCTGGTCTACAGAGTGAGTTCCAGGACAGCCAGGGCTGTTACACAGAGAAACTCTGCTTTAAAACCTCGCCACTGCCCACCCCTAAAAAAAAAAAAAAAAAAGCAGTAGCACTGAGGGTCCATTAAGGGAAACCAACTCTCAGTAGACAACACAGGCCACTGTCTGTTCCCTAAAGAGTTAATCCAGCAGGCTCAACCAAAGGACCACCCCTCAGGAAGGTGGTTCCACCTGAAGCCATGTTAAAGAGATGCGGAGATTAATTAGACCTTTAATGAGATAATGTACCCTTTCTTACCAGAACTCCCGGCCCACTGTCTTACCCTCCATCCGCCATGAACTTCCCCCGGGTCAGCCTGACTCAGAAGAACACAACGTCTCCCTTTTTCCTTCTCCTTTGTACTTTTCTTCCAGGTGCTGCCCAGATCCTAAGTGTGCTTTCTCTGCACTTGGGTGTCTTCTCTTCAGCTCCCCTCCCAATACAGGGCTGCTTGTCCGCTGTGTAGCTGACCTCCATGCCAACTAAAATGGCTGGGCTTTCATTCTTCTCGGTCTCCCTCCTGGCAGCTGCTGATACTTACAGCTTGCCTGTTTGGGGGTTTTCCTTTTAAAATTGTCCTTGACCTTCTATTTGAGTCTGTTCTTAAATTTTATTAGCGAGGCTAGGAACCCTAAGAGGGGACCCCAATTTCCCAGTATCCTATAGATAAATATATTCTTTATTTAAATTCCATTAATTTGTGTGTGTGTGTGTGTGTGTGTGTGTGTGTGTGTGTGTGTGTGTGTGTGCGCGTGCGCGCCAGATGAGCTTGTGGAGGTCAAGAGAACAGTCTGTGGGAATTGTTCATCTTTTTCCTCCATGTGGGTCCTAGGTACTGAACTCAGAACATCATGCTTGGAAGCAAGCACGTTTACCCACAGAACCCTCAGTAGCTCAGGGGTACATAGATTCTTGAGCCAGGGCTGACAGCTAAGATGATTTCCATTCACTCTGGAGACAGCTATAATCACTCATCTTCTGGAAACGGGCTGACCTTCTCATCCAAGCTTTCTGGAAATACTTTTGCAGATTCACACCTAGGGGTGTTTCCACGGTGACCCATGGGAAAGCATCCTTCTGCAGAGTTCTGCGGGCTAAATTTGTTCTCTTGCTGATGTGATGAAGTACCTATCCGAAGAGGGACTTGTGGAAAGGAAGGTTTATTTTGGCTCCCAGTTTCAGGATACTGTCTGCCGTGGCGGGAAAGGCATGGTATGAGGTCATGTTGTATCTGCTCTCAGAGTACCAAGAGATGATTGGAGGTGCTCCGCTTTCTGCTCTATTTGTTCTGAGACCCTAGCTCATGGGATGTTTGCTTTTGTTTGTTGTAGAGGGTACTGGGAATCAAATACAGAGCTTCACGCATATTAAGCAAGTACTCTACCACTCAGCCACGGTCCTAGCCCATAAATTATTGGGTTCATTTGTTTTACATAGCACTTTCTAGATGGGCTGAGCACATTTTCCTTCAAGAGCAGGAGATCTCTGCTTCATATGGCTATTGCAATGTGTCATAATATATTGTGTACCCTAATAGACTTGCCTGTGGATCTGAGAACAGAGCCAGCCACTAGAATCAACATAGAGGTCAGGCAGTGGTGGCACACATCTTTAATCCTAGCACTCAGGAGGCAGAGATCTGTCTGGATCTCTGTGAGTTCAAGGCCACACTGGGCTACATAAGATTGATCCAGTATAGGAGAGAAACAGAGCCAGGAAGTGGTGGCACACGCCTTTTAATCCCAGCACTTGAGATCTCATGCTTTTGCTTGGGAAGCACACATGCCTTCAATCCCAGGAAGCAATATGGCAGGGCAGAGAAAGGCATACAAGGCGTGAGGAAACAGGAACTCACTCTCTTTAGGCTGAGGATTTCGTAGAGGTAAGAACTATCGGCTGGCTGTTCTGCTTCTCTGATCTTTCAGCTTTCACCCTGATATCTGGCTCTGGGTTTTTTTTTTGTTTTGTTTTTGTTTTTTTATTAAAAGACCATCTAAGATTCAAACAACAGCAATGTCAGGATATTTTTAAGGAGCCACTTTAACAGGGCTTAAATATTAAATTAAAAAAAAAATTAGCTCAAAATGAGGAATGCACTTGCTGCTGCTCCACACACCCGAGCCTGGGTTTCTGTACAGCTCTGCTTGCCACCCTGTCCCTGAGTCTTGCTTCATTTCTCAGCCCCTCCTTCCTTCTCATCTGCTTGCCGTCACCCTGGCCTCGAACCCCCTCCTGTAGAAGTTGAGCCTTTTGGACGCTGTGTCTGCAAAACTCCCGCTCGAAAGTGTGAAGTGTGGGGAAAACGGACGAGAACCCGGTGCGGAGGGATGCTGCTAGATCTTGCTTCTCCATTTGTCTTGGTCCATTCGGGCTGCTGTGAAAGATCACCCTAGAGGAAGTGATTCCAACAGCAAGCGTTCACTTCTCCCAGCTGCAGCTGCTGCAGGTCCGAGGTGAGGGGCTGGGGAGGTAACCTCTGGGAAGTCCCATGCCCGGCCTGCAGGAATTCCTGATGTGGTGTCCCATAGTGTCAGATAAGAGGAAGAATGCTTCTCCACCTTTTACAAGAACGCTAATCTCATCAGGAGGAATCTGCTCTCCCGCACCGGCGACTTCCAGAAAATTCACCGCCACATTTAGGCATAGTGTGGTTCAACACTGAGTTCAGTCTTTGGTGCCATGGAGGGGAAAAAAAAAAAAACTGAGGCTGAAGAAAAGGCAAGTCAGAGGGAAACCTTGCATGGTTTGTCAATACCTACAGAGTGAAGGTAAATCTGGGAGCATCGAGATGGCTAAATCTAACAGTGAGGTTAGGACCAGCAATTGAAGAGGAAGAAACCACCCCTTCCCCCCACCCTCTCACCCCTACACCCCTACCCTTCCACCCCCACCCTCCCACACTGCCACACCCCCATATCTCCACAAGTTGCAGTTGCCCGTATCTCCTGATAACTCTTTGGTGCCATTTGGGGGCATGCAGTCAAAATACGCATTGGTGTGGCTGGGTGTGAGGTCTCTTGCCATCAGAGAGGCACTGCAGACTCCTGGGGGTTAAACCTGAGGGTTAGACCTGAGAACCAGGCTCTACCTGATTCTCACTGCCAGGAGGAAATAGCTCCCTGCTCCATGTGCCAGGAGCTGGACCACACTACAGTCCTGGGTCTCAGAAGTTCTGGAAACTACCTTCTGCATATTTCCAGAAGGAAGGACAGTGGGTCACCAGTTTATTCTGTGAGGTGAGTTGTTTTTGTTTGTTTGTTTGTTTGTTGTTTCTGTTGTTTTGTGCTTCGAGACAGGGTCTCCTTATGTAGCCCAGGCTGGCCTCCCACTCACTACATTCCTTCCTCGGTTTCCTGAATTGAAAGGGTTTCGGGTCTGAGTCACCATCACACCCTGTTTGAGGCCAGTTTAAAAGAGGTGAGGAACTTTCAGTGACATATTCAGTGGGGGTGTGGGGGTGGGAGTGGGTCTCCTAATTTAACTGAAATAAAAGTGAAGGAGAGGTGAGAATTTAAAATAAATAAAAAATAAATGAATGAATGAATGGATGAAATAGATGAATGGATGAATGAATGAATGAATGAATGAATGATAAAAAAAATTTTAATGACAGGAAAGTAAAATGAGTTCAAGACCAGATTAGTGGCTCACCCAAGATCTTGAATTCAGGATGGGACTTGGACCCCAGTCACTGAAAAACCACATGAGGGTCCTGGGCTTCCTCAGGCCTGTTTGAGACAGATGGAGGAGTAGCCCTCTGAAAGGACTAGAACTGGGAAGTCAACCAGGGTGCTAAAACCAGGGGAAGGAGCTCTTAAGATAAGAGCCTCTTCCTTGGTGGAAGAGGAGATAGAGCGAAGGGAGAGGCATTCTGTTTGCCTGCAGTCATCATTCTTATCTCCCAACGGGAAGGGGGGCCCTGGCCTGGCAGAACGGCTCTAATTACACAAGGAGGGTGTGTGTGAAGGTACCTAGTGCAGTCCCCGGCACATAGCAGGGTCCTAAGAGCTGCTTGATTAATGGCTTACCGGGTTTAGGTGGAAGAGAATATGGAAGAATGGCTGGAAAGATTAATGAGTGGCAGGCAGGAGAGATTCATGCATGCATGAAGAGAGGAAGGAAGAAGGGAGAGGGGGGGAACCACTAAGTGTATTCTTCAAGATCCATTCAAATGCTGTCTCCTCCAAGAGAAAGAAGCCTCCAGGGACTTCCTCTTACTCATACCACACCCCCTCCACACACACACACACACACACACACACACACACACACACACACACCAAGTGACCTCCTTGACCATGCCCCTCACTAATATAAAGTCCTCTCTTAGGTTGCTGACTCCTGAATGATTTGAGAGGATTAGACAGAGGACTATATGTGCGGGAAGTGGGCCTCAGCTACATGCTGTGAGTAGCCTCCGTGTGAGGCTGAGAGGGAGACAATGTTTTTCATGGGGAGCATAGCTTCAAGCCTTTGCCAACACACCCCACCTCCCACCTCTCACTGTCAGCCTCAACCAGAAAGATTGGGATGGGCCCTGGGAAGCCCCCAAGGGTCAAAAGTGAGTAATCCCCCTAAAACCTTGGTCACCACCACGCCTTACAAAGATCCAGCCCATATTTCTCACACCCTGGTTTTCATTAGGCAGTTGGCTTTTTTGGTTATGAGTCATTGATGACGTTTAGAACTCTAGGCACTCAGGGATACCAATCTAAGGACCATTTTGAACCCCTGCCTATATCTGCTCCCCACTGTTGGGCTGCCCATGTGTCCCCAAGTGTCTGACCCATCTAGGCATCACAATTCCGTTCTTTTGAGTAAGTCCACAGGGTCAAGTAGCAAAGCAAACCCTTCAGAGGTGAAATCAGGGACTCCTGTAGAGGAAGGGGGAAGACTGGGCTGGACCGTTACAATGTGATTCCTAGACAGATGTCATGTTTGGGGAAAATGGAAAGCAGTGTGTGTGTGTGTGTGTGCGCGTGCTCAAGTGCCGATGGAGAGAATGAACAGAGCCAGCCATGGTGATGCCTTGGACAAATCAAACTTTCTCTCTGGGCCACAGCTCAGATCGTAAGAGGTCAGACAAGGCAGCTCCTTCTTCTGTTACTGCATAGGAGCAGGATTCTATAGATGCAGAGTCACCTTCTCTGATCACAGGTGTTTGCCTACATGCTCAGTCCTCTGACCATCCCAACTCTTCCTGCTTTCTGGCATGGCTAAGCCGTGAGTGTTCTCAGTACCCTCCGCAAGAGAGCTTGCTTCTATCTACTGCATATGGAAAGGTGATCTCAAAAAATAAACAAACAAACAAAAAGACAGCCAAGAAAAAGAAAAAGAAGGAAAAATCTTTTTGGAGCTTGCACTATACATCAGGTTTTAGATCCAGAAGTTTCATATCTTAATCCTCACAATACCCCTGAGAGATCAAGAGGTCTTATTTTGATTTTTGTTGTAATAGAAAAAGTAATTGAAAAAAAAAAAAAGAAAGAAAGAAAGAAAAGGTAATTGAAGATTTCCCTCAACCCTCAGTCTAGCCAAATGCATGTCTGTGTCCCCTCCAGGACACAAGGCAGGAAATCAGGATAGCTCTGGAAGCAGAAGTCATTCTGCGAGAACCCTTCTGCTAAGAGATCAGCTCCCGACTGGCTCAGTCCCCTACCTATATGCCAGTTCCCAGAGAAGAGAACCATCATGAGTTAATCTGAACTGTCCCCCACAGGCTCCTGTTTTAAATTCTTGTCTCCCAGCTTGTGGTCCTATTTTGAAAACTATGGAGCCTTCAAATTGTGGGACTTGACTTGATGAAGAAAGCATGTTGCTAGGGGTGGGACTTTTAAGGTTATATACACCCCTGGGTCTAGCCTGAGCTCACGTTTCCTGTCTCCAACTCACTAAACAAGCTGCAACCTCATGCTACCCACTTCCACCACCATGGAACCAACACTCTGACAAGATGGTTTGAAATTTTTGAGATAGACCTCTCCTACCTGAAGTTGTCTCTGTGGGGACAGACTGGTCACCATGACAAGAAAAGTAAAAAAAAAAAAAAAAAAAAAAAAAAAAAAAGTATTTTTTTTTTAAATCAAAGTCTCCAGTTCTGTAAACACTTGATGAGAGATGAGATATAGTTCATCCGTAGAGCACTCGCCTAGTGTGTGTAAAGCACACATGTGAGGACCTGAATTTATTCCCTAGAACTTATGTAAAAAGCCAGGACTGGTGGTGTGCATGTCCTCCCAGCACTGGAGAGAGGTAGACAGGCAAGTCCCTGAGGTTCAACAGTCACTACCCTATATTAATTGTCAAGCGACAGGCCAGAGGCGAGATGGCGTCTCAAAATGCAGGATGGGGGCTGGGGAAATGGCTCTTTGGTTCCCAGCACCTAAACATGATGCCTCACAACCATCTATAATTACAGTCCCAGGTGATCCAAACCTACCTGGGCATGTCCCATGTATGCATGTATACACTCAAATAATAAGTGAGCCTTAATAGTCAAGCAAACAACAACAACAAAAACCAAGATAGGTAGCACCTGAGGAACGACACAACCAAGGTTGACTGACATCTGGTTTCCATGAGTATGTGCACACATGTGCATGAGCTGGACTTTTTTCTCAAAAACAAAACATGCATACACAGAGGGATGGGAGAGGGAGGGAGGGAGAGGGGGAAAGAGGGAGGGAGGGGGAGAGAGGGGAAGGGGAGAGAGAGAGAGGGGGAGGGGGGGAGGGAGAGGGAGGGGGAGGGAGGGAGGGAGGGGGGGAGAGGGGGGGGAGGGAGAGAGAGGGGGAGGGAGGGAGGGAGGGAGAGAGAGAGAGAGAGATTGTCCAGAGAGCTCATCCCTGCCTTCAGACCTGATGATCTCATTTGAAGCCGAGCCCCATGAGCCAGCATTGGAGCCCATGGCTCCTGGAACTGCATTCTGGAATCTGAAGCCCCTTTGGTGGTGATCCCAGGTCAGTGTTCTTGGCAGGGATCTTTCCTGGCCTGCCTGGGGCTTCCAGCTCCTGAGGAAAACACTCAGTTGCCCTCCTTATAAGCCCTCAGCACCCAAGTGCTCTTATTGCTGGGGCCTCTGAACCAGGTAACGGCAGAGATATTTGATTGACAATTAGCGACCAAGGCTACCCGACTCATGGTCCAGTGAGGTTCCTCCCTATGACGTCAGTCTATGGAGGGCAATAAGACTTCCTTAGCTCGTCTCCACAGATGCCATGTAGTCTCTCAGGGACAGCTTACCTACACCACTTCCTTCCTGCTCTGCTCCTTCCTCCTCAGCTTCCCAAGACAAAGATGGTCTCTTCCCTGAACAGCACTTGTAGCCTGCGTTACTGTGATTAGATGGCCTCTTGTGCTGACCTGCTTCAGTTTCAATGAGCCTATTCATGGAGCTTTTCCTTCTCTGAACTATATACGGCCCCCATATCAGTTTCCTGGCTCCTTTCTGGACTACAGAGGTGAAGGAGAGAATTCAGAAAACGGTCCTTGTGTGAAAGGCCTTTACAAAGCCCCTGCTTTAACTTTATCCTGGGAAGCCAGGCTCACACCACGCCCTCTATTTTAGGAAAGGAGCAAATGTCCTTTCTGCTCATGTCTTACCTTAGCGTCACCCTGCTCAATGTATACACCTCGCAAGTCTTTGAAGAAACCTTGCCATCGCCATTAAGAAGCTACGGAGCATCGTTGAAGACAGTCTGTTCAATTCCAGGTAGGGAGCGTGCTAACGATGCTGCGCCATCCCTACACTCAGACCCAGAAACTGTCACGAGTGAAGGGGGGCCAGGCTAGTTCCCGTTTCTAATTAATCTATTAGCGCCGCTCTTCCCTGACTCGATTGCTCTCCTCCGCGTTCGTGGCACACACACACATATCAAGCACTCCTCCATTAATCCGTGGCACTTGGAGCCGTCATTTTACGATCTCTCTTCCAGGTGTAATTTACTGTAATCACCACAGAAAATGAAAGCCATTTTCCAGAAGCCAGGGAGTAGGAGATACTCATTTGTATCCTTTTCAAGTCCTAGATGACTGCCTGGGTCCCCAGAGGTCAAATGACAGCATTGCTTGTCATTTTAGTTCTGTCATATGCCAGCCTCTTTCAGCATCCTCGTGGCTGCCCAGGTAAAGAGAGCGTTTAATCCTAGCTCTCTTCCCGGGCTCCAGGATGACTGAAAATACCCTCCCCCCCCCCTTTTTTTTTTGGCCACAATCTGATAAATATGGATGGGCCACCTAAGTATTGAGTGTAGCCAGTCACCAAGATGGACAGTGGCATGGGGATATGACAGAACTGGGGCCGTGGACAAACAGGTGTAGGCTTGGTACTCCAATTTGAATGTGAAATGTCCGCCCCAGCCAGGCTCAGGCGTTGGGACACTTGGTCTTCAGCTGACTGTGCTTTTGAGGGGAGGGTTTGGAACCTCTAGGAGGTGGGATCTACTGAAGGAAATGGGTGAAGGGAGGCCAGGCCTTGAGGTTTATAGTCGAACCCAGCTTCCAGCTCTCCTTCCCGGTCAGCCTCCATATGAACAAGGAGCCCTATAAATCTGTTGCATTATTGCCAGGCACTTCCGCGACCCATGCCTCCCCTGCTATGGGGAACTGTCCTTTCAAATCATGGGCCTAAATAAACCCTTCCTATGAAGTATTCAGTCGGTCACAGTGATATAATCGTAGCTCATCTGAGAAGTTCCGTCAGTAGAAGAGAGCATATGAGGAGGTACAAAGATACCACGAAGCCCCGGGCTGTGTGTGAGATTCTGGTCAGAGACCTGGGATCTCAAGGAATAAGAGGCCATGATCCCCAGCTTGACATCACCCAGACATTCCAAACCGCTACTTCCTGAGAACCTACTACAAGCACGTGCAGCAGGTCATGGCACACTGTTTCCCATAATATAATCCTCTCGGGCAATACATCCCTGGGCAATACATCCCTGGCCAGTGGGATTACCCATGATTCATAGCTTTCGAAACTGAAGCTCTGAAGGCAGCAGGTCCCTGGCCTTGGTGCAGGGTCACTCAGGAACAGGGAAAGGTTGAAGTGGGGATTCAGACATGCTGGATTCCAAAGCTAGTCTCAGGTGGCTATTTCAGAGGTGACACAGTAAGGTCACAATAGTGCAGAGCTGATGACCTCTAGGGACACTTCCTGCCCTGACATATACAAGTCTGCATGGAGTACAAGGTCATCTTTGGCTATGTAGGCCTCTGTGGCTGTTTTGGAAGCACTCTCATGTGAAGTGTCTAACTGTCACCTGTTGAATAACAAAGTCCTTCAGCAACACTACCTTAGTCTGTCAACCCTCACAGAGTCCTGCTAGGTAGTTGAAATAGATACACTGGGCTCCAAGAGGCCAAGGGACTTAGCCAGGCCATGGCCAGGCACTGAGCAAAAGCATTCCCGTGAATGTGTACACCAGGAGAAACAGAACAGTTCTGAGGAAGCCCTCCAACTTTAGACAAAGATCTATGCTCTGACCCTGGCTCCAAACTACCTTCAATGGCACATCTGACTAGTTACTTAAGATCCACACTGGTACTTCTTCATCTGTTAAGGACAGGTAGTTCCAAAGGGCGGAAGAATTCAGACCCTTGACTGGCACTAGCTAAGTGTTACACGACAGTTAGTTGATGGGATTTATTTTTACCTGGGTTGAGTTATATACTCCAACGTAACCGTGGATAGTGCGTAGGATGAGGCTTCCTGACTCTCCGGCTTGTTCAATAGAGTTGACCGTTATTTATTCAACTCTACTAGAGAAGGAACCAGCAAGCCGCATCCCCCTGACTCCCAGATATTCTCCAGGCTGGAGGAACAGTCCTCAGCAACTACAGGCTTTCAGCTGGTTTCTATGGACCCTCCTTGAAGCTTGCCTGCCTGTCTGCAGAGAGAACCAAGAACCAGAGACTCTTTCCTGCCAGTAGACAAGCATGTTTGCTGTCCATGTTAGGAGAGATGTTGTCATATCAGAAACTGAGTTACATCTAGGCCAGCCCCCAACATAATTGACTTAAAATAATATTTATGTGACAGCTGTCTTGGCTAGGGTTTCTACTACTGTAGTGTAAGACCAACACCAAAACCAAGTTGGAGAGGAAAGGGGTTTACTCAGCTTATACTTACACATCACAGTTCATTACCAAAGGAAATCAGGACAGGAACTCAAACAGGACAGGAACCTGGAGGCAGGAGCTGATGCAGAGGCCATGGAGGGGTGCTGCTTACTGGCTTGTTCTCATGGCTTGCTCAACCTGCTTCCTTGTACTACTTGTGACCACCAAGCCCAGGGATGGCCCCACCCACAGTGGGCTGGGCCCTCCCCCATCAATCAATCCATAAAATCCAGCTGTAAAGCATTTTCTTAATTGAAGTTCCCTCCTTCCAGATAACTCTAGCTTGTATCAAGTTGACATAAGACTAGCCAGCACAACTGACCCCTTGTCAACTTGACACACAAACACATCACTATTAAGCCACAACCCTTCCTTTCGTATTTGTCCCCAAGAGCTCACATTAAAATCATAAGTAACTTTAAAATTCCCATAGTCTTTACAAATGCAAACACATTAAAATTTCAGTCCCTTTAAAATAACCAATCTCTTAAAATTCAAAGTCTTAAAATTCAAAGTTTCTCGGCTGTGGGCGCCAGTAAAATAAAAAATAAATCAAGTACTTCTTTACTTCAAGAGGGAAGAACCAGGGCACAATCACAATCTGAACAAAGCAAAACCACACGCCCAACAGTGTGAATAACAGAATGCCCAATGTCTGGGATCCACTCACGATTTTCAGGGCTGCTCACCAAAGGGCTTGGGTGACTTCCCCAGCTCCGCCCTCCGCAGCACACACAGCTTGTCTTCTAGGCTCCAGCTGGCTCTGCTCCCCACTGCGGCTGTTCTTGGTGGTCATGCCATAGTACTGGCATCTCCAAAGTGCTGGTGTCCTCTGTTGCAACTGGGCTGCATTTTCACCAATGGCCTTTCATAGGCTCTCTTCATGGTGCCAAGCCTCAACTTCTCTGCACGACCACTTCAGTCCTGGGCCCTCAACTGCCACTGAGGCTGCACCTTCACCAAGCCTCTTACAAGCCAAGCCTCAGCTGTTCTCCATGACCCCTTCGTGCCTTCAAAACTAGTACCACCTGGGTGACTCATATGCTACCAACCTTGGCTGCTTCTGGAACACAAATTTTGTGCGATCTCGGAATGCTTCCCAGAATATTTCACCTCAGTGATGCTGGTCTCTTCTTAATCACCCACTAATTTCTCAGCTCCAGCCAACCAGCAATGAGTATCCCAGCAAAGCAAAGGTTTCACTTTAGTTGTTCTGGTATCTTGTTAATCACAGCTGATTCTTCAACCTTAGATAACCACAACCACAGATTCTTCACACAAAAAGCCTGGTCGAGTCTTGGCTTCTGTCTGAAATCTCACAAGCCAGGCCTCCATCGTCTGTCCTGCTCTCAACATTCAATGACTTTTCTAGCCCTGAAGTTCCAAAGTCCTTCCACAATCCTCCCCAAAACAACCTGGCCAACTCTGTCACAGCAATACATCATTATCCTGGTACCAACTTGTTTTATAGTTAGGGTTTCCATTGCTGTAATGCAATACCATGACCAAAATGCATGTTGGGGAGGAAAGGGTTTATTTGGCTTACCCTTCCACATTGTAGTCCATCACTTTAGGAAGTCAGGACAGGAACTCAAGCAGGGCAGGAACCTGGAGGCAGAAGTTGATAGAGAGACCACTGAGGGGTGCTGCTTACTGGCTTGCTCATGGCTTGCTTTGTCTACTTTCTTATAGAACCCAAGACCACAAGCGGGGGGGGGGGGGGGGGGGGCACCCACAAAGCTGGGCTCTCCTGAATCAGTCACTAATTAAGGAAATGCCCTAAAGCTGGGTCTTATGGAGGCATGTTCTCAATTGAGGTTCCCTCCTTTCAGATGACTCTAGCTTGTGTCAAGTTGACATAAAACTAGCCAAGACACCAGCTCATGCCTGTAATCCCAGCATTGTCAGGGCCAAAGCAGCATGGTTGTAAGTTTAAGACCAGCTACATTAGCAAGACTGTGTGTCAAGAAATATACATGTTTATCTGTGACTCTGCTATGTGCTGGCATTTCACATTCCTAATTCAAGGGGTCATCAGAATGAAGAGGTGGGTACTGATGATGGGAAAGAGTAGACGAGTGTCTCTAGGACGCAAAGGTGTAAGGGGAGGGAGCAGAATTGGACTCTAGGCCTAGCTATCTGCATTCACCCTTATCCATCTCCAGGCCTGCACCCAAGCATCTCAATTTTAGAGAGATATTTATTCAGGCCTCTCCAGTCAGCTTTTGTTTCTGTTTTCTCGTAAAGAACTTCTAATCACATAAATGCCTGTGTGCTCTTGTGTGGTGCTGCTGTTGAGCCAAGACAAGTTAAGTGTGCAGGTCAGAGCCTTGGCAAGAGCTGGTGACCCAGGAGAATGCAGAGGGCCACCCTCATTAGGCGTGGGGTTTCAACATCAGCTCCACCTGGCCTGTGCCAACCTTCATCCTCAGTGTACAGCAAGGTTATCTTGGCCAGGGCCTCAAACAGCTGCGCTGGGGAAAGGTGTCACCCAATCCCCCACCCCCACCCCCCATCCTAATGAGAATGAAAGCAAAGCTCAGACTGTAATCCACTGGCTGCAGAAGCCAATCATTCCTCCTCGTTACTGAGCGAAGAAATGCCTCTCAGGGCGCCTTTGGCTCCTTACAAACAAAATAAAACAAATCCTTCCTATGGATTTCATTTGCCATTTAATGCAACCTAATGATTTCCAATTGAAACCATATTCATGTTTGTATTGACTTATTAATAGCACATCCATTTTCCACACAATAAAGCCTGAACATGAACTGGTGACTTTGACCAAAATGCATTAGGTAGCATTAAAGATTAAATAAACACTGTTTCTATGAGTAATGTTTAATGCCCTCTATTTGTCAGTCTATTGAAAATTGATCTCTGGGTATTTTGAGCAGGGGTTCCACAGAGTGCATTTTGAACATATTATGAGTCATGACTATGTATTAGGACGTGGAATGTTTTCCAGGCCGTCGGTAGAGCTCATTACAACTTCAGAATATTCTGGTTAATTTGCACAAATTGTTCCAATGTTGATGGCAAAAGCCAAATAGTAAAAGGGCAGAACTGAAACACATGTGTGATTAAACAGCAACTTAGAAATGGTTCCGCCGGGCACGAGAAACCTAGTCCTGTATTCTCCCTCTGGGCCAGTGGCGGTATCTGCCCACATTGGTCCCTGCTCATCTTTGCTGCTGCTGTTTGGGTGGACTGAGCTCAGAAGTGGGTTCCCTTGCCACTGGAGAAGGGGTAAGGACCGTGGAGACCTTGTCTGCTTATTGAAGTTCTCACCCTGCATCTACTCTGCAAGGCTCAAGACAGTGTTTTCTTCGATTTTGTATTTCCGAGGCTGAGAGCAGATGATCTAACACCCAAGAGAAGTATACAGTGCCAGGCCCTGGCAAAGGCCTATAAATCCCAACTCCAGGAGAGACTGGGATAGGAGTATCAAAAGTTCTAGGCAACCCTGGACTACTGAGTGAGCTTGAGTCAGCCTGACAACTCAGTGAGACCTTGTCGTAAAATAAAAGCTAAAAAGAAGGCTGGAACCATAGCTTAGGGGTAAAGCATTTGCCTAGCATACTCAAAGCCATGGGTTCAATCCCTCAAGTCTACAGTAAAGGCGGCAGAAACTAGGAGTGATGGTAAAACACATGTAATCCCAGAATGTGGGAGGTAGAGACAGGAGAATCAGGAGTTCAAGATCAGCCTGGGTTACACAAGACTGTCTCCAAAAAAGGTGGGCAGCAGGGGTGGGAGGAACGGAGGGAACAGAAGGAAGACTTCAGTAGACTGATTGTGACAGTTACAATAATTGCTACTTATTGAATACCTTCTTGGACAGTCAAGATGCTAGATATGTGGTACCCATTACCTCTAATTATCTCACTAACCCCCAAAACACATTCTTCCCTGTGTGTACACCAGATGACTTGTCATTGTTGACGCTATTACTGAGACCATTCTCAGAGGTGTTGTGGTTTGAATGTGAACTGTCCTCCCATAGACATGTGTATTAAATACTTGGTCTTCAGCTGGTGATGATATTTTGGAAAGATGTTGGAAAGCTTAGAAGGTGGGAGGTTCTGGCTGAAGAAAACAGGTCCCTAGCCAGTGTCTTGGAAGTTTATAACAATTCTTCTTCTCTCAGCTTCCTGCTGAAACAGGATGAAGAATTCCTCTGCCATAGGCTCCCACCACCATGATTCTTTTTGGCCACAGACACTGTCTTAGTTAGGGTTTCTATTGCTGTGATGCAATACCATGACCAAAAAGCAAGTTGGGGAGGAAAGGGCTTATTGGGCTTACACTTCAGTGCCGCTGTTCATCACTGAAGGAAGACAGGACAGGAAGTCAAGCAGGGCAGGATCCTGGAGTCAGGAGCTGATGCAGAGGCCACGGAGGGGTGCTGCTAGCTTGCTTCCCATGGCTTGCTCAGCCCACTTTCTTATAGAACCCAGGACCATTAGCCTATGAATAGCACCTACCATGGGCTGGGCCCTCCCCTATGATCGCTGATTGAGAAGATGCCTTACAGCTGGATCTCATGGAGGCATCTCATCAGCTGAGGCTCCTTCCTCTGATGAGTCTAGCCTGTGTCAAGCTGACACACAAAATGAGTCAGCACAGGTCCCCAGACTACAGAGCCGAGAGATGGCTGAAACTCTCCAAAACTGTGAGCCCAAACCCAAATCTCCTCCTTTAAGTTGGAAATCCTCTTGTGCATTTTGGCCACAGCAACAAGAAAGATAACCGATACAAAGAGACACCATGCTTTCTCAATTTTTTTTTCATCTTCCCCCGTGAAATGGCTAGGTTGGGAAAGTTTTCACATGCATTTAGCAAATGTGAGACTAGAACCCAGACAAGGGAAATCATCAGTTGCTTTCTCCCTTCTCTGTTTGTCTTCCTTCCTTTCCTGACTCCTTGTATGGATTATGTTCTTGGGTGACAAAATACCCTGACAGAAAACAACATAGGAGAGGAAGGGTTTATTTTAAAGGTACACAGTCAGGAGACTGGCTGGTCACATTGTCTCTTCACAGGAAGCAGAGAGTGAACAGGAAGTGGGTCCAAGCCATAAAACCTCAAAAGCCAGGAAGTGGTGGTTCACACCTTTAATCCCAGCACGTGGGAGGCAGAAGCAGACAGATCTCTGAGTTTGAGGCTAGCATGGTCTACAGAGTGAGTTCTAGGATAGCCAAGGCTATACAGAGAAACCCTGTCTCGAAAACAAAACAACAACAACAAAAAAAAACCCTCAAGTCCTGCTCCCAGTGCCCCACTTCCTCCAGTGAGGGTCCTAGGTACCACAACCTTTCCAAACCTGTCATCGACTGGGGACCAAGTGTTCAGACGCATGAGCCTCAGAGGAAATTTCACATCACCTCACAGTATGCCTCTCCTTTCCCTTCCTCTTACATGACTTATCATCATTCCTTCCCACATGCTTTCCAAGCACCCCAAATACACCTCTTACGTTGTCTGTTTGATGTGAGAGGTCTTCATATCTCCAGGGGCCAGGCAAGGCAAGCCTTGACACTTCTCACTGCAAAATAGTCAGACAGTCTTAGGCTGAGGAACTCCCAAGTATTGCACCCTAGAGGGGTACCTGACCTAGAGGAGGAACAGAAGCAGGCTCTAGAGCAGTGATTCTCAACCTGTGGGCCCTGACCCCCTTGGGAGTCACATATCAGATATCCTGCATATCAGATATTTACATTAGATTCTTAACAGTAGCAAAACTGCAGTTATGAAGTAGCGGTAGAATAATTTTATAATTGGGGGTCACCACAACATGAGGAAGTGTATTCAAGGGTCTTAGCATTAGAAAGTGCTGTGGGATATCTTTTTGTACACTGTGAATACATGTTGCTATGATTGGTTATAAAGAAACTGCTCTGGCCTATGGCAAGTCAGGTTATAGCCAGGCAGGAAATCCAAGAGAGAGACAGAAAGAAGAAAGGTAGAGGCAGAGGAGACGCCAGCTTCCTCCAAAGGAGAAGCAAGATGCCAGCAGACAAGTAACGCCATGGCCACATGGCGAAACATAGATTAATAGAAATGGATTAATTTAAGATGAAAGAGCTGGCTAGCAAGAAGCCTGCCATAGGCCATATAGTTTGTAAATAACATTAAGCCTCTAAGTGATTGTTTTATAAGCAACTGTGGGACCGCAGGGTGGTGGGGGACTGGAGAAACTTCCTGGCTACAAGGAAGGTTGAGAACCACTGCCCTAGAGGCTTCCAATTCCAGGTGATAAGAGAAAGGAAGAAAGAATGTGATGTCTTGAGCAAGGGACAGCCTTGAGAGGTGTAAATGGGAGGGGTGAAACTGTCTGATGAACTTGAGCCTATGAAATGTTGCTAGCAGAAGTCATTTCAGCCTCAGTCTTTAAAAGCCATCAGCCATATGTAGGTAACAACTGGCTTCACCTCAGCATGCTGGATCCAGAAAGGCCTTTAGCCATGAACTGTCCTAATTCATGAGGAAGTCAAGGCAAGGGGACAGACATTATTCCTCTCAGATGCCTCTGCTAAGTGCTCCCTACTTCCTCGTGGCCAACCTCTCCTTAAAGATTTCTATTGCCAACATTTCTATTTCCTTCCGTCCTCCCTCTCGTCTGGACTAGAGGCAATGAGGATTGCTTCTCTCCCATGGGACTTCCAGTGTAGTCTAGAACCACCCGTCCCAGAGGGCATGGCTTAGGCAATGGGCAGGTTGTCAATTACAGTTGCACACAGACAATTCTATTAATGTTCCTCATACCATATGGCTAGAGAAACACACAGCAGCAAGCCAGCCCCAGAAGAGCCTGGTGCCTCACCTGTTTCCAGCCTCCTGGGAGGAGCTCAGCACCCCTCCAGGGCCAATGTTGGAATCCCCTCCATAGGAACTAAAGGAAAAACATTGCCACGGTAACTGTTCAGGCTGCTGGCTGGTCAGAATGGGTCGGTGCAAGCTTCCATAGGGGAGGTTCGCATTATTATCTGGATTTACAAGTCAAGAACTTGAGACAAGTGACTGGGGGGCTCACAGTCATATAGTAGATAAGAATCAGCACTAAGATTCAGACCCAAGTACAGCTGCTTCCTCTGCTTACAGATTCCTGATACCTGTTTTCTGATGACATTGCTGCTGACTTTGTGCCTTACCCCCTTCTCAGCTAAACTTCCCTGCCTGCTAATTCAACAATAAGCAAATACTACAGACCCTACCCTCCACCTTCCAAACACTTACAGTCCAATCAGAATGATAATAGCGGGGAGGTGGCTCCCTCATTTAAGGCTTGCCATTCAAGTCTAGGACCAGATGTGAATCCTGTGTGATGTGGTATGCCTAGGAATCTCAGTGTTGAAGAGATGGAGACAGGAGGGTTCCTTGGGATCTCTGGCCAATCACTGTCACCAACTGGTATGTCCCCAGCAAAAGTGAGAAATGTTGCCTCAAAGAGCCAAGTATATGGCACCTGAGGAAGAATGGAAGCATACATGAAGTTGACCTTTGGGTTACACACACACACACACACACACACACACACACACACACACACACACACACATACACACACACTGCACATGTGTAGACAAAACATACTGTAAAATGATAAAAGGGCCAGTGAGAAGGCTCAGTGAGTCGAGGCATTTGCCACCAAGCTTTACAGCCTGAGTCTGATCTCTAGGACTCACACGGAAGAAAAAGAGAAGTGACTCCCACAGATTGTTTTCTGAAGTCCACGTGCAAGCTTTGGGATGCACGCATACACACACACACACACACACACACACACACACACACACACACACACACATTCATAAATGTAATAAAAATGATACTAGTCATTTACTGAGTGGCCATTTGGGGCCAGACATTGCTTCACACATAGTTTTATTCTAGTTTCTTTGGAAGGTCCTTACCACCACCTTCATGTTAAAGATGAGGAAATAGACATGAAACTGTTGGGGTGAGCATGTCCCATGGTCACATGGTATGTATATTAAGGGGCCATTTCGTTTCCCCCACAAAACAAGTTTGGGAGAGGAGGTGGTGCTGCAGGTGTATGGCCACACCACCCCGTGTGGCCTGTGGGCAGGACAGATTCTGCTCCTTAGGGAAGGAAGGTTGGGACATTGAAGCTGGGTCTCAATTCTGAGGAATGTTTCACAGACCTGGGGCAAAGGGACACCTAAGTCAGGTGAACGGTAGGAACCAAATGTGGCCAGGGAAGATTGGCTGGTTGGAAAACAGTTGACCCCATCATCTGTCTGGCTTAGGCAAAGAAGAAGCCTCGTGAGTGCCCACACACGGTTCATGCCTGCTGTATACAGGCATTATCTCCTCATGTTTTCACTCCCAGCCCTTGAGGATGGCTTTCCCCCGACACACACAGAACCTACAGGAACAAAGAATTACACAATTCACCCCATAACACAGAGCAAGGCCTATTTGCAGAACTCTGGGCTACTCTGGGTGTCCTCTCTGCCTTGCAAGACACTGTCTGGAGCAGAAAGAATCGTTTGCTTGGACAGAGGGCTCTTGACTCACTGAGCCTTAGGCGGCTGTCAATTCTACGTCTCCGTGCAGGTCTAGACACAGGGGCCGGCGCTCAGATCCCAGCCTGACCTTGTCCTTCTGTTCCTGAAGATTGACGGCATCTGTTTATGTTCTGGAAACTGAGAGGACACAGTCGGTCTTCCCCCCAGGCGTTCCTGTTGGATCGATAAATCTGTCCATGGGTGAAGGGCATAAGGCTGAAGGCTGGAGATCAGTACCCAAAAGGCTGAGAGAGTTCAAGAGAAGTATGATCTGGCCACTACCCTCCCTTCTATCTGAATCTTAGGCTTTCCATGTCAAAATCCAGTTTGGGGTTTTTGTTTGTCATTTTTTTTTTTTTGTATGTATAAATGTTCTACCTACATGTCTGCCTGTGTACCACGTATGTATGCCTAGTGAAAGCAAAGGCCACAGCAAAGTGTGGGATCTCTGGAAACTGGAGTTACAGATGTTTGTAAGGTGCTAAGTAGATGCTGGAAATGGTATGCAGGTCCTCTATAATAATAAGTGCTCTTTTTTTTGCCCCCTGTATCTTGTTCTGTAGACCAGGCTGGCCTCGAACTCACAGAGGTCCGCCTGGCTCTGCCTCCCGAGTGCTGGGATTAAAGGCATGCGCCACCACCACCCGGCATATAAGTGCTCTTAACTGCTAAGCTACCTCAGCTTAGCTCCTGGTTTTGTTCATTTGTTTGTATTTTTTGTCTTTTCGAGACAGGGTTTCTCTGTGTAGTTCTGACTCTCCTGGAATTCACGCTTTAGACCAGGCTGGCCTCGAACTCACAGAGATCGGCCTGCCTCCGCCTCCCAAGCTGGGATTAAAGGCGTGCGCCACCACTGCCTGGCTGTTCTATTTTTGTTTGTAAAAGGACGATGTCTTAGTACAGCCTGTTATGACAGATTATGATAGGCTGGATGATTTGTGTGGCCAGCATTTTCCATCACATTTGTCACATCTGAAAGTTGGAAATCAGGTGACAAGGAGGCCTGATGTGTAGCTGGAAGTTCCTCTATGCCACCTAGTCCTTTGGTCCAAATGAATCTCTTCCACCTGAGCTCTCAAAGCTGCTTACAAAATATTCATTCAGAGGCTTATATTAATTACGAACTGGATGGCCTATGGCTCAGGCTTCTTGCTAGCTAGCTCTTACACCTTAACTCCACCCATTCCTGGTAAGCTATGGTTTGCCACGTGGCTTCATGACATTACCTGTTCTCTCACATCTTGCTTCTCCTGGAGGCAGCTTACAGTGTCTGCCCCGACTCCGCCTTCCTTCCCCCTCTCTCTTAGATTTCCCACCTGGCTCCATTCTGCCCTGCCACAGACCAATGCAGCTTTATTTATTAACCAATGGGAGTAACACATATTCACAGCATCCAGAAAGACATCCCACAGCACTTCCCCTTTTCTGTCTAATCAAAAAGGAAGGTTTTCATTTTCAAATAGTAAAATTACATGTAACAAAACAGTCATCAAGCAAGAATTATAGTTGCAATAGCTAGTCTATTTGTATTTAGCAAAAATTTTGTGATTCTAAGGTTTCATATCTAGCTTACCCATCATTATAACTATCCAGTCTTCAACTCCATCAAGACCCCAGAAGGATATAATATTACCTGAATAAATTAAGTGACAAGGAGGTCTGATGTCTGGGAAAGGCCTAGCAAACAGAACTGGCCACACTCTCCGTCCTCTGCTAAGGACCATTCATGAGTCTGTCCCCTCCTGGTCACCCACCAAAGGCCCCATCTTCAGACACATCCATACTGGGGTTGGGGTTTCAGTAGATGCCTTTGAGGGATGGCAAACGTTTAATCTGCTGCAGAAGATAATAAGCAAATGGCATCCAAAATGTTTACAGGTCTCCAGTTGGGAGACATCATGACACCATCCTATCCCCCAACCCCCACCCTTGGAGGAGAATAAGTCCCTAGCTTCCCCTAGTTTGTCCCTGAGCCAGCCACAGCCAGGTCCTCCATGTACCCCCTATCTCCAAAACCCTGCCTTCTCTCATTGAAAGCATGCTCACACACACATGAGCACGCGCGCGCACACACACACACACACACACACACACACACACACACACACACACACCAGCATGGAAGAAAACAATCTTCCTACTCTTCCTGTGCACATCAGCCCCCTCCCTCAGGCTTCCACTCCCGGGCACTGCTGTGTCTCTGTTCTCCCTCTGGGCCCCCACCCCAACCACCCACCCATGCAGTAACACCATGGCCACTTGGTGATTTCTCCACAGGGAACCCTAAGCCTGACTCTGAAACTGGACTGGGCTTTGTTCCCTTTAGAGAATGCCAGAAATCTTCACGACTGCCTGGCTCCAGTCCCTCACATCACAGCCCCCCACCCCCACCCCCACCCCACGGAGGGAGAAGAACATCCATGGCTTGGGTCCCAACCAGCTTGGTCTCCTGGGCTCTCTGACACACACACACACACACACACACACACACACACACACACACACACACACACACACACTTTTCTAAACGAAGGGCTTGGTTTACACATTTCTAAGTCCCTTTCCAGTTCACAGGCTGGAAACAGTGTTCACTGGCGGTGAGATGCCCTAGCTGGTGAGCACAGCAGGCTTTGAGAATGTGGCCTGACCGGTATTGTGGGAACACTTGGGCCTTCCAAAAGCCTCACAAGGAAGAAAATGCCTGGGTGAGATTTCCTCGAAGGCTCCTTGCCAAAGGGCTTCTTGGCCACGAGAATCAAGTCCCCAAGGGTCTCCGCCAACCACCCCCAACCACTTTATTTAAAAAAAAAGGTCCTTTAGAACTTCAAGCTGTAATAACACCTGACCAGAAGGGAGGAAGGTGGTTCCTCATGGAGAAATTTCAAATTTTTCTTTTTCTTCCTTTTTTTCTTCCTTCCTTCCTTTCTTTTTTTTTTTTTTTTTTTTTTTTTTTTTTACAATCTCATTTCCTTGCTTTTGTGTTTCAGCAAAAGAAGACTTATCAGGGAACAAGCAAATTTTTGGGTTTTTTCGTTCTTGTTTTTCCTAAAAAATTCAACTTGAAAGTCAGTTCAAAGGGATTTTCCCATAAATAAGAATGAATACTACATTCCCTGGATTGATTTACCAACTGCAATATCTCCCAGCTCTCCATGTGACGCCAGCTCACTTTGAATAGTAACAACCAACATATATATAGATGTATGATGTTAGTACTTACACACACACACACACACACACACACACACACACACACACACCAACAGTTGGCTCATGTCCTCCCTGAACTATTACAGCATTCTGGAAGGATTTCAATATTCCTGTGTGAAAACACACCTTTGCTTCCATCAGAAGTGACTGGCCGGCTCTACTCTGCAGGTGACCCTCTAGTGTGTGCATCAATGTCAAGTTATTTGTTTTCATTTCATCTCCTTTTCACTAAAGGTGTTACTGTTTGCTTCTGACAATATGGTCGCAGACAAGACAAGTTCTACCTTCCAAAAGAGACATCCTTCCAATCTTAGTGACTCGGAGTTTTTAGAAAGAACCTAAGCGTGAACAGAGGAGGAAACTGAGGCCCAGGAAGGGAACAGCTTATCTGACCTCATCGTAAGCAAACTAGCAAGAAAATTCTGATGTCCTGGCTGCTGGGGGCGGGGGATTTGTGTTACAAAGGCCCTCTCAAATCTTAAATAAATAAATAGCACCGTCTTTCATGGGCCCATTTATCTGGTCCTTAACCAAACTCAGGTCCTCTACAAAAGCCACACAAGCTTTCAACTGTGGAGCTATCTCTCTAGCCCCTGGGGGCCTTTGTTATGTTGTCTTTACCCCTTGTTTACAAACACTGTTTTTACACAGAAGTCATCGTTGTTTAGTGTATAATACCAAAGATAACCCCATTCTGACACTAGAGTTGCCCAACGATGGGTCTCTTAATCTGGGACATCTGGTATACCTCATACTTGGTCTTCAGAACTGTCCCTATGCCATTGACTGGCCATCTGGTCCTTCTAGCAAGACACTGCACAAAAAACAGTTCCGCACAAGCTGTCCATGATGATTTATGTCTACAACGTCATCACTTAGGAGGTTAACATTAGACAATTGTGATTCCAAGTCCAGCCTGTGCTACGGGGTGAAACCCTGTCTCAAAAAACAAAATAACAATTAAACAAACAAACAAAACCTCCCAAACAAAGATTTTTTTAAAAAAATCTTACAGTGTTTTTCCTCATGTAAGACACCGTTCCTAAACATCTTTCCTCCCCAACCAACAGTGTCTTATAACCCACATCTCACCCCATCTCAGATAAACAGAACCACAGCTGTGCTGCCATTTTACACAAGGCACTGTGAAGACGCAAGGCGGAAGAAAAGTCCTCAGTTGGAGGGCTATGCATGTAGTGCTGGGGTAAGACAACCAGACACAGTCAAGACACTGTTGGAACTTACTTTGGCCAGAGAAGACATGAGGACTAGGCATGGTGAAGTAGGCAGCAGTTGGATGCAGATTCCAAGAAGCATTGTGATCCTCATTAAGTTTGGATAGTATCTTGTCAACTGGGGGTGGGGGGTGCGCGGGCCACTATGTAAACATATTAAATAACAAGGCACATCATGAGATTGGTCTTTAGAATGTTTAAAGTTATTAAAATAATAGGTAAAGCTGAGTGTGTCAGCACAGACCTATAACTTCTGTCCTTGGGAAGTAAGGATAATGTGAGTTCAAGGCCAACCTCAGCTACATTGTAAGAATGTGTCCCAAGAAAGGAAAGGAAAGGAAGAGAAAAAGAAAAAAGAGATAAAATGCAAATTTTGAGTACCTGAGACAAGGACTCCGTTTATACAGCACTATCATGAATGAAGTACTGGGCTTGATTCCCAGCACTGCATAAAACCAGGTGTGGAGAACAGGGGCAGAAGGGTGAGAGTTCAAGACCAGGCTCAGCTACAGAGTGAGTTTGATTCCAGCCTAGGCTAAATAAGACCCTGCCACAAATAATAATAATTTAAAAAGTACTATGTGTAGGTGGTAACAAATGAAATAATACAGAGATGAATTAAGAAACAGCAATCTGCCTACCCATCAATCTTCTCTTCTCCCTCACCCCAGATAATTGACATTGACATCCTCAACTGCCCTATATTTCTGTAGGGCTTTCTCTTTGATTTCAACATTTACAACACATACATGAATGGGGATGCTTGGTTTGTGATAGAAAAAGGATCACGCTATGCATTTCACTCAGTGTTTTGATTCATTTAACTCTACACAGCAGAATGGCATATCTAAATCACTGCTCTCCCTCTGTCTCTAGGGGGGAATACATTTACATACATAATTATTTTGTCTAAGTTGGTCATGTCAAATACACTAGGTAATTATTACCAGCATTTTGTTTGAGAAAGGTATTTTGTAGCCCAGGCTGGCCTTGAACTCACCAGTCATCCTGCCTCCGTCCTCGAGAGTACTGGGATTATACGATAGAGCATTTTGCTTTGTTTTGTTTGCATGCTCAGTATTTTAGGGCTTCCCCCTTGACATACAAAACAAGCCAGAGGAAAATGGAAGCTTGGAGATAAGAGACTGCTCTCTCTTGGGTTCCAGTCAAAAGGACGGGCTAACTAGGGCAGCAGCGGAGGGGAAGAGAGACTTGAAGTAGCCTTGAGTCCTCTGTTGAAGAGCTGGTTCTGAGCATTACAGTTTCAAGGGGACACCCAACCATTTTGTGACCCAGGAAGGAGAGGTGACTACCACAGGTGGGTTCTGTACTATGGCTGGGTGGTCTTGGGCAAGTCGCTTAAACTCGCTGATCTTTAATTTCCTATTTGCAAAAGATGGTCATTTCTATCATGTAGGATCCCTGGGGCAGTTTTTTAAATGTCTGGCATGGATGGAACCATCTCCTACACAGGCTTTATACAGGCTATTCAGAACCTTAGAATCCCCCCAAAGAAATATTCCCTTGTGTTTGCTGGGGGCCTGAGGACCCTTCTCAAAACATAGGCACCTCCTAACTCCACAGTAGAAACCAGATTTGGGCTGTCAATATGATAGGAGATGGCACAGCCATGGTCCGCATTCTCTGTGACTTGCAAGTGACTGGGCTGAGATCTTTTCCAGTGGACGACTAGCAGGCCACCCATCTCAGAGTCCGAAGAGGGAGACTGAGATTCAGTCAGGGGCAGTGTGTGGCCAAGAACAAGCTTAAATGTGGACAGAATGACCTCAGCATGGCGGGGTCCTCAGGGAGTCGCCAGCGCTGGACCCTGCCAGGGGCCTGCCAGATGTGTATCACTGTGATCTTGTTGTTGCTTGCTCTCAGGTTTGCAGCCAACACCAATTTCTAAGGGAAAATCTTTGACAAGGTCAGGCAGTGTGAAGGTTTGCCATGCACACGCACGGCAGAGGGCCATAGACTCTCAGGAACTACGGCTCTCCTGCTGGGAAGAGCAGGCCTCAGAGTCCCTGAGGGTCCCGGGCTGGTGGAGTCACCAGGAGGACTGGACTGGAGGAAGAGAGACAATCAAGGTGGGACTTTGAGACGTCAACAAGGGGCTGGGGGAGATTCCCAAGGACAGTCCTTAACCTCCTCAGTGTGTCCCTGACTGTCTCAAACGCACAGAGAGACACAGATGGAGATGTAAATAGATATACACAGAGAGAAACACAAACACACACACACACACACACACACACACACACACTGACACACGCATATAGAGATAGAAACACACACAAAGATACACATAGGAACAAGGGCACACCCAGATGGAGAAGCACACGGGAATACTCACACATCCACAGATGGAGACAGACGCACACAAGAACATTCCACACCAATGAAGACGCGCACACAAGCACAGAGACCCGTATCAGAGGCCTTCAAGGAGAAATGATGGGGAGAAGCTAGGGAGAAGGAGAGGCAGAGAAGACATGAGCAGAGGGAGGCAGTGGAGGAGGAAAAAGGAGAGGGAAGAGAAGAACTCAGAGCTCAGAGGGGCCACACAGGACAGCCCACCCAGGTCTCCCAGGGCGTAGCGGGTGTAGATACAACCCTGCCCCTCCCTCTGCCTGTTATTTCAAAGGACTACATCCTTCGGATCACTCCCACTTGGCAGTTCCTAATTTATGCCCGTGAAGGTGTTGGATAGGATAATTCCACCATGGGGACCAGAGGAGACCACTAGGGCTAAAACGACCCGGTGGGGTACAATGGGACCAAGTTGCAAAGCATGCCGGGGAGGGGGTAAGAACACTTCGGAGAGGGCCTCTCTGGGGCCCCTGAACCAAGTCCCTGTAACCCTGCCTGGAGGCTGGTAGTGCTGGCAGGCCTCGGCAGCAGCCGGCCAGCCTGATTTCCCTGGGCTACAGACAGCCTGGCTCCAGGCCCACCTCCCGGTGCCCTGGGCCTGACATCTTCTGGGCAGAGCCACGGTGCCCCAGGAGCCATGTGGATGGTGTTAGTAAACACGCTTTCTTGCGCCCAGCCTGGCAAGGCCTGTGGGCAGCGGGAGGGCGTAGAGCTGGCAGCTCCCACGGCTGGGCAGGAGGATGGGAGGGCGGACAGGGCAGGCAGACGGGGCGGGCAGGCCGCCCTGCACAGCCAAGCCAAGGCCCAGAATGGAGCAGCTGCTCCCGTCACCATGGAGACGGAACTGAACAATGAGCAGCCAGCAATGCGGCATGGCTGCCTGGCACTGTGGCCACACTCCCACCAGGCCCTCACACCTACACACGGGAGCTCATGCACTCACACTCGTGCACGCGTGCACGCGTGCATGCATGGATGTGCACGCACGTGGGTGCACCCGCTCCACACAGAGTTGCAGGACGGAGAAGGAAAGGGAGGAACAGGGTAAGGACAGACGTGTCCACAGGGAAGGAAGGAGAGTGTGAGATGGGGAGCTAAGGAGATCACAGCTTCAGGGTTGCAAAGTTGAGGGGGAAAAAAAATCTCACCCTTTGATTCTGGCTAAAAATACCTTTTAAAAAAAGCTTTGCAAAGGGTCATGTGGTGCCCCGGATTCTTGTGTAACAGGAGAGCTGACGGGGTTCTAATTAGCAAAAGGCATCTTGAGTCAAACTATCTTTTCCTCAGACAGGAGTTGCTGAGAGAGCCCCACGAAGCTGCTAGTGCCCGGAAATGAGGATACATTTTAAAAATGGGCCTAAATCCCATGAGATTCCTCTCTGTTGCAGAAAGAGGCTGACCAGCTCAGCCATCGGCTGGAGATGAGCCTGAGAAAGTCCCCTGTCCAAGCCTTTCAAGAAAGAGTAGGCAGTGGCAGTCCAGAGTCCTGGGCAGGGAAGGTGGGTGGGCATCGGCTCGCCTTGTGCATGGATACTTTCCATGCACTTACTTTATGCAAGTCCTTCTTCCGAGGATGGGTGAAGTCCTGTCCCCAGGAACTCCCGGATCCCCAGTGAGTAATGGCTCCTGCCACTCAGAAGAGCAAGCAGAAGGATATGTCAACACTGGGAAAACAGAAGCAAGAGGGTTGCCGTGAGTTCAAGCCCGGTCTGGGTTACAAAGTGAGACCTTGTCTCAAAAAAGCATAAAAGGGCCGGGCGGTGGTGGCGCACGCCTTTAATCCCAGCACTCGGGAGGCAGAGCCAGGCGAATCTCTGTGAGTTCGAGGCCAGCCTGAACTACCAAGTGAGTTCCAGGAAAAAAGGCGCAAAGCTACACAGAGAAACCCTGTCTCGAAAAAAAAAAGAAAAAGAAAAAAAAAAAAAGCATAAAAGAAGGCAAAGAAAGGAGAGAAGGGGAGGGGGGAGGGGACAGAGAGGGGAGGGGACGGGGAGGGGAGCAAGCAGACATGAATGAAGACTCCCCATTTCCACCAGTAGCATCTACAGTGGGAACCAGGTCTCCTCTCCTCGGCACCTCCGTCCAGGGGACTGCCTGAGCCCCTGTTTTTCATCATTACCGCAACCCCCAGGCAGGCTACTTGACTTTCCTGGGCTTTGCCTGTTGCTCTTCCTCCTTCGGTGCAGGTGAGGGCCCCAGGAAGATGGGTATCCGGAAGGGATTCCTTCCGGGGAAAATGAAGAACACCCAGCAGCGGTGGTGTCTACACCAACCTCCGGTTCAGAAAGAACAAACTCTCAGGAAGTCATGCTGCCACCAAGGTGGAAAACCCAGGACATCCACAGCCAAGTGGTTCCTGGGCCCAAGGCAGAGGACAGGCAGACAGTGGGGGTATAAGGGACTGATCATTTTCCTGGGCAGAGAGTTTTAAAGGAGAATAGAAGCCGGGCGGTGGTGGCGCATGCCTTTAATCCCAGCACTTGGGAGGTGGAGGCAGGTGGGTCTCTGTGAGTTCGAGGCCAGTCAGCCAAAGCTACACAGATAAACCCTGTCTCAGAAAGAGCGGCGGCGGTGTCGGTGGCGGGGAGCTCAGGGGAGCCATCTGCACTGGCCCAAACATGGCAAAAGAGGAATTAAAACGTGAAAGGAAGGATTCAGTGAGAGAGACCTGCTCCCCCTCAGGAACTGCTTTAGTAGATGAAAAAAAAAAAAAAAAAAAAAAAAAGCCAGACAATTTTTAATCATCACGAATTGTTTAAACTTCTGATCCCATCTCCTTCGAAGCCTGGGCAGCCTCCACTCTGGCTGGGACTCAGCCTCTGTCCAAGCTTAGCCCAGCCGGGACACCTTGATCTACCTACCCCCAACACTCACAAACAATTCCTGGACCCTTCCTTAGGTCCTCCCCGGGTCTCGGCAAGGCCAGGCCAGCAGGACCCTGCTTATCTAAGGAGATCTGACAAGCAGCCCTGGGGGTATGGCTGCTAGCTAAACATATGGTACATCGTAAATAGGACTTCCTTTTAGGAAATGAGCTGCTGTAATTAAATCCCCATTCATTTTTTTGTAACATACACACAGAGACAAATAGATCTTTATCCTTTGGAGGCTCTGAAGAGAAAAGGCTTGTGGGGCGCTGAGATTCTCAAGTGTGACGTTTATAAAAGACTGCCTAGAGCCAGGTGGGATAAACAGTCCAATTCCTTTCTTTTCTCTCTCTCTCTCTCTCTCTCTCTCTCTCTCTCTCTCTCTCTCTCTCTCTCTCTCTCTCTCTCTCTTTTTGAGACAGACAGACACAGTTTCTCTCTGTAGCCCTGGCTGTCCTGGAACTCACTTTGTAGACCAGGCTGGCCTCCAACTCACAGAGATCTGCCTGTCTCTGCCTCCCAAGTCCCTGGGGTCAAAGGCATGCGCCACCCCTGGCCAGCTAGAAGTCCAAATTCTTCAAGCCAGACCTAGTGGGTGAGTGGGTGAGTGGGTGAGTGGGTGAGTGGATTTGGGTGAGTGGGTGAGTGGGTGAGTGGATTTGGGTGGGTGAGTGGGTGAAGGAGCAGCTCTTCCCCAACAGGAAATGGAGAAGCAATCAAAGAGGAAGGCTGGTCTTGGCCTTGGCTTTGGGCCAAGGAAGGAATTGATTCTTCCCACTCCACACACAACAGTGCAAACTCCAGGGTATCACCAACATTAGACGTTTATCTCCACTAGGATAAAGTGGGTTGGGGTCAACCCCAGTGAGCCCCCACTGTGAGCTGGACACTGGGCTAGGCGGTATACTGGGACACCAGAGTGAGCAGAACCTGAGGAATGCCTGGTCGTGAACGCTGAGCAGCTAGCTGGTGCCCATGGCTGTATTGCCATTTGGGGATGTGGGGAGGGCATCCGGGACTGACAGGACCATTAAGCTTGAGCAAGCAGTGGGTGATCCTGATGTGACTGTAGTAGGGGTTCGTCCCGGGGGAAGGAATGGTGTCGGATGCCAAAGGAAGCCGGGTGCTGAGGTTCAGCTGGGGTCAGGCACCAGAGACCCAGATGCAGAAAAGAGGCATGACTCTCGTCTTTGGTGATCGGCAAGACCCAGTCTTTGAACGTTTATTGCGTACATCCATTAAGCAGCTGCCATCACCAGATGACCACAGAGGCGAGACAAAAGAATCAGGCAACTCGAAGTTCAATCCAGCTGAACAGAATGTGGTAGGCACTGGGTTAAGTACAATGTGGGTCTTGGAGGTAAGGAGATTTGCAAACCCTGCAGCCTAGAAATACCAGGGGCCCTTTTTTTCCCTAGCCACCCTTAAAATCAGTGGGAAGGGAATATAAATGTTGGGAGGTGGGCTAGGTTCCCTCCTAATTCAGATCTCTATCAACACAGAACACACTGTCCACAGTCCCCCGCCCCACCCCCCACAAACATATACACTGTCCACAGATCTCCCCCCCACACACATACACATACACACTAGCTCCCCGCACAGACACACACTCCAGCTTGGGTTGGTTGACCCCAAGAAGGTAAAAACCCAAATATCAAGGCCTTGTACATGTTAGAAAGGGATGGGGCTGTGGAGATGGTTCCGTGGGTAAGAGTTCAAATCTCCGTTCATGAAACGCTGGCTGTGACCTCTAACATACTTACAGCTCCCGGGCTGCAGAGGGCAGAAAGGAAAGGATGGCTGGGGTTTGTTGATCGGTGTCCAGGCTAGCTCCAAGTTGAGAAAGAACAAAGGAAGGAGATAAAGGGAAAGAGAGAAAAGCACCTGACCTCTCCTGGCCTCCAAACTCGTGAGCAACAAAAAACGCTCACACACCATCTGTGACAGGGCAAGACAGTTCAGAGGATCCTCCATCTTGGATTCTTGCTGAGGCCATTTCAGGTTTAATTAGAATTTCATCCTCTTGATGGAGCATCCCGTGGAAAATTACCCAACTCTATTTTAGGAACCTGAGGTCAGGACGCCCCAGGTCACTTACCTTACCTTCTATTAAGTTGCCTGTTTCTACAAACCTACCCCTGGAGCTACCAAATGACATACCAGGATGTGGTTTTTCCCTTTTCAAACCACTTACCCATGCCGGGTGGTGATGGCACATACCTTAAATCTCAGCACTCAGGAGGCAGAGGCAGGTGGGTCTCTGTGAGTTTGAAGTCAGCCTGGTCTACAAACTGAATTCCAGGACAGCCAGGGCTGTTATACAGAGAAACTCTGTCTCAAAACAAAAACAAAACAAAACAAAAAAACCTTTACCCCCAACACTCAATATGTGCTTGGGTCAGGAATACCTGAGGGTAGTCCCAGCCCAGCTGGAATAAAGACTTTCCATTGGCTATAAACTGTCTGAATGGTCATTTCTGGTAGACCCCATAACATACATGCAACACACACACACACACACACACACACTGCGAAAGGCCATTGGGAAAGGACACCAGACTGCTAATTGGACAATTGGACTAACATGTCCCCTTATGGCGACCAAGGGAAGTCATTCTGGTAGGAGTACAAGACCTCTGACTGGCCCGTATTAAAGACCTGACTCCAAAGCCTTGTCACCCCGCGTCTTTACTAAAATGGCTCGCCTTTCCATGCTCTCATTTCTCATCTCTGCAACAGGAGCAATGGCAATTCAGAGACCCCCATCCCCACCCCAGGTCTGTCTTAATGATCGCACGAACAGAAAGTCCGTAAAGCACTGAACACAGAGAAGGTCTCTGTCTGTGCTTACGGAAGCCTCCCAGAATCAGACAATCCAAGAAGCACAAGGTCCATCCCAGACTGCAATCCCACACCCTCCATCCCACCACACACCCAAGGAGCCTTCTTCCCCTGAGTTTCCCGGGTCGCGGGGAGGGGACAGCCGAGCACCATAGCTGTGACTTCCCCTCCACACCCTGCCCAAGTTCTCTCAGCGCTCTCTATATCCCGCCATCTCGTCACACATGTCCAGGATGACCACACGGGACGAAACCAACTCTCCACACCATCATCAACAGCCCTGTGGTTCTCCCGGCGCTGGGGACCTGGGGACCTGGGGACCTGATGTACTGAAGAGGAAGGAAGGGAAGGCCACCGTCACAGCCCTCATTTCTCACAGTTTCTCCACTCGCCTCCTCCCAAGGCTGGCTCACTCAGGCGTCTTCTGTCCCCTCATCTAAAGAAGGAAGCAGAGGCCTGGGGCTTTGCCCAAAGTGGCAGACAGCGGCTCACAGCCTGTCTTGCTCCCTAACCTCGTCATCTACAGGTACACAAAGGGCGTGAAGAGTAGACTCAGTGGGCCCATTTTATAGAGGACAAGCCAAGGTACAGATGAATTCTGTACATCAGAAACACATTGCCAGTGCGTGACAGCGTCGTGCGTGACAGCGTCGTGCGTGACAGCGTCGTGCGTGACAGCGTCGTGCGTGACAGCGTCGTGCGTGACAGCGTCGCGCACCATATTCTCCCCGTTTCAAGTCTGTGCAGTTGCTCTTCTATTCACTCCATTCTCCCTGTCACCTCTGAGAAGGTCACTGTCCCTTACGCTGCCTTTTGAACCAAGTAGATACTTGGTTCCAGTATCTACCTACCCGCGGACAGCTTCTCTGTCCACAGGGCCATTTTCATGGGGGAAGAAACCCAGTGTCTGTCAACGAACCCTCCTCCGGGGCACCTCATCACCCTTTCCATTGATTTTTTTCCCCCTGTTTTACACTGAGCAAAGCCCCAGTTTTCACGTGCATAATTATGCTTTGCATCCACTTAGCACTCCCGAAGCTTCACGGCGCTCGCTCCCTCATCTATTACCTTGTGCTATGCTAACAAGTCTAAGAGATTGACAGTGACGCCCACATCGCACAGAGGAAGGAAAAGCACGCAGAAACGCCAGCCTGGCGCTGCCTGGGCGGAGAACTTGGGGACATTTTCTATCCTACACTCTGCAGTCCTTCTGTGGAGCCTGACTTCAAAGCGGGCATGACGGGCAGGGCCGGGGTACTTGACAGAGTACTTAGGTAGCACCCACAAAGCCCTGGGTTCAAGCCTAAACACAATGAGCTGAGCGTGGTGGCCCTACCTGTAATCTCAGTATGGGAAGCAAAAGGCAAAGAAGTTAAAGGTTGGGGGTCTTCAAGATGACTCAGTGCAGCCAGGCGGTGATGGCGCACGCCTTTAATCCCAGCACTCAGGAGGCAGAGGCAAGCGGATCTCTGTGAGTTCGAGGCCAGCCAGGTCTATGGAGCGAGTTCCAGGACAGCCAGGGCTACATGGAGAAACCCTGTCTCAAAAAACCAACAACAACAACAAAAAGATGACCCAGTGAGAAACATTGCTTGTCACCAAGCCTGATGGCCTGAGTTTGATCCCCTGAACTCATAACTGAAGTTGCCCTCTGATTTACACACACACACACACACACACACACACACACACACACGTGCGCGCGCGCGCACTAAAACAAATGATTTTTTTAAAAAAGAAATCATATTTTTTAAAGGTTATCTTTGACTACATTAAAGAGTTTGAGGACAGCCTAGGCTACATGAGACCCTGTCTCAAAAACAACAATAAAACAGCAAGCATCATGAATCACTTTGCAGAAGGGCAAAGGAATATCATTTTGAATTCGAGAAATGTCAAAACTGGCAGCTGCAAAAAAAAAAAAAAAAATGCCAACCTGGAGTCACCAGGAGCCAGGGGCGTTCTGATCTCTGCGTGCCTCTGACCCCGGGTGTGACCCTGTGCAGGTTGTTCCTCTCTAAGCCTCCCTTTGCCAACCTGCAGGATGATGGAGTGGGACCACAACACTCCAGAGCCATCCAGGAGCCCCTTCCGGCATGCAGACTCTGGATCTCATCTTTGGATTCCCTTGGCGGAGCAGTTTCCTTTCTTTTCATGTGGAAAAGCTTTCGCAGAATGAGAATGCTAGAGCCAGTCATTCTTGCCCGAGTCGTCTACCAGTGGGTAAAAGTTATAGTGAAACTGGAATGCCTGGTAAATGATTAAAATGTGAGCGGACATTGTTCTGGCTTCCTTCGTGATACAGTCATTTAATCCCAACACCGCTGGGTGAAACCTATTCCTGCTTGCGTAGGGGAGGGGGAGGCCCATAGGTTTTTAATTCTTTGGGGGGAAACAAAGGCCCTCATTCACTCAACAGTAACTCAAGAGGGTGGTTTCTGCACTTACCAGTCAAAAAATGTTGTCTGGCCACGAGATCCCATCATCAAACTGAAGAGGTAGGAGAAAGCTCTCTTTACACTGGGTCCTTTTATGCACGTTTGCATTTCCCTCCATATGAATAAAGTCTCAGGTTTATTTTATAGGGAAATGCACCAAGCCAAAGGTTTTAATGACAAGATAATGAGCAGGAGAGGACTCTGTTTTTTGCAGAGGGTTTGTGTTACAGAAAACAGAGCGAGCTCACCATTTGTTTCTGGAAGAAAGACTTGGCAGTTCCCTTCAGTCCCCCACTGAAAAGTGACTTCACACATGCACAGGACAAATTTCTATCTAATTTACCAAAGTTCCCAGACAGCGCTCTCTCTATTCCCAGGAGAGTTCATGGAAGATGTGTAATCTGGGGCTCAATGATGTAATACAATTTTTTTTTTTTTTCATGGAAGACAAATAGGCCACCGCCACATAGCTCCTGAGATACACAAGATGGAATTTTAGCTGCTTGTGGTCATGCATGTCTGTAGTTCCTGCAAACAGAGAAGGATTTCCACAAGTGCTAAGCCAGCCTGGGCTACATAGTTGGGTATCAGGTCAGGTGGGGATACCTATAGCAAGACCCTGCCTCACTCAGGGGCTGGAAAGTTGGTTCAGCGGTTAAAGTACTTCTCTTCAAAGTGTGAGGCCTGGAATTTGAATACCCAGAACCTATGTTCACCCACTCATGATTCAAAGTGGAGACAGGATCCTTGGAACAAGCTGGCTAGCCAGGGTAGGGGTATCAGTGAGGCTCTGGGATCAATTGAGAAAGCCTGTCTTAGTAAATAAGATGGGGGCATCCATGCCATGGCATACGTACACCTAAATATGTACACACACACACACACACACACACACACACACACACACACACACCCCTAAACCTGTATGCACATGGAGGCACACGCTCACAAATAAATAAATACATAAACAAAGGTAGAGGGCTGTTTAAGGAAGATTCCAGACCTCAACTTGGGACCGCCACATGAATGCCCATATTCAAATAGGCACGTGACCATGCATCACCACATAATTAAAACATTAAAAGATTGCTCCAGATCCTTCTAGGCTCACTTAAGTCTTAGAACATTCCTCCTCGAAGCTCCATCCGTGTGATTATTCCCTCCTTGGGATTCTTGGAATTGTCTTTACCTCTCTCCAGGTTTTATCCTATTCTTCATTGTATGACATGTGTACTTGAACGACTTCCAGACAAAATTGCAAGCCAACGGAGGGCTGCAGGAAGTTCCAAATATCTGAGCATGCTGGTCCCTCCCTCCCTCCAGGCTCTAGCAAACTAATGGGCCCTAGTCAAATAGGTTCCCCTAAAGAAGTGGATGAGACTGGAAGTCTCTATGCCTTGTTATTTTCCATGAATAAATAATAAACGAGCCCCCCCCCCTTTTTCTCCCACATTTACATGGATTTCAGAGATCAAACTCAGGTTTGCATAGCTGAGCAGCAAATGCCCTCTGAACCATCTTGTCAACCTTCCACCAGAAGTTTCTGCCGTGATGAGTAATACAGCGGCCTCCGAGTGCCTGCCACAGCATGTGAGACCAAGGGGATGACGTTTACCCTTCTTCATTTTGGTTTGGAGACAGGGTCTTAGTTTCCTATAGCCCAGGCTGACCATATACTCACAAAAATCTGCCTGCTTCTGCCTCCCAAGATTAAAGGCATGCACTACCACTCCCAGGCAGAGTTGGAATTTTTATTGTGGTGAAATATTTATAACATAAAAAATTTACCAGCCAGGTGGTTGTGGCCCACACCTTTAATTCTAGCACTCTTGAGGCAGAGACAGGCAGATCTCTGCGAGTTCAAGGTCAGCTTCGTCTACAGAGCAAATTCCCAGACAGCCAGAGCTATTACACAGAGAAACCCTGCCTGCCCTCCCCCAAATTACCATTTTAATCTTTTTTAAAGATATTTTTATTTATTTTTATGCATATGATTATTTTATTTGCATGTATTTGTTTGTGTACAGTGTGTATCTGAGCTTCACAAAGGCCTGAAGTTATCAGATCTCTTGATACTAGAGTTATATAGACGGTTGGGAGCTATGAAGTGCATTCTGGGAACTGAACAAAGGTCCTCTATAAGAGCAGCAAATGTTCTTAACTCCTGAGTCGTTTCTCTATCCCTCGTTTTAACTGTTTGTTTGTTTGTTTGTTTGTTTGTTTGTTTGAGACAGAGTCTCGCTTTGTAGCTCTGTCTGACTAGGAACTCACTATGCACACTATGCTAGCATTGAACTTGTAAAGATCCACCTGCCTCTGCCTCTGGAGTACTGGGATTCAGGGTGTGTGCCACCATACCCAGCTAACTTTTTTTTTTTTTTTTTGGTTTTTTTTTGTTTTTGTTTTTGTTTTTGTTTTTGTTTTTGTTTTTGTTTGGTTTGGTTTTTCGAGACAAGGTTTCTCTGTGTAGCTTTGCGCCTTTCCTGGATCTCACTTTGTAGACCAGGCTGGCCTCCAACTCACAGAGATCCGCCTGGCTCTGCCTCCCTAGTGCTGGGATTAAAGGCGTAAGGAACCACCGCCCAGCGCCATTCAGTCTCTGTGAACCCATATGAGCCCTGCTTAGCTGACTCAGTAGGCCATGTTCTCCTGGCATCCTCTACCCTCTTGGATTCCTACGATCTTTTCTCCCCCTCTTCCATTGGGGTTTTCCGATCTCTGAGAGGAGGGACCCAAGAGAGACCTCCCCTTTTAAAAGACATCGTGTTTTTATTGCCATTGTACCTCGGACTGTAGCTGCTCCTGAGAGAAAACAGAGGCTGCAGGGGACAGCACCCTGAACTCACAGGGATGCCCTGGGGATGGACAGACTTGCCGTTCCCACCTGCCCGGCTCTGCCCCATCCTCCCCAGTGACAGTAGATCCTCAGTAACTGAGTAGTAGTAGGGGTGAAGGGGGTGCCAGGGCCTTGGGGTGACGCAAGCGTAGCCGGTTCAGTGAGGAGAAAGGTGTGTGCGTGAAGTCTGAAAGCTTTAACAGGAACCTAGAGACCACACGATGCCATGTGCAGGATGTGGAAGATGAGACCAGGAGTCAGGGAGTGTCCAATCCAGGCGATGACCAGTCATTGCCAAAGAGGATTTCCAACTCCTCACCTTTCCCTCTGACAAAGCCATCCAGGGACATGCAAAGGTGAGAAGTCACCATTCTTCATAGGATGGAGTCCCTCTCTGATCTTTCTGTGAGCAAAATTTTCCATTGCCTGGGATTGAACCAAGGTCCTAGCCCATGCTACCACTGAACTCTTTTCAAAAGTAGATTTGGTTCCATGATTTCTTTTTCTTTTTTCGAAACAGGGTTTCTCTGTATGGCCCTGGCTGACCTGGAACTCCCTCTGTGGACCAGGCTGGCCTAGAACTCATATAAATCTGCCTGCCTCTGCCTCCTAAGTGCTGGGATTAAAGGTGTGCGCACCCCACCCCCATCCCCCACTGCCCGGCTGTTTTCATTATTTTTAATAATGTGGATATGTGTGGATATGTGGACATGAGTGTAGGTTGTATGGAAGCCTGAAGCATCAATTATTCTTAGATCCAGAGCTACAGACGGTTGTGAGGAGGCTGATGTCAATGCTGGGCACCAAACTCAGGTCCTCTGTGAGAGCAGCATGTGCCGTTAAATGCTAAACCATCCCTCCAGAAGTATATACTGATAATCCAGTTGCTGGGGAGGCAGAAACAGGTGGGTCCCTGGGACTCTCTGGCCAGCCAGACTAGCCTACTAGTGAATAAGAGGCTGTATCTCAAAAAAGCAAGGTGGAGGGCACCTAAGAAATGACAGGCAGAGGTTGTCCTCTGCCCTCCCCCGTGGGTATGCACAGGTGCGCAAATGCACCCCCACACAGGCAGCCTCATGGACATACCACACAAAAGAAGCATGCAACTAGAGGGCCTCGTGCAGGGAATTCCCTCTTCCCTCCTAGCCCTGGTGAATCCCAAGCCTACCCAGCCCCCCTCCACAGAGGGGCCCACCAAGCACCAGGGTAGTATTTCCTCTGCTCCAGGCCGAGCAGAAGGACAGCTTTAAAGGAATCTGGACGTCCGTAAGTGAGCATGTCTTTCCCCTTGTATCAGTTTCTAATTGTGCAGGCGAAGGGGTCACAAGGATGTCGGGAGTGTGCTTTCATCCCAGGCCTGGGTTTTATTTCCTTTCCTTCCTCCTTCCCAATTGCTCTTCCAGCTCCCTGTCATAAAGTTGCAGGGCTTTTAGAATTATTTATAATCTCATTTTAAGTCGAAGTGAACTCTTAAAAGCCTCCCGGTCCTCCTCTGTGTTTATTTAGGCACAGGCTCTGGTATAATCCGCAGTGTGTATTGGGAAGGAACTGCCCTGTAAATATTTATCCGACGAATCCTAATTGGCTGTGGGTTACCGAGAGGGAGAAAATCATTTTAGAGGAGGCGTGATGCTGTGATGTGTGATGTTCTTGAAGGAGCTCCCACGGGGAAGCCTTGAGAAGACGACGCTCCATGGAACCGGAGATGGTCAATGGGGGACCCCGGTGCCCCCAGGAGTCCAGAATGCAGGGGAGAAAAAAAATGGAAGTCCTTAGAGTGATCCCAATATGCTATAGAAAGGACACAGACAGGAGAAGTGGGCTGAGGTAAGAAATGTGTGAGTGAACCTTGAAGTTAGATTAAACTTGGCCAATAAACGTAGCAGGGGCGGGGGTAGGAGGCGTGAGGATAGCCAGGAACCAAATGAGAGAGGGCCAGGTGGGACCTGGGGACAGGAACAGGAAGTAAGTGACAGCCTCCATCCCAGAAGAGTTCAGCGCAGGCACAGATGGGGAAGTTGGGGAGCCGTGTTGAAAGGAAAACCAAGGGACAGGAAAAGGAAGTGTTAATCTGTTGGCCAGTGACCAAGGACACCCTTTCCGTCCAATATAACCATCCCTTCATGGCCATAGGGGAATAGTTCCGGGACACTCCGCAGATAATGAAATCCTTGCACGTTAAGTCCCTCATGTAAGATGGCCCAGGCTCTTTGCTTCCTGCATGTGTGGATCTTTGCTTCACTGAGATGTGCACATTCTGTTTCAGGCTCTTACCACCGCAGATGGGACCTTGTCCGGCCATCACGCCTTCCCCACCATGATCAACTATAACCTCTGGGCTATGAACCAAAATAAATTCTTATTCCCTTACACACACACACACACACACACACACACACACACACACACACACACACACACACAAAACCTATGCACATCCTCCCATATACTTGAAATCACATCTGGATTACTTACAATACTCACTCATGTGCTTTTCATAGCTACAACAAAATACCGGAGGCAGGCGTCATGGCAAAGAGAAGAGGTTCTAGAGTATAAAATCAAAGGCCTGCATCTGGTGACAGGCTTCTAGCTGGCAGAATCCAGAGACGGCATAGAGCATCCCATGGTAAGAGACATGAAATGTGACTTGTGGCTGTGTTTCGCTCTTGCTAAGAAGCCAGCGGGATTCCATGCTACCGGTTTAACCTAATCCTAATCACTTTCCAAACACTCTACCTCTAAATAGCCTTCCCATAAATGCCCCATTTCTTAGTAGCTGGAAGTGGGGATTAAACGCTTGCCCATGTCAGTGGACAGGGACAAACCAGATTCGAACCACTGTGCTAACACAATGTCAAGGCCCTACAAGGTATGGTAAGGCTTCACCTGTTCGGAGACAAGGATCTCAGGCAGTCCATGTTCAGCCCTGGCAACTCAATGTTTTTAGAATGTTTTTTTTTTTTTTTAATCTATGAGCAATGGGTCCATGATACGCCACCCACATACACTGAGGGCTGATTACACTGTCCCTCAAAGTGGTATAATAAGGACTGGAAAGAAAAGAACTAACAATATTTGACCCATCTCTTCCTTAAGCAGAGTAAATTCTCTATTGACTAAGGAATTTAGCTCAGTCCTTACTCTCCCAAGACCTCTCTCTCTTTCCAAGGCCTCAGGAACGGGCTCGCCTGGGTTATAATCCTCCCAGAAGGAAGCAATTTTGCCAAAGGTGATGGCTTCTTTCCTGGATCTCAGGACATGGAAGACTGAGGCAGGAGGATTGAAAGTTCAAGACTACCCTGGGCTAGATAGCACAATCCTGTTAAAAAAAAAAAAAAGATAAAGCAAGTTGGACATGGTGAAGCATGCCTAGAATCCCAGAACTATAGAATTGGAAGCAGGAAGATCAGAAGTTCAAGGATGCCAGGCAATGCCTTGAGAGGCAGAGGAAGGAGAATCAGGAGTTCCAGGCCATCCTCATCTAGTTCAAAGCCATTCTAGACTACATGAGAACTAGTATTTAAAAAATAGGAAGCCAGATGGTGGTGGTGCATACCTTTAATCTCAGCACTCAGGAGGCAGAAGAAGGCAGATCTCTGTGAGCTCAAGGCTAGCCTAGTATACAGAACAAGTTCCAGGATGGCCAGAGCTACATAGAGAAACTCTGTCTCAAAAAGCCTAATAAATAATAACAATTATAATAATAGAGGTGATTTTAACCATACCTGATGTCTTAGGGTTTCTATTGCTGTGAAGAGACACCATGACCACAGCAACGCTTACAAAGGAAAACATTTAATTGGAATGGCTTGCTTACAATTTCAGTGGTCCAGTCCATTATCAGCATGGTAGGGAGCATGGCGGCATGAAGGCAGAGTTGGTGCGGGCTACATCTTGATCGGGGAGGCGACAGCAAGTGGACTGACTGTGACACTGGGTGAAACTTGAGCAAAGGAGACCTCAAAGCCGGCCCCCACAGTGACACATGTCCTCCAACAAGGCCACACCTACACCAGCAAATCCACACCTCCTAATAATGCCACTCCCTCTGGGGGCCGTTATTCTTCCAAACCACTACACATGGTTACTCCCCTGGCATGGGTGTACGGGTGACGAGCTTTTTTTTTCCAGTATGACAAATTTGACATGAAATACTGACTCCATTGAGAGTCCCAAACTTTTATCATACCGTTACAAAAATTATACTAATAGCAAACTTGCTAATGAAAGTTAACAACCCAGAGTATTTGAGATTAACTGTGGTACACGAACGCCTTGAAATCTAACAGCTATTCCAGCAAAGACGCTTGGGAGAGGCTTTTCCAAAAATTTCAATTGCTAAACACTTTTGTAAAGTACATATTTTACTCAAGGAAGGTTATTTATTTTGTACTTAAGGAAAGATTTCATTTCCTTTCCAGTCTCTACGGGGAACATTACTACAAATTGTTGTCAATATAAGGAGGCGACCTCCCTCTCCCCCCAAATGTAAGAAATGTTATGAGACAGATGTCATACAGATGGGTAAGGTTGTTACACACACCTGTAATCCCAGCACTGAGGTAGCAGAGGCAGGAGAATTTGCTGCTAGTGTGAGGCTAGCCTGGTTTTCATTGTTAGAATCTATCTCCAAAGAGCCACACAAACGAATGAAAAGAGACACATCACAGACTATATTAGTAAAACCGTCAACCTGGCATCAAGGGCTGTAATTCCAGCTACTCAGGGGGGTGAGGCAGGGGAAATGCAAATTCAAGATCAACCAGGGAATTCACTGAGGCATTCTTTCTCTCCCCCCCACGCCCCTCTCCCCACCCCATATGTATGTATGTATTTGAAAAGGTTGAGGTATCTTAAGATGGTAGAACACTTGGCTAGCATGTGTAAAGGAGTAGGTTCAATCCCCAGTATAGGAGACACACAACAAACACACAGCACACACACACACACACACACACACACACACACACACACACACGCACATATCCTGAGGAAAAAAATACATATAATAAAAATAAAGGGTTGGCAAGCTAGCTTAGCTCTTCTGGCAAGGCATGGGTGCCTGAGTTTGAGCCCCAGGACCCCTATAAAAAGCTAGGTGTGGTGGCACGCGCTTGTAATCACAGCACTTGGAAGGTAGAGCCCAGCAGATCCTCGGGGCTCAGTGGCCAGCCAGCTTAGCAGATCTGTCCATCTCTAAGTCACGTGAGAGATCTTGTCTCAGAAGACAGTGTGGATTGCTCCTGAGGAGCGACCCCTGAGGTAGATCTCTGCCTATACACATTCAATTCCCCACCCCACCCCCACATATACACACACATAAACAAGTAAGTCAATCCATCACAGGCTTCCTGGGTCATGTGATAACTGTACAGTTCAGCTTTTGTGGTTTCATGTGCTGGGTATAGACGACAGTCTTTCCTCATGGCTAGGCAGGAGCTCTACTACCCAGACAGACCTCCCAGCCCTGTATATGGTTTTGTGTGGATGATATTTCTTAAATGTTACCTTTCGCCGGGCGGTGGTGGCGCACGCCTTTAATCCCAGCACTCGGGAGGCAGAGCCAGGCGGATCTCTGTGAGTTCGAGGCCAGCCTGGGCTACCAAGTGAGTCCCAGGAAAGGTGCAAAGCTACACAGAGAAACCCTGTCTCGAAAAACCAAAAAAAAAAAAAAAAAAAAAAAAAAGTTACCTTTCACATCTGATTGATTTTGTTGTCCTAATCTTGTGGAGAGGCTCGTGAATCCGCTCCAGGGGGTGAATTCAAATGTATCCAGTCTTCAGTTTACCTCCCACCACGTCCAGAATGTAGCCAATGCACGGGGCCGCCTAGACAGCTCCGGGGTGAAGAGCGCACCACGCCATGCTTTTCCAAAGGACCGAGGTTCCAGTTCAGAACAGAATGTTCAATACCCACCAGACCCTCCTCACGGTGTTATGCCCCAACTCTCTGCCCAGAAGCCAATTAAACACGTTTCTGAACAAAACGGTTTGTTTCCCACCCTACAATGGTGACTTTGTAACTTTGCTTTAACAGTTCTTGGAGAAGGCTGACCCAGGACAGAGGCATCTGGCTTTCTGGTGGGAAAGATGCAGAGTCTCCAGCCTACAACTGAGGTGGTTCCAGTCCCAGCCTTTCGCTCACATGTCACTCCGCTCCTCCGCCTGGACACACTGTTCCCAAGACACAACACCCCCGCCCCCCGCCCCCCATTAAGCAGAACACCGTCTATTTTCAGGTAGACATGCCACTTATTTTCACGTGTGGAATGACTCATCATTCACAGCTCCAAAAAAGAATCAAAGGAACTCATTAAGGCGGTTGAAACATCACATCCAACTTGGGCGCTGCTGTATCAGTTCCCTGTTCCCTTGGGGGAATGGGCTACTGAAGGGGCGAGAAAAGTGTCTGCCTAGACCTCAGGCCAGCAGAGTGGGGTTGCAGATAGCTCAGGCAGGTGGGACCGTAAAGAGTAAAGGAAAAAGGTAGAACTCAGTGGGGCGGAGCTGGTCCGCGGGCTCCGAGTTCCGTACTCAGTACTGCAAAGAAAGCAAGAACAACAGAAGGTGGAGGAGGAAGAAGAGGAGGAGTCGAGGGAGGAGGAGGAATCGAGGGAGGAAGGAGAGGAGGAGGGAAAGGAGGAGGAGGAGAGGGAGGAGGAGGAGAGGGAGGAGAGGAAGAGGGAGAGGAAGAGAGAGAAGAGGAGGAGAGGGAGGAAGAGGAGAGAGAGGAGGAGGAGAGGGAAAAGAGAGGAGGAGGAGAGGGAGGAAGAGGAAGAGTCGGAGTTGAGAAGGAGGAGAAGAGGAGGGAGAGGAGGAGGAAGAAGAGGAGGGAGAGGAGGAGGAACAGGGAAGAAAAGGAAAACGTTAGAGGGAAGTGATCCCCAGGTCACCAGTGGACAGAAATTGCCCCCTTCTGAAGCAGTGGTTCTTACCCTTCCTCACGCTGCGACCCTCCAATACCGTTCCTCATGCTGTGCTGACCCCCAACCATAAAATTATTTTTGTTGCCACTTCATAACTGTAATTCTGCTGCTGTTATGAGTTGCAATCTAAATATCTGTGTTTTCTGATGGCCTCGTAGGTGACCCCTGTGAAAGGGTCATTCGACCCCCCCCTACACACACACATACCCAGAAGGGGTCGCAACCCACAGGTTGAGAACCGCCGTAAGGCTTCTTGGGGCCAGATAGTTTAAACTGTCCCTTTGATATAACTTCAAACCACCTTGGAAAAGAAGATCAGTGAGACGCTGCCTAGATCAATGGCCTGTACTCATACCTGTGAGGGTTTGGAGGCGGTGGGAGGTTGGCGTTCTTCATTGGTTAATCGAGGCAGGAAGACCCACCCTGAATGTGGGTCGCACCGTTTCCTTGGGATGCACCCCGAATGGTTTAAGAGTGGAAAGGGCAAGGGAAGCAGGAAGCATGCCTGTGTCTATTTCTGTCACTACTCCCGGGTGGGAAGTGACTAGTTGCTCTAAGTTCCTGCCTTGATGACCATCTGTCCTCTGGAATTGTGAACCGAAGGAACCCTTTCTCCCCTTGGTTGCTCTGTGTCAGGATATGTAGCACAGATAAGGAACCGACCCTGGTGGAAGCGGTTCTGCTCAGCCTCCTACAAACGTAGCCCTCACACGCTGCTCTTAGAATCAGGAACACGCTTCTCCTGGGGTTCATTATGTAGCCAGGCTGGCTTCACACCCGGGGCAGCCCTCTTGCCTCAGCCGTACAAGTGCCGAGGGTTACAGTGGTGTGTAGCCATGCCCAGCCCAAAGATACCTCTTTATCGCCCATATTCCTGCCCCTTTAAGTCACGGCCCTCCCTCTGTAGGCCGTCACCTTCTCTGGGAGACTCCCATCACCACACAATGGGTAGAGCATCCTTTCAAGAACCCTTGTCAGCCAAGGTGAGCCCTCAGGTGTCTGGCACACTGTGTTGTCATACACAATGACACTTATTCCTGGCCTCTGTCTCTTCCTTCTAGAAAGTACCAGAGGGCGATGCCTGTCTTTAGCATGCCTGTAGTAAGAGAATTCAGCACACAGCTTGACAAGGATAGATAGCAAATAGAAAGTCACTAACCTGAGCCCCTGCTATGGAGTGGAGCTATTGAAGTCCTAACCCCGGGGACCTTAGGGCGGTTACAGATATAATCATTTTAGATGAGGTCATGCTGGGGTAGGGTTAACCCTGAATGGGTATGGCTGACATCCTTTAAAAAGGAAGGAAGAAAAGAAAGAACGGAATCTGGATAGAAACAGTGACCTCATAGCTGAGGAAAATGCCACCAGACGACAGAGGCCAGGACGAAAACACAAGCCAAGGACACTAAGGATGACCAGCTGCCCACAGAAGCAGGAGAAGGCTCTCCCTCCAGCCCTCAAGGAACTACCTCCCTCAGACACCCCGACTTCAGATTTCCAGCCCCCAGAAGGGTGAAAACTGAAATTCTGGCTTTTAAGGTTTGCAGCTCGAGGTACTTGGTTACAGTCCCTCTAGGGAATTAATACCACCTCCCGTACATACCCCTCATCAAACCCAGTTCCTTCCCTTACCACGGTGTTCTCTCTTCTTCATCTCACAGCTCCACTTTACTACTGAAGACTTAGTCATCGCTCTTGAGTTGAGTCATCTTTTGAGTTGCATGATCTGGGATGTAAATGAGGTGAAGGAGATTGGCATCTGAGCATGGTTTAATGGAATATATATATATATACATATATATAATGTATATGTAAACTTTATTATTATTATTAGGGTGTATGTGTGCATGGCACAGGGTACACATGTGTTATGGTACATGTGTCAAGGTCAGAAGACAGCGCCAGGAGGAGTCAGTTTACTCCTTCCACTGTGGGATCAGGGGAATGAGCAGACGTTGCAGGTTTTTGCATAGAAAGAGCTCTCACCTGCTGAGCCACAGGACTGACCCTTTTTTCTTCCCCTTTTTCTTTTTAAAATGGGAACACTATATATATCCTATATTATTCCCAGTTATATTTAGAATGCTATCAGACTTCGAATCCTGTAAGTCGTAATTTTTTTTAAAAAAATGTGTAAAGCAAAACAAAACAAAATAAAATTTAAATAAAAAATATTTATGGCTAGGCAGTAGTGGTGCACACCTTTAATTCCAGCACTCCAGAGGCAGAGGCAGAGGCAGAGGCAGGTGGATCTCTGTGAGTCTGAGGCCAGCCTGGGCTATGAAATGAGTTCCAGAATAATCAAGGCTATCCAGAGAAACCCCATCTCAAAAAACAAAAACAAAATTGTGAGTGGGGAGGTAGTATTTGTATATGTATAAAGATGGATGGGGTTTGTGTGTGTGTGTGTGTGTGTGTGTGTGCATGCACGCTGCGGAGGAGGGTGTTTGTGTGGGTGTGGTAGTGTGTCTTCATGCAGGTGTGCACTTGCTACAGCACTCACAAGTGCCAGAGGACAACCTCTGGTATCAGTCCACACGGTCTACCTCGTTTGGGAACACGGCCTCTTGTTTGCCACTGCATTCACCAAGGCTGGCTGGCTTCTGAGCTTCCAGCTTCGGGAGATTCTCCCGTCTGCTCTCATCCTTTACTATATGAGTCCAGGATTACAGATGGATGGTACCAAGTCTGGCTTGGCATAGGTGCAGGGGATCCAAACTCAGGCCCTCATGCTTATATTGCAAGCACTTTACGTCCTAAGCCATCTGCCCAGCCTTTAGAATTCCTTTTCAATGACCAGGAGACCTCAAAAAAAAAAAAAAAAAAAAATGTTCCACAATAAGAGGGTCTGAGCAGCTGGGCATGAAGGCAGATCCTCTGCCTTCCTGTTCCAAAAAGGATTTCCCAGCCTCCTGGAGTGGGCTGGTGCCAGGACAGGGGAGCCCCCTGTGCTGAAATGACGGGAAGCTGGGTGGTATAATCTATCGTCCACTCCACAAAAGACAGGAAATCCAGAGCCAAAGGTTGAAAATCTGACCTCAGCTCACCCGGGCTTTGTGTCGGGGCCCCAGTGAAAGACAGCCGCACAAAGGCTGTGAAAGAAGTGATTAGGGCTTGGCCCCAGGACAGGAAGAGATGAGACAGTCCCAGACCAAGCCACCAACTCCAAAGAGCTGGGCAGAGGCCTGTCCATCCGCCCCGAGACAGTGACTAAGGAAAGCCCTCCCCGGGAAAGGTGTGCACAAGGCTCTCTAGAAATGTCTACTTAGGGCTATTTCAGCCCATCCAGTCCCCGGGCTCTAAGGAGGCAGGGGAAAGGGGAAGTTCTAAGAGCAGGTGGCTGGAAGTTCTACCTCGGAATATCTCTAACCCACCTCAGGCGAAGATCATGCAAACTGAGCTAATAGCTAGTCATAACCCGTTACATTTGGTAGTATTTGTAATTTACCTTACGTCCTTTATTTCATTTACTTCTGTGTGAGGCTGGGATTCCTGTGCCTTTTACAGAAGAGGCCAGTGGCTCCGAAGAAAGGACATACCAGTGAGTGGACTCCATAGCGTCCTTGCCAGTGGCACTGGACCACCTACCACAGAGGCTCTGAGCTGGGGGCCTTTGCCATCTCCTTGCCCAAGGCCTGCTCAGAATGTGTGGTAACATGTCAGAGGAGAGAGAGACATGAATTGATATGACCGTGAAAGAGGCCACATGCCTGGCAGGTGTGGGAATCTCCAAGTTTGGGCTGTATCTACTCAGGTTGTTTCTGCAAATTCTTTGCCAGGTTGGCCAGGTTTTTTAAATATTGTAAAAGTAGTTGCTAAAAGCATTTCGTGAATGCTGATGCTGATTGTGAATGTGACCACTGTATTAATTTATCTCCTCACAATAATTCAAACCCACTAGGTGTTTATCTCTATTTATTTATTAGTTTTTATTTACTTATTTACTTCAAGACGGGTTTTTACGTAGCCCAGGCTGGCTTGGCATTCACTCACTTATGTAGGAGAGGATGATGGCCTTGGTTGGACCCTGGATCTTCATGCCTCTACCACCCAAGTATAGGGATTACAGGCTCAAGGCACCACGCAGTGCCAGTTAATCAATTCTCTGGTCTATTACACAGAGCGCCGAGCAAGCTTACCTTCCTACTGCAGGGTGGCTGCCGGAACAAGGATTGTTAGCCATGGCAGGCCCCTCTCTTTGGAGTATGTGCAAGCATCCTACTTCATGGGCTGCATCTCCAGCCCTTACTTTAACACATACGTGACTGAGGCAGCATTGGAAATAGTGATCTAAGCAGGTCAATAACAGCAAAGCCTGTGGTCTTCACCTGTCACATCAGAAAGGCAACAAAGCATGAGGGGATGGTGGCCATCCTCCGGTTCCCACCTCGCAGGCCCACACACCACACAGAGGCACTCGGCAGACAGAAGCCAGATAGAACCTGGGAGGGATGAAATATCATTCTCCCGCAACAAATCGGGTCAGTGCCACCACCCTGCACTCAAGAAGCTCAAAGTCCACCTGGAGAAGACACTGAGCACAGGATCTCGACACCGGGTGACCACAGGGACCCTTCAGTGGGGTGCCGTGGGAGAGGCAGTTCTGTCCAGCGTGGTTGCAGAGAGCAGAAGTGATCGCTTGCGAAGAATCAAGGTTCATTTGCCCAGGAGAAAGTAGAGAAAACACCCCAAAGAGAGTGGCCTGTAAGGACAGGCACTGTGTCGTGGGCAGGTGAGCTTGGTGGGGGACTCTGTGACAGAGGAGAGAGCAGAGGAAAGCTCTCGTGCGCTTGACCGGAACCTACCTCTCTTGGGCACCACTTTGGCGCCTATTACTTAGAACCCTGTGGTGGCCCCTCTTCAGCCGCACCTGCCCCACCAATCCGGGAGCCCAGAGCATCTGCCTCTGAGGCTGACATTCGTGAGAGAAGAAAAGAAGGCCAGAGAAGCGGGGGTATCACACGTGCTCTTGTGCCACACCTCCCCCACACACACACCCCAACAAGTGTGGGGATGGCATCTACTCCTCAATAGTGCCAGGACACACACAAGGCCACGGGAAAGGGCAATTCATTCTCTCAAGGGTGGTCTCATTGATGGGAGTGGGTAGACAGATAGCTTGGATGGCTTAATCTCCATTTCCTCCTTGACTGGACTTAGAATCTCTGTGGAAGATAGAAGATGCACCCTGAACGTGAGTGGAACTGTTCTGTGGGCTTCAATGGGAGCCAGGCAAAAGGGAAAAGATGTCTGAACACACTCACTCCTCTCCTCCCCCACGTTTCCTCTCCCTTTCCCTCCGTGGTGACCCTCAGAAGTCTTCAGATGACTGGAATAGGAAAGGGCCTCCCTCACAGCCCAATACGTTCTCTTTTTTTTTTTTTTTTTAAGTAGATAAAAAAAAATCCACTTAGGTATGGAGGCGCCCATCTGTAATCCCAGTATTTGATAGGCTGAGGCTTCTGTGAGTTCCAGGCCAGTCCAGGGTTCACAGTAAACTCCAGACCAGCTGGTATATCTAGGGAAATGCTGTGAAAACAAGTCTGGAGAGGCAGAGGAGGTGCATCTCTGTGAGTTCGAGGCCAGCCTGGTCTACAGAGTGAGTTCTAGGACAGCCAGGGCTACACAGAGAAACCTTGCCTCCAAACAAACAAACAATAACATCCTTTGCCCCGCTAAGAGGAAGCACTCCAGCTCAATGGGTAGAGTGATTGCCTACCATGTTTGCTCCCCAGTGTGGCATAAAACCAGCCCCAAGGGCATGCACCTCTAATCCCAGCACTAGCAACCTGGTGGGGAAGGCAGGGCGATCAGAAGTTCAAGATCATCCTTGGCTGCCTAGTGAATTCAAAGCCAGCCTGGTAACATCCAGTCCATTAGGGGTTCAAGACCAGTCTCACAGTGAGTTGGCAATCATCCTGGGTTATGTGAAAGCTTAACTCAATAAACAAACAAACAAAAAAACTAGCTCCCAACTTACTTAATCATTTCTTCATCACTTACTGCTGTACACAACCTATTCCAGAGGATGCAGAATACACAAAGGGAAGAGGCCCCTTTATTCTTATTGATTTATTGATTGATGTTTTTGTTTCCAATGCATCCTGACCCCAGTTTCCCCTCCCTCCACTCCTCCACCCACTCCTCTTCCCCTCCCCCAAAGATCCACTCTTCCTCTGTTTACCTTCAAGAAAGAACAGGCCTCCTGGGGATATCCACCAAACATAACAAGCATAACAAGATACAATAAGACTAGGCACAAACCCTCATCTCAATGCTGGGCGAGGCAACCCCGTAGAAAGAGAAAAGAGGTAAGTAGAGCATGGGCCACGCCTTTAGGAAGCAGAAACTCTGATGGTCAAACCCACCTCCAGAGCTCCAGACACCGGCCTCTGGGTCTCCCCACTGTGACTAGGAATAGCCCATCTGCATCCCTAAAAGGAGATGCAATGTCTCCTCACCAGTGAGGCCACTGAGCACCATTGAGACAATACTACATGGACGAAACACATCTACGCAGCAGCAAATTCCACCCCAGCAGCAAGGGATGCCTCGTTTTCCCTCAGGCTGGTTTCCCATGCCAACTAGGAGGATCCATCAGCACACTCATCTCTTCCTGCCTCTCCAGGGCTTACTCGAACACACGCTGCTGTCCACGCACCTACATCGAGTCCGCCTCTCCATCCACCAGGCCCTTTCTCCCTCACTCTCAAGGCCACCTCACACCCTTCCTGCCATGGCAAGGCTCTCTGTATCCAGATCCTACTTTGCATGCCTCGCCTCCCCCAAGTGTGCTGGCTAGGTGACATAAGCTAGAGTGACCAGAGAAGAAGGAACCTCAACTGAGAAAAATGCCTCCATAAGATCAGGCTTGTGCTCTTTTTTGGGGTCTTGGCTCCAAGATGACAAAAAGAAGAAGAAGAAAGAAGAAGAAAGAAGAAGAAAGAAGAAGAAGAAGAAGAAGAAGAAGAAGAAGAAGAAGAAGAAGAAGAAGAAGAAGAAGAAGAAGAAGAAGAAGAAGAAGAAACAACGGTGCGTGACCAAAGACAAAGCCATTAAGAAGTTCATCATTCAGAACATCGCAGAGGCCACTGCTGTCAGGGACATATTCGAAGCAAGTGTCTTCGACACCTATGTGCTTCCCAAACTCTATGTGAAGCTGCATTACTGCGTGAGCTGTGCTATTCATTGCAAAGTAGTCAGGAATAGATCCCGTGAAGCCCGCAAGGACCAAACACCCCCACCATGATTTAGACCTGCTGGGGCTGCACCAGGACCTCCACCAAAGCCCATGTGAAGAGGTGGCTTCATAAAGACAGAAGAAAAAACACCTTGGAAAAATAAAATGGGACTTACACTTAAAAAAAAAAAAAAATCAGGCGTGTAGGCAAGTCTGTAGGGTATTTTTTTTATTAGCGATTGATGGGGGAGGACCCAGGCCATTATGGGTGGGGCCACCCCTGGGCAGGTGGTCCTGGGTTTGATAAGAAAGCAGGCTGAGCAAGCCATGGGGAGCAAGCCTGTAAACAGGGCCCCTTCATGGCCTCTGCATCAGCTCCTGCCTCCAGGTTCCTGCCCGTTGGAGTTCCTGTCCTGACTGCCTTCAATGACCTACAGTGCTGTGGAAGTATAAGCCCAATAAACCCTTTCCTCCCCAAGTTGCTTTGGTCATGGTGTTTCATCACAGCAATAGTGACCTTAGCTAGGACCCCAAGAGATAGGCAGAGGCAAGTCAGCAGGGACCCCCAGGCCCTTCCCCTTCCCCCATCCTTCCCCTGCCCCTCCCCACCTCATTCAGAAGCGCTCATCTCTCACCTTCCCTGGCCGGGCCCAGGAGGAGAGTTTGGAGTTTTATCATCTCTGCTAAACCTGTGGTTCTAGGGGAAAGTGTGAAGAGGCTCAGGCGAGGCTGGGGAGCTTGGCGTTTCACTAAAGTTGCCAAAACATAACATCACTTGCTTCCGCTGGCTTCGGTGCCTTTTTCATGTGCTATTAGGGGGGCCACAACCGAGGGGAGCATCACCCCCGTGCTGAGTCTCAACCCTACCCCCAACTCACGCCAGGCTGGTTAGGACTCGCTTGGGGGATGACTCCAGCCAGGGCCCTCCTCCTTACCTTTGGGAAGGGCATCTCCATACTAAAGGACCCCAAAACAAACTCCCATTCCCAAACTCCAGGCCCTTTGTCCCGTCCTGAATAAGATGCGGCGATCCATTAACATGATAGACCCCATTCTCTTCAGGAGGCCGTGGGTCCGAGCACCTTCTTCTCCAAGCCCTTCAGCTCCCTGGAATCAGGATTCTCCCATTTACAAGCAGTTGTTAACCGCGTTAGCCACAGGTTTTCCCCCACGTTAAATACATGTAAATACTCTTGCTGCAGGCCCCTGGAAGGTCTACTTACCTTCCATCCTGTGCTTTTTTGTGTGAAGGAATCCATCTTTAAGTTCTGAGGAATGCACTCCTCTACCCACAACTGGCTTATGCCCAGGTGGTCTCACCCACAGGAAGCAAGAGACGCTCAGGGATTGCATTCCCGGGGCTGTGAGCCTAGAGGAGGAAGGTCCCAATCTACATGCAGGTGCCTGAATTTGCAACTCCTCTTGGTAAATAGGGCTCACCTTTCCCTAGAAATTGAACATTTTATTCCACGTGTTTTCTCTGACCTCCTCCCAGAGTGCTTTGGGCTATTTCATTTGACCCCTGCTCGTTTTGGCAGCTTTCCAAGACTGAGGATGGGAGGAGACTGGAGCTGGCCTCAGGCCGAGGGTGGCTTCATACTCCTTTAATCCCAGAGTTTGGAGGCAGAGGCAGGTGGATTTCTGTTAGCTACAGGCCAGCCAGGGCTACAGAATAAAAACCCTGTAAAGAGGGAAAACGGGGGGTGGGGGTGGGAGGGGGGGTGGGAGGGGGGGGGGAGGCTAGCAGAGATTGAGTGTGGTAGTCCATGCCTGTAATTCCAGCGCTTTGGGAAACTGGGGTAAGATGATTGCTGTGAGTTCAACCAACCTCATCTACATAGTACTAAGCTAGTTGGGGGCTACATAGCAAGACTTAGTTAGAAAGGAAGGAAGAAAGGAAGGGAGGGAGGAAGGAAGGGAGGGAGGGAGGGAGGGAGGGAGGGAGAGAGGGAGAAAGGAAGGAAGGAAGGAAGGAAGGAAGGAAGGAAGGAAGGAAGAGGAGGAAGGGGTGGGAAGAAAGAAAAGAAAGAAAGAAAGGAGGGAGGGAGGGAGGGAGGAAGGAAGGAAGGAAGGAAGGAAGGAAGGAAGGAAGGAAGGAAGGAAGGAAGGAAGGAAGAGGAGGAAGGGGTGGGAAGAAAGAAAAGAAAGAAAGAAAGGAGGGAGGGAGGGAGGGAGTAGGGAGGGGGTGGGAAGAGGGAGAAAACTGTTCAGTTGGTCCCCGACATGTATTCGAGACCTACCACCAGCTTCACAGTCAATATCTGAAAAAGAAAACAGATTTCTCTGCTTTTCCTTGGACCGTTTCCAGAGGGCTAATCTATGGGCTAACACCAAGTTCATGTTCATCCCATGGGCTGGCCTGGCCTGGGCCAGTCACTCCTCTATGCTGGCTGACCTCTAAAAGGTGGCTTTTTGAAGCTGGAAGTACAGCGTGATGAATAAGCAAACTCCAGTTTCGACAGGGCTGGGGGGCGGGGGGGGGGGGGGGGGAACAGACAGGACAGGACCTGAATGTCTCCCAGGAACCAAGACGAGTCAGTCACTCTAGATAAAAATGGAAAAGGAAACAACACCCTTGAGAGATGTATCTTCTCCTCAAACGAAGACATTGAATGTCCATGAGTAACACACAGCACTTTCAAGAGATTTATTTTTAAGTGCACGCACGCGCGCGTGCGTGCGTGCGTGCGTGCGTGCGTACGTGCACGTGAATGTTATTGCCCATGAAGGCCAGAAGAGGGTGTCAGAAGAGGGTGCCAGCTCTCAGTAATCATTGCGTCCAGTGAACCCAGGCCTCAGTTTGTACGTGGACTGGGTTCTATTTCTTTTCACCAGCGTTTTTGCCTTGTGATTCATCACAATGGTCAAGAAACGATACTTCCTGGTTGCTCGGCCAGAATCAGTGACTATATATAGGTGATCAGGACAGAAGGTGGCAGCAGTTTCCATTCCCAAGGACAGCAGGAGGCTACAGTGACAGATAGACAGGCCTGGGTACCTTTATTACCCAGGGGAATTACCAAGTGAGGTTGCACTCCTGGAGAAATCACCCGCCAGAGCCGTCAAACAAAAGATACTCACAGCCAACCCGGAAGTTTGCCTTTAAAGATATCCGAGGACATCTCTGACTTCAGTACTCTAATGTAGATGGTCAGGGTTTTCCGGCAGAGAGATGGTGTTCCTTCAGGACAGATTAAAAATTGCTAGTTCAGCACATCCAGAAGTAGGACCAGCTCGGGATGGGAAAAGACATCCTGTCTTGTTTTGCTTGCAAAAAAAGTCTCATTACGTAGCAGTCCCAGCTAGCCTAGAACTCATATACAGACCGGTTTTAGCAATCCTCCTGCCTCTGTCTCCGAGTGCTGGGGTTATAGGTATGCACCGCCATTGCAAGTGTTAAAGATTTCTTCCCGCCCCATGTGCAGTTAAGTCATTTACAAGAGTAGACTTGGGGTGTCCTTCCTTGCTGCTTCTCCCACTCTTGGGGGGGTCCCTTCTCACTTCCCCCTAATTAGTCTCAGTTTCCTCTGGGGGGAAAAGAGAGAGCAAGCTTGTATCCAAAGCCTGCCTTCCTTTCCAATAAAAACGCACCTCAGTAGAGCTCCAGCGTTTCAAATCTCTACTCTGTGTTTAAAACCCTTGTTCTTTCTGGCTTTCTGCCAAAAAGAAGGGCTAACTCAACCCAAGCAAAGACTCCAGGTATGAAGTATTTGCTACCATGTTCTGTTTTCATTTGAATAACCGAATTAAACATCGGTTTAATCATACTTCTCTCTCGTTTCAGAGGAGACAAACCTGTGTGCCCAGCTCATTCGCACAAATTATGTCTCTAGCTGGCTTGAAACAATTAGCCAAGTTTCCCCTATAGTAATAACAGTTAGACTAATGAGGGACGATTGTACCCAGCAAAGCCCTGGTCCTAGAGACAGTGGATCCACCAGAAGAAGCCTACCGTGTGTGGAAAGGAGTTTGTGGCTTGAGGAAACCCACTGAGGGTCGAATTCAGAAAGCAAGCAGTAAAGAGGGAGGGATGTCACCAAAGATGGGGCTGAATACGGCCAGCAGGGAGGGCTCATAGATTCTCATTTCCAAAGTCTGTCGCATCCTTCACAAGGTTCATGACACTCGATCCTTGCAAGGATCTTGCAAAATTATGATCTTTATTTTATACTTGCAACCCTGGGGATTGGACCCAGCCCCCCCTGCAAGCTAGAGAAGCACTCTGTGGATGAAAAACATGCTCAACTCTCTTAACTATTTTAGAGTTGAAAACAGCATGCATCAGAGGGAGGTGAATGGCCTTCAGTTCTGGAGAAGGTGACCAGCAGAGCCCTGATAGGTTCCCATGGTTTCCAACCATAGTGCTACTATTCACCAGCAATGCAGATATTTGAACTTTTTTTTTTTTTTTTTTTTTTTTTTTTTTTTTTTTTATGTATAGCCCAGGCTGGTTTCTTCATCTTGCCATGTTCAAGGATGACCTTGAACACCTGATCCTTCTGCCTCCACCTGGGATTACATGCTTGCACCTCGATATGGGGTTTAGATTTTGAGCACTCTAGGCAAATACTCTGCCAACTGATCTACACCCCTTTCAGTCATCGTTTATTTTTAAGGCAGCGCCTCTCTATGTAGCTCTGGCGATCCTGGAACTGGCTGTGTAGAGCAGGCTGTGCTTAAATTCACAGAGACCCCCCTGCCTCTGCTTTCTCGGTGCTGGGATTAAAGGCATCTTGAAATGATCTCTCGGGCTGCAGCCATTCCTCAGGATGAAGGACTCTCCATCCTCAGAGTTGCAAGATGGGGCCCGGAGCTCATCAGCTCCAAGCTGCTCCACTCACAGACAGGGAAATGGTGCAGCCAGAAGTGAGTTTCCTACCCCAAGAGTAAAATGCTGAGGAACTGAGCCGTGAGCCAAGGCCAGTTGCTGTTTCCACACTATTACAAGCCTGCCTCCCACACAGCTCGCAGCAGGATTGTCGTGGAGGAAGTTCTAGGGTTTAGATTTAGCTCCCAGCATTGAAACACACACTCTCTTCGCTTTCTCTGTCTTCAGAAAACTTTATAAAGAAGTCTACTTGCTTTCCTGTCCCTTAAACATTTTTTTTTAAAGATTTATTTATTATGTATACAGTGTTCTGCCTGCATGTACCCCTGCACATCAGAAGAGGGAGCCAGATCTCATTACAGATGGTTGTGAGCCACCATGTGGGTGCTGGGAATTGAACTCAGGACCTCTGGAAGAGCAGCCAGTGCTCTTCAACTCTGAGCCATCTCTCCAGCCCCCCTTAAACATTTTTTAACAGGGGCCAATGACATGGTCGTCTCAGCAAGAACAGGCTCTTACCTTTGAGCGTGATGGCCCGAGTTCCATTCCCAAGACCCACCTAGTAAAAATAATGAGCTGACTCCCTCAGGTTGTCCCTCTGACCCCCATACTTACACTGCATCATGGCACCCCCTCCTCCATACACATACAAATGAATAAATAAATACGTTTAAAAGATCATAGGTTAGATCTCAACTGTTAAGAGCTCTTGCTGCTTTTCCTGGGGACCTGAGTTTGATTCCCAACACCTGCACAGAGTGGCTCACAACTACCTGGACCTCAGCTCCAGGAGATCTGAATCCTTCTTCTGGCATCTGAGAGTGCACACACACACACACACACACACACACACACACACACACACACACACACAGAGAGAGAGAGAGAGAGAGAGAGAGAGAGAGAGAGAGAGAGAGAGAGAGAGAGGCATAAAAATGAAAATAATCTCTTTAAAAAAAGACTTTAACCCTAAAGGCCTGAAAAATCTCAAGCCTGCTAGACAGCAGAGGAAAGTCCACGTTACATTGCTGCTCTGCACACATGCTCCTGCCAATCACCCACTTTTATCCTAGTAGCCCGGGCTCTGTGTGTGTGTGTGTGTGTGTTCCCCAAGTATTCATTGTTCCAGCTCGTCCCCCATGCTTCCACCATAAAAAAGGCTCTGTTACTTCTGGTCAAAGGTTTCAGGATGGATGCCTTGTAGTATGATCCGTCGGTATCAAAAGAGATCAGGTAGCCCTGGTCAGTGGCCTATGAAGAGATTTCCTTTACAAGCCAGAGAACTAATAAACCATTGTAGAAGGCATAGATGTTCCGTGGCGCTCAGACTCCTAGGATCTGTCTCTGTCTTAAAAATAGGCTTCAAAGCTTATATTCACTTGTTCCGAGGCACCCATTTTTAGGTGTCCTAAGGCCTCTTTCGGGGGAACAAAAGCCTGCAAAGTTCTCATTGGGGTCAGGCTTGTAAATTTGTTTTACTTGTCATTTTTTTAAAGTTATTTGTCCTAGTAACATACAGAGGAAACAAAGGAAAAATCCTATCAATACCAAATGTCTCTGTCTCTGTCTCTGTCTCTGTCTCTGTCTCTCTCTCTCTCTCACACACACACACACACACACACACACACATCCACACACACCTTCCTCTATAACCATGGTTCTCAACCTATGGGTTGCGACCCCTCGAGAGTTGAACAACCCTTTTACAGGGGTCACATGTCAGAGATCTTGCATATCAGATATTTACATTATGATTCATAACAGTAGCAAAGTTACAGTTATGAAGTAGCACCAAAAATACTCTTATTGTTGGGCGGGAGTCACCACAGCATGAGGTGTGGTGTATTAAAGGGTCATAGCATTAGGAAGGTTGAGAACCAGTGCTCTATAATCCTCTATCGTATTTTGAAGCAGGGTCTCTCCCTGAACCCAGACCTCAGCAATGGCTAAAGTAGATGGCCATGAGCATCAGGGATCCGTCTGTCTGCCCCCTATAGTGCCTGCAGTACTTGGGTTATAGACAAGGTCACCTTTTTATGTAGATGCCAAGGACCTCAACTCAGGCCCTTAGGCTTGCAGCAAGGACTACATAATGAGGCACCTCTCCTCCTCAAATCGGGTTCTTTAACAAGCTTCCAGTGTGCTCATCACCCATCGAGCATGATTTTAAATGTTGAGTGTCCTTGAGGGGATTCGGCACAACAACCATGTCATCATCCACCTGTACTAGTCGGGGGACTCCTCGACCCAGAGCTCATGAGCGTGAGATTCATGAATCATGAGATTCAGTCCCCGGGGGATCAGACTGCAGGCCCATCATGTTCTCGGATGCTTCTCTTTGAGAAGCTAGTTAGTGGGCAAAGGAGTTACTGGGAAATGCTTGCTCATGCCCGGGGTGAGAGGAAGGAAGACAGGTTCTGAATGGAGAACCTGAGTGTCCATGTTCTGTTGGCTCAGCAGCCTTACCCATCATCTTGTGTTTTCCTCCACAGGTCCAAGGACCAGGTGCATTTCTAGTGGCCTACTTCCACCATCCCCTGTGGCATTCTTGAATTCCTCTATCCTAGGCCACTTCTTTTTTATATCGCTCACTACCTTATCGATGCTATTTCTTGGCTTGTTTCATTTATTTGTATTGATCCTCTCATCGTCTCCTAGATTATAAACTACAAGGAGGTGGGACTTGGGTGCCGTTTGCAATTTTGTCTCTTTTGTTCACTGATCTCTCCCAAGCACTGCAACCCCCAACACATGTGAGCATCTAAGTTAATAACATGAGTTGAAGAGAGAGGGCTGGAGAATTCCGTTGGCAAGGGGGCTCCAGGTGTAGCTCCATAGAGTGCTTGCCTAGCACGCACAAAGTCCTGGATGTGTTGGCTCACTTCTGTAATCCGGTCCCCTGGAGACGGAGGCCAGCGGATCACGATCATCCTCAGATTTGTACTGAGATGGAGGCCAGCCTAGGTTAAAGAGACCAGAGCACTGGGCTGGGCGTGAGAACTCAATGCTGGTCTGGTGTCCTGCATCGGTCCAGGGATGCCCCAACTGCGTCCTGTGAAAGGGAGCGATTGAGAGATTGAACACCCCCATCGAAGCACTGACCGAATCTACCCTAGCTGGTGAAGTTTCTCAGTTTCAGTATCGCAGTGTCGTGGTATTCAGACAACGGCTTCAATTCTTCCCTCACCACAGTTTTGTACAGATAACTGCAGAGTTCAAACAGAAACACTGTCCTTCGGCTAGGTGTGGAAAGGGGAATGTGTTTTAAGCCAAGCGTTAATATTTTTAGTGCGTTTTTATTTAAGTTTATTTTTAAGTGTGTGTGTGTGTGTGTGTGTGTGTGTGTGTGTGTGTGTATGAGTGTGAGAGGCAATGGAGTTCAGAGATGTCGGATCCCCCTGCAGCTGTAGGTACAGGCAGGATGGTCACCTGCGACATGGATGCTGGGAACTGAACTCAGGTCCTCTAGAAGAGCAACAGATGTTCTAACCACTGATCCAACTCCTCAGCCCTGGTGTGTATTTATGACGCACCGAATGCAGAAATAAGATTTTTTTTTTCTTTTTGTAATTGCTATGCGATGCAAAGAAAAGAACATCAAGCTTTAGAGGCAGGAATAGGCCCTAGAGACGTAGACCTAAGAGAGCACGGGCCTTATGGATGAGCTTTGCAGCAGTCAGGGGGGCCTCTGTTCCCCTATTTCTTTTTCCATACTAGAGCTCTAGCTCACCTGTCACTCAGGCCCCCTTTTGGGGGGACATAAGCAGAGCAATTCACGTGAATGAGGTGTGCTTTAAGGCTCTTAGGTGTCAAATCAATCTGAGGTCATTTAACTTTCATTTGGCTCCTGGAAGATCCAGATGAGGTCCTGAAGTTGTGACTTGGAGGGGCCTGTAAGACGCAATGGACAACAGATCTGTCGAACAGGACCGTCGGAAAGGGTTGCTAGTTTCTAGTCTGGGAGTGGGAACTATGATAAAGGGCATTTTGCCCAATTTTCAGCCTCGTCAGACCGTGAGAGAAAAGCTAGGCAGGACCACCAACCCCACAGCCAACTGCTAAAACAGCATGTGTAGCTGTCACCCAGACTAAAGGACCTCCACGCCAGCCTCGTACCTGTCTGGCAGGACTTGGGAACCACCTGCACACTTAGAGAGTTCTCATCTTTGTCCTGGACACCGTAACCACATAAGCCAGGCTGTCTGACCCGTGGGGCTCCCTCCATTTTTCTGTAAAGCAAGACTTTTTTTTTTTCAACTTGAAGTTAAAAACCTGTGATGAACGAAACCTTAGGGAAATCCTGGGGGTGACGTAACCTGTTATCCCCAGAGGTTCAGAGTGAGAGGTGGACTGCCTCACACCACCCCCTTCAAAGACTTTCAGAAACTTCAGTGACAGGGAGCTGAGTGGAGCCTCTTCCAGCCCTTTGGTTCCAGCTGGTCTTGAGGGTCTGTAGCTCAGTTTCCCTTGAAACACCCCCAAATACCACCCAGTGAGTGTAGTGGGGTCATTAGACACCTTTCCTTCCCTCCCCTTGGCCTTCGGCACTCTGGGACCCAGGGCCATCGGGTAGTTGGGTGAATCTGACTGAGATGATTGAAGGTGAGTGGTTAACCTCCCATCTGTTTATTTCACCAGGGCCTAACCCAGAATCTTGCACTAGTCCTAAAGTTATTTCTTTTGGATAGGGTATCACTCTGCAGCCTTGGGGCTCACAAGGTAGAAGCTGGCTGGCCTCAGAGGATTAGATGCCACTCTTCTTGCTTCTGCAGGGACCAACCACGCTACCACGCCCAGCTCCTCCTGAGGAAACTTTAAGTTCCTCTCGGAGAAAACAGGAGTCTCTATTTAAAATGTAAAATCGACTATCAACGGGTTACGTATTTATGTAAAGCGCAGGCAAGTTAGTAACTTGCCAGTTTTACTTTTTATATTGAGTTGGTATCTACAGCTCACCTAAAATGGCTTGAGAGTCAATGTACATTTAAGTTCTTTGATAACTGGACATGATTGGCACACGCCGATAATCCCAGCATTTGGGAGGTAAAGGCCAGAGATCAGTCCATTCAAGCTCATCCTGAGCTACATGGGCCAGAAGATTCTGAAGAGCCCTCAAAAAACAGAGGGGCTGTAGAGATGGCGCAGAGGACCTGTGTTTGGTTCTTAGCCATTACTTCTCCAAATCCAGGGGATGACATTGTGGGGACTCAATACACCAAGATAAAAATTTTCAAATGCTTTAACATCTATTGATTATTATCCCACAGATTAGAACCGGTTATTTTAGTATTAAATATTTTAACAACTGGTTCCTAATTTGTAGAACCCACAAACCCATTTCCTTCTCTTGAGTGGGAGCAGTACCCTCCCCCAACCAGGATTCCACAATGTAAAACGGCCCAGTAAGGACGGACTATTTGCTCTTCAAAGGGAGGGAGTCTGAGGTCTACCTAGGAAGGAAAACATGGACTCGCATCATTTAATTGCTATTTATTTTCATAAACATGAGGTATTTCAAAGTGCTATAAGGTGCAGCACTAAATATATACATTTTGAAGGAAATTAAAACACAGAACTTTGCCATTTTACCCAGTTCTATGCACCAAACATGAACAAATACAGTAACAAGGAAGAAACAGGCTAGGAAGAAAAAGGAATATATATATAGTAAAATTTCTTTACAAAAGTTTCTTAGTTCAAAAAAGTGATAAAGTAATATCTACTCAAAACTCTCACAACTCATTTTCATACGAAAATATAAGTATCAAATTTAGTTATGTATCAGCATCATATTAAAGTATACAGGCCGTGTAGGAATTAGTACAGTACATAACAGATTAACAATATATTTGTATACAAAACATGCTCCTCAAACATTGAGGTATTCTTACAGTACTTAGGTGTGAGCTTCCAGTCTAATACTGGCCTCAAGAGCCACCTCTCATTACCCAGGACGTATACAAAAGGCGGGTGTATCAATGGTATTTACACAAGTGTTCCCAGGGGGGGCCTCCAATGACAAACCCCCCTTCTGTGGCATCTGATGGAACTTAAGCACCATTGTAAAAAGAAGGAATGACTCTGTTTGGAAACTTGGACCGGAACAAGGTGACTGTGACCTCACAGCCTCCTGAAGTTCCCAACTGTCCCGGAACTTCCACGGCTGGCTGTCACCAGGTGATGTGGAGGAGGAAAACAAGCCACCCAGCATCCCATAACTCAGTTTTTTTTGTCTTGTTTTTTTTTTTCCCAAGGTCATGGCAGAACCCCGCGTCCTGCCCCCTACCCAGATCCAGACTCGACAGGGGACCGATTTGAAAGTAAACCAACATTCTTAATGTCAACACAATGTTTGTTTTTAAAAAAAAAAAAAAAAAATCAAAATGTGCAAAGTGGCAGTTGACTGTCCGTGTGAGAAACGTTTAGCAAGTCCGAGCATGTTCGATCTTCTTTAGCAACTGCTGCTGCCTGGCCTGCAGTTTCTCCTTCTCCAGCAGGAGCTGGTGCTCGTTGGCCTGCAGGGCGTGGACGTACTCGGTGGCCTTTTTCAAGATGACCACCTTGGCCGCCTTCTCGTTCTTCACCAGCTCAGGCACATGGTCCCTGAGCGTCAGGAAGCTGGAGCGCAGGTCGTTGCGGCGCTGGCGTTCGAGGATGTTGTGGTTGCGGCGGCGCTCGCTGTCCTCCGAGTCTGAGTTTCGGGGGCTCAAGCTCTTAGCCTTGGCTGGGACGACGTTCTTGAGGGGGCGCGGGGAAGCCTCGCTCTTGAGTTTCTTCTGCGGCGGTGCATCCTCGCTCTCCACGTAGGGGGAGGGCGCGGCGTAGTTGTGCTGCTGATGGATGGGGACGCAGCGCTTGAGGATCAGCTCGCCGGGCTGGGCCCGCCCCGCACCCAGAGCTGAGGTCTTGGGGCGCACGGTGATGGTGAAGGTGGTGATAGCCTTGTTGTTAGAGGAGGAGCGTCTCTTCTCCACGGTGACCACGTCTATCTCCTCCTCTTCGTCTTCCTCCTCGTCGTCTTCATCATCTTTGAGGGGGAAAACATATTTTCAGGTAAAACATTATGAAATTAACACACACATACATTATATAGGTCTAGCGGCAGGGCCCAGATAGGGTTTGCATTTGAAACAGACTGATCACAATTCAGACAAGATGTCCGTATGTACACTCGTACACACACACACACACACACACACACACACACACACACACACACACTCCTACCCCAGGCTTCTATTTTCAATGTCCAAGGAAGACTTTATTTAGCAAGTGGGGAGGGCCCAGCAAAGCACTCGCCTACTAGCCTGGAAGGGACACCCTCATCAACCCCCAGTTAGATCCCTGGTCTCAAAACTAAGACCCAAAAACTTTTGCGCAGGTGGCAGAAACTCGAGCTTGAACCCTAGCTGGAGTCACCAGGAACAATGGGGCAGTAGGATTCTGGAATAGGTTACTTAACCTCCCCCCCTCATCCTCAGTTTCCTTAGCCATTCAATGGGGGCAACACCACAGCGTTTGAGTTTGGCAGACAATATGTAGACTTGGCGACAGATGCTCCGTAATAGGAGCTTTTAGCATAATCACCAGCCAGTCTGCCCCATGGATTTATTTATACACACTTCCACAGCCATCCTTCAGACTGGAGGCTCCTCATTTGGTAAAAACACATGGCTGGGTTTGATTTTCCCATCCTCAGAAACTCGAGGAACAATTCCATTCACTACGACTAACAACCTTGTCTTTCTGCGCACACACACGGGTTCTACACAGTAAGCAGTTTTTCATCTCCGCAGCAAAGATCAAGTCTCAATTATAAAAGCTCTAATCCACAGTAGCAACACATCCCCAACGGGAGCTGTGCCCAAGTAACAACATCAACAACAACAACAAAAAATCCTATGTGTTTTCTGACTTCCTCGTTGACTGCCATGCTAAGAGAGAAAATTATGGTTTTAAAAAACAAAACAAAACAAAATGCAAGCATGAAAATCAAAACACATCTTCTGCTTGATCTAGCGAGGACCGGAAAGCTGAACAATTGTGTGAGGTTTCTTCTGAAGCTGAAACTGTTAGGCTGTTCCAGTCTGTGGGTCCCTTTAAGCCATGTTTTGGTTTTCAGCCAAGAAGACAGCTGTTGGAAGGAAGTGCTTCCTCACCGAAAGCTGTCAAGGCACAGACATTAAAGGGACAGAGCCCTTTCAAAGTGCAGGCTTATCACCGAGTTTCCTCCCAGGAGCCTCAGAACGATCCCTCCTCAGCCCAGAAGGAAATTTAGACTTTTTTTTTCTTAATTGTGGAAACACTGGCTTTTCAAGGTCTAAAAGGAGGGTTAGCTACAGCTCCAAGGACAAGGGCACACAGGATTTAGGTAAAATGTTGTAGGTACTTCCACAGCCCCAAGGGAAAAAAAAAAAGCTTCTCTCCCCCCCTCCCTTCCCTTCCGAATGAGACCCATATAAATGAACACAAAAGAACTCAATGAATGCTTCCAGGTTGTGTGCATTCCTAAGGAGGGGCTGAGGAAAGGACCCCGCCCTCACCTTCAAGGGCACTGGGTTACGGAACACAACCCAACTCAATTAGGTCAGAAATTCCAACTGCAACACACCACTGGTCCAGCCCCTCACTCAACACGGGAAAAGAGGTTCCCTGAAAGTGTACACAACCACGCATGCACTTGCTGCCAGCTGCTGAACTGGAGGGAGGAGGGGGTGCCCCCACCACCCCCAGTTCTTTCCGATCCCCTGCCTGACTTGCGTCAGGCACAACGCCGCCTGCTGGCCACGCACCAAGCGCAAATAGCCCACCACCCACGGAGGGCCCACAGTCCTTGAAGGGGGGGGGGGGAGCGACGACGGGGACGGACGGGACGGCGCTGGAATGGGAGCCAGGCATTCTCCCTAACTTTTGGAAGCCTGAGTGGGATTGTGCACAGCCCTCGTCTTTTGGGGAGTCTTTCCCATTCCCAGACCTGGTGGCCTAGAGGAACCTTTCCAACGCACTAACAGGTTTCAGCCTAGGTAGCTTTTCCGACCTCACACCCTAGGGGCAAGGATTCCCGAAGAAGAGGAGAGATCAAATTTAAAGGAAGGCGTAAGCTGGTGTTTTCAGCCTCCACCTGGGTAAAGGTGAGCAGAACAGGACCACCAGCACGAAGCTACGATAACAAAGGGACCGCAGCCCCCCACACCACCACCACCCCACTCCAGGATCCCAAGGAGGCAAGGACCCCCCGATCCAAGCTTTACCTGAGTCGCTCAAGGTGTCCTCTCCGGAGGTACTGAGAGCCTTGTGCTCGCCACTGTTGGCAGGACGGCCGCCTGCACGGGCAGGAGCGGCCACCGGGGCAGCAGCCGGAGCAGACACAGTAGTGACCACAGCGCTGGCCGCAGGGGCACTGATGGGGGCGGCGGGCACCGGCGCCGGCTCACGCTTGTTCACCGGGAAGGGGAAGACCACGGCGGGGTCCACGCACTCGGCAGCCGGGTGGGAGAGGTCGGCGGGCAGGGTGGCCCCGGTGCGGCCAACACTCGCCGTTCCGCTAAGGGCACGGCCCCCGGGGTTGCTGGTACCCACTCCTGGAGCCGGGCAGGCTGTGCCGGCGCCCGGGGGCCCGTGGCCGTGCTGCAGCTTCTCGTTGACCGCGCGCTCCAGCTTCTCGCGGGCGGAGAAGCCGCTCCACATACAGTCCTGGAGGATGACCGGGTTAGGGGTGAGGCCACCCAGTCCCCCCAGACCGAACGCATCCTCCTCTGCCGGGTTGCCCCACAGGTCGGCCTCCGGCAGCAGCATCTCAGTGGCCCAATTCGAGGGCTCGGGGCTGTGCTCTGGGAAGGCGCGGCTGGGCGACAACGGGGGCGTGGGCAGCAGCTCAAACTTCTTCCAGATGTCCTCCCCCGGTGGGGTCGAGTCGGGACCGCCGAAGTAGAAGTCATCTTCGTCCGGATAGAAGCAGGGCTGCAGCGAGTCAAACTCGAGGTCTGGGTTCTTGCAGATCATCCCCGGCATGGTGGACGCGGTGCAGCTGGGCATCTGTTCGCCTCCCGGCCGGCCTCCCGACTAACCACTTTCCTCTCCGCTCTTTTTAAATGTGGGGGAGTGCTTCCTTCCCGTGGGGGAGGTGGGGGGGGCAACAAGAGTCGCGCCAACCTCCAACACTACAACCAACAGATAAACCAAGAGAGAATGAGCCAGAGGGGGTGGATTGGTGGGGACAGGCAGTGGGCGCCCCCAATCTCGCCTACGAGCTTCCCAGCCTTTCCCCACTGCTCGGGAAGGTGGAGGAAGTGGAGCCTCTCCTCCACTCCTTTTGTGTACAAGCTGTCTAAGACTGTGGGTGGGAGGGGGCTTGCAGATGCAGGGGTGGGTGGATGGCGTGGCTCTGCCTGCAACTTTGGAAACTGCCGTTTCATTCACACAAGGCACTGCCTGGGGGAGGGGGGCTGTTCAAGCTGCAGATCCTAGCTCCCACTAGCACGACAGCCCCTCTTGCACCAGGGTAGGACCCAACTGCTCAAAGGGAAGTCCAGCTACCGGGTACGAGACTGGAGTACCTTCCATTTTGCAGAAATGAGACGTCGGCAGCGCAAACGCCAACGGGGTTCGGGAAACTTTATTAATTATTAAGGGCCTTTCTCCAAACAGACTAACAACAGGCACTTATATACCAAGCCCCTTCCACCCAGCGCCTCAATTTTTGTCTGATACCTTTGGTGGTCATCGTCTGCCTATCGCTTATTTTGACGCTCTGCAATGCTTTCCCTTCGGAACCCCCAACCTCTTCCACCGAAAACAGGCTGAACCCCATTCCTAGGAATGGTGCAGGGTCGCCGGCGCGATGAGGGTCGCCGGAGAGAATCGCGTCCCCTAAGCTGGAGCAGCCGTGACCTACATTATCACTCGGGCACCCTAGCTTCGCCTAACCCCCTTTCCTTCCTTCCCGCGGCACCTTTTGGAGAACCCCAGCTTGGGGTGTGGACGCACCGGCTCCCAGTCAGCTCACACTTAGACAAATCTTGTAGAGCCTGGCGAATTTCTTTTCGCTAAAGCTATTTCTCTTCCCCGGGCCAGGGCTGTAAAAAGGATTAGGGCGGGTCTCTTCCAGCCAGGGTGCCCTCGGTTGCTGAATTGGCTTTTCAGGGAAAACCCCCAGATGGTTTTGTTTCGGAAGCAGACACGGTGTAACCCCCCCGAAGAAAAAAAAAAAAAGCAAAAAAAAAAAAAAACAAAAACCCGGCATATTTGGGTGCCGGGTGCAGAGCCCGGCTCCGGGGCTTGCTTAGCCGCAGCGCTCCGCCGTTCCCCGGGCGCTCGGGGTTTTACAAGTACCGCTCCTTACCTCCTGCAGACTGCCGGGGATCCGGAGGCGACTCGGCGCTGGGGTCTCCGGGTGGGCTGAGGGGGCGGCGGCGGGAGGGGGCCGTCCTCGGGCGGCTGCGGTGTGTGTGCGCGCGTCCGCCTGGCTAGCGCTCGTTCAGCTCCAACCCAGTTCCCAGGAGCCCCCCGCATCCACCCAGCGCGTCCAGACAGATGACTGTCACTGGCTGCGCTTTGAAGCTCGGGGGATATTATTAACTGAAAAAAATCTGACACACCCGGGGGGCGGGGAGAGAAGGGGGCTGTGGCGCAGACGAGGGGGAGGGAGAAAGGCAGAGGCAAGCGCCTTTACCCCGCCCTCTTGATTTCCATAAAAATCAGGGGAGGCGCCAAAGCCTTTCGCGCCAAAAGCCATTTGCTTTTTTTTTTTTTTTTTCCTTTTTGCAGACTGCAGGCTGCAAAGCTGGGAAACCCGGGGCGTGCTCCTCCCGCCCTTTTGGACCCCCGGGCTTGCACCCGACGCACTCAGCGAACCAGCTGCGCGCCGAGCGGTGTTGCGCAGCACCCACCCCCACGGGCCTGGGCATTTCTTAGTTTTAAAAACAACAACAACAACAAAAAACCCTAGAGGGTCCCTGGGTGTGTAGTGGGAGGGGGAAGAGAGGTTTCTAGCCCGGTCCCTACTTGCATTGCCTTTTGTGTGTGTGTGTGTGTGTGTGTGTGTGTGTGTGTGTGTGTGTGTGTGTGTGTGTGTGTGTGTGTGCGCAAGCTGAGCTCCAGGCCAAAGTGGAACAAGGCCTGGCAGAGGGGGCTGTTCGTGTGTGATCTCGGAAGAAGGCGACGGGAGTGCAAAATGGGAGGCCGAGGACGCGCCCACGTAGGAACGAGACCGCAGGAGGTTTCTAGTTTCAAATTGAAAGGAAGGGGCGCCCCCCTTGTTTGAAAATAAATAAGTGCGGGCTACGAGGGTGGCGCCGCACCGCTTTCTTCGGCCGAAGGCGACACCTCGCGGAGACGGAGCAGAAAGCGGAGCCACACGGCCCGGCCTCCGAGTGGGGCCACCCCCGCGAGACAGTTACCAGATCCTCGCTCCCGCGGGAGGGCTTGTGAAACGCGGGGAGCCGCGTCCGCTGAAGTCGTCCCCACCTTTCCCAATCAGCCTTTCCGAAATCGGGGCTGGTCGGAACTCCGGACCGCTGGACTCGGTGTAAATAGAAGGAACTGCAGTGTAGCTCAGGAAGCCTTGGGTTCGTATTGACGGTGGCATCAAGGAAAGCCACCGTCAACTTGGCTTCTTTTGTGTCCCGGCTGCCTCACTTATGAAGTGGCGTTAACAGAAAGAGCGTGACATCTTATTAAGACCCAGAGCAGGGTGTATGTGTTTTTCATTCGCCCCGTGGGGAACATTTCCCTCCCTCCCATGCCACAGCGTCTCACTTCCGTTCGGGCAAACATTTCTTAAGGGTCTGTTTGTTTCCGAAATGATGGGGTTAAAAAATAACCGCTCCTGTCCCCCAAAACTTTACAGTAAGGACCCAGATCTCCTGTGGAGTCCCTTTCACTCCCACATTCCCAGTGGGATGGTATTGACCCTCAAAAACACGTTCCCTTAAGCTTGTTTGTGGGTAAGCGTCTCCATTTCCCTCTAAATTGGAAATGACACCCCTCATTCACTTCCACCGAGAAAGAAGAGAATGCCTAAGGAGTCAAGTTCAAAATGCTGTGTATTAGCATGTGTGAAGGCTTCCCCATCTGCCCCCGAATGCCTACATAATTCTGGGGGCCAAGGCAGATTCTAGGAAGCGGCCCATGAGTGAGGGGGTGAATCTCCCTTCCAAGAGCCTTTATTATTTGGGTCACTAATGTAAAACCCATTACCCTTGCAAAAGCCTTTAACGCCCTCATTTCCACACCCCTGGCCTCTTCCAAACGAAGCCCACCCACTGCATTCTCCCCGCAAGGTGCCGGCTCTCTGAAACCTTTGCCTCCCTTTGTAATTATACATACACAGCAGGGACTATATGGTGAGTGCTCCTGAATGTTGATGGAGGTGGGTGTCATTGAAAGGGACCCTTTTAGGCAGCCAGATCTGGCAGGTTAGTTTTGTTTATTAGAGACACAGCGGGAGAGAGAGAGGTGTGACTCCAGAACCGGCTCTCCCCCGCCTTTTTTTTGTTGTTGTTGTCCTTGCTGTTTGGGGGAGGAGGTTTTGGGTGGGGGCGGGGTGGGGTGGGGGGTGGGGCTTCTGTTTTTAAAATGGGGTCTCATATAGCCCAAGATTGCACGGCACGTTTAGCGAGGACGGCCTCGAACTCCTGATCCTCTTGCCATCACCCAAATTCTAGAAGTACGGGTCTTGGGTCTCTGCCACCACATCTGGCTTCCAGAATCTTCTTCAGAACCTCACATAAAGGACGCTTAGACCTGTCTGCCTGAACTCTCGCAAGTAGCTGGAGGACTATGAAAATGGGTCAAGATGGCCCAGTGAGTGTGGACGAATGTCCTCTCTCTTCACTCTGTTAAAAGATAAGATGTTTCAGAAAAGAGGGAACAGGGAGAAGATGACCTGGTTCCTCTACATGCCTCTGAGCAAACCGTTTATCTTCCTTGGACCTTAATCTCTAATCTCCTGCTCTTAATGCAAACCAGCAATTACTGAAATTACCAGCAAGTCTGAATCTGAAGGTTAGAAGAATGGTAAAAGTCAGCAAGTATTTATTGGTACCTTCATTGGCAGGTAGAGAGATAAAAGACAGTTCGTGGAGAAAAATTACCTAATAGCCATTCTTGGTGGACTCGCTGAGAAGCCATTCCTCTTAGAAATAAACACTGAAGCACTCCAAGATTCCAAGGGACCCACACAAATGAAAGGAATCCTTGGCAGGCTTTGTTCCCGTCTTGAGACCCCAGCGTGGTGGATCAGGATGACAGCTTCCTGGATCTCACCTACGCCAGGAGGGAAGGAGACACACCCCTAACAGGGACGGTGTAAGCCTTACAGAGAGGATCTGGTTTATAAATAAGAAGATGGATGGAGGTTGCTTTAATCTGTTTCTTTCTTTCTTTCTTTCTTTCTTTCTTTCTTTCTTTCTTTCTTTCTTTCTTTCCTTCCTTCCTTCCTTCCTTCCTTCTTTCTTTCTTTCTTTCTTTTTTTCTTTGCTAAATGAAACGAATAAAAATAGCACACGGGTACACAAATCCAGGAGGACTTAATCCATGACTGGTTAGAAGACCAAAAACCTCACCCAGCCTCCAGGTTTCTCATAGGACCATCTTATTGGGTCCTAACCTCCCCTGCCTAGGTAAAGTTATAGTCCCTTGTACATACTTAACACTTCAGCATTCCTGGGGCTGCGGTAAGAAGTCTGGGAGTTCAAAGCCAGCCTAGACTATATACCACAAGACCCTGTCCCAACAACACGAAATGCAGCCCTGTGAATTTTGCTTAAGAAATAATTTTAAAATCCCTGGGAACAGGCTGGCCAGATGGCTCAGCTGTTAAGGGTGCTTGTTGCCATGTCTGATTACCTCAGTTCAGTCTCCAAGACTTGTGCACATGGTGGCAGGACAGAATGGATTCCTGCAAGTTGTCCTCTGACAGCCACATGCATTTATTGGCTCATGGGTCACACATACACATATACTCAATTTTTTTTAAAAAAAAATTGAACATTAATTGACTGCTCATTTTTTAAAAGCTGGAGAAAAGAGGAGGTGGAAGATGAGGGAGTGTTGTATGGGGAAAAGAAGACAGAGGAGGAAGAGGAGAAAAGAAAACTGACATTCTGTATTGCACACACAAAAAAGTAACATATGAAAATAGTCCAGATTTAAGATTTAATTGCGAAAAGTAAAACTATCAAAGAAGACAGATTCATAGGAAATACACTTCATTAAATATGAAGGTGTGGGACTCTCACAAAATATGAGACTTGAAGGAAGGTCAAATGATAGAAACTCATGTAGCATCTCAATCTACCTGGGCTTCTGGGGAGCTGAGGGAAGGAACCTGGGCTGGTAAAGCTGTCTCGCTGTCTTCGCAGACCGATAAAGTCTCAGGTGTTATTAATGCTGTCTGGAAGTGGCCCCCAGAGTAGGTCACGGAGAGTCTACCTTGGCTGGGTGTCATAGAGTTAATCTTGCCTGGGAGATAAGAGCAGATTCAGAACAACTGAGTTTCCCTTTGGAGGACGTCTTTATGTGTAGATAAGGGGTGCACAGAACAAGCTACGCCTACACTTGTAATTTACTGTTTGATTACCCATGAATTCATCAGCATTCAAGAATGTCATATTTGGGATGGCACTTCCTGAGTGCCCTCAGAGGCAAAGACTATATTCCCTGCGCATGAAGGGCTCCCATAAACTGAATGAGGGGCGTGGGGAACAGCCAGAGAGAAATCTGGTTCCAGGATGTGAAAAGGTAATTTGCCAGATAGGAAATGAAAACTGAGCACAACCGTGAGATGATGCGCAAGTTCACCGGAGTCCAGATAATGCAAATAAAATCTCAAGGAGATTAACATTTTGGGTCTTAGCATATTGCTTCAAAGTGGTGGTGAGGCTGAAGAGTGGGAACCCAGTAAGAGGTAATAAAGAAAGCAAGAGCTGTTGAGACGGCTCAGTGGGTAAATGCACCTGCTGCCAAGCTTGGGAACCTGAGTCTGATCCCTGGGTCCTACACTGCGGAAGTAGAAAATTAGCTACTTAAAGTTGTCCCATGACCTGGACCCATCCCTAACAAAATAAATAAAAAACATAATGTAAAATAATTTTTAAAGAGACTGAGGATGGTGGAACATAACTGTGACATCAGCACCTGAGAGGGAGTGTCTGGAGGATTCTCAAGTTTAGGCTTAATGTGGGGGTCTATGGGTAGATCCTGTCCCCCAAACAAAAACAAAACAAAACAAAACTGAGACTGGGTTTAGTGAGAAACACTTTTAATCCCAACACTCAGCGTTGGGGAGACAGAGGTACGTAGATCTCTGTAAGTTTGAGGCGTCTGGTCTGTAGACTGAGACATGACCCTATCAGAGAGAGACATTAAGACTTCTCACCAAGAATATGCACTGCCCGAGGCTGTCAACAGCAAAAACACTGTAAGACTTCTCAGTGCCTGTCAACAAGCTGGGTATATTGTCTATAATCCTACCACTAGAAAGGCTGGGTCCAAAGAAATGCAAATTTGATGCTTAGGTTATATGTAGTGAGTTGAAGGCTAGCCTGGGTGGTGTGGCAAAATCCTGTCTTAAAACAAAGACCACCACCCACCACCACCACCACCACCACCACCACCACCACCACCACAAGTGCGTGCACCAGGGCCAGAAAGATGTCTTATTGGGTAAAGGCACTTGCTACAATCCTAGCAACCTGAGTTCAATTCCTTGGGACCTAGTGGAAGGTGAGAACCAACTCCCAGGTATTGTCCTTTGACTTCTTCAAGGCGTGCTGGAGCATGAGTATGACACCCCTCCCCTCCATTAAGAATGATATTTTTTCAGGGCCAGCAATATGTGATACAGTACTCTTTTAACAATGCTGGCCAGAGCTAGCAAGCTACACTTCCTAGCAAGCCACACAGACGTGGGGTAAACAGCAGCTGCCCTACACTGCACTATGCTGCCAGGCTGTGATGTTTGCTAGATTTCGATTTACATTTATTTGTTTTTAAGTATGTATATATCTATACATCATGCCCTTTTTTTTTCTTTTTTTTTTTTTTTGATGTTGGGAATTGGACCCAAGGGTCTTCTTCATGCGAAGTTAATATATGCTCCATTACTGAGTTGCTCCCTACCAAGGTTAAGGGCTTTAAATACACTTAAAAACAACAACAACAACAACAACTTGTAATGGATTTGTTGGAATACACACTACCTAAATCAAAAAGCATGGGTAGGGGCTGGAGAGATGGCTCAGCAAGTTAAGACCACTAAGCGGCTCCTCTAGAGGAGCTGGGTTTGACTCCTAGTACTCATATGGCAGCTTACAATTGCCTTTAATTCCAGTTCCAGGGAATCCTATGTAAATAATAATAAGTATTATTGTTAATTAAAAAGAAGCAAGTATAATATGCCGACCAATTTAATATAGTCATTAAAAAGAAAACATGCTACCCATACTGTCAGCATTGACTTTGAAACTGTCTATGAGTAGAGAAGAAAATAAGCCAGACCAGTAAGATGGCTCAGTGGATAGAGGCACTTGCCACCCAGTGAGTTTGATCTTCAGGATCCAGATGGTGGAAAGAGAGAAACAATTCCTACAAGTCGGTCCTCTGACCTCCATAAGCATACCAGGGCACACACAGACCCCCTGCCACACACCCACCATAGATGAATGGAATTAAAAGTAAAAAGGCAAGGAGCAAGGGCATGGCTTCATGTGTCTGGCCCTTGAAATATACATGTATTTATATCTAACTATAATACCTGTGATGCTTAGATTAATTATCGACTTGACACCACCCAGACTCGTCTGGGAAGAGAGTGGCCATGGGAGGTTGTCTAGATGGGGTTGGCCCGTGGGCACGTCTGTGAGCGATTGCTTTAATTGATGTGGGGAGACCTGGCACACTGTGGGTGGCACCATCCCCTAAGCAGGGGTTCCTTGTCTACATAAGAGTAGAGAGGGTGAGCTGAGTGGTAAGCACTCATGCATTCATTCTCTCTCTCTGCCCTTGACTGTGGAAGGGCCAGCCGTGTGAACTTCTTGCTGTCCTTGACTTCCCTGCTGTGTTGGACTGTAACATGGGATTGTGAGCTAAAATAAATCCTTTCTCCCCTAAGTTGCTGTGTTTGGGGTTTTTTCGTTTTGTTTTATTTTTGAATAGAATAAAAATCAAGCTGGTGTGTGTGTGTGTGTGTGTGTGTGTGTGTGTGTGTGTGTGTGGTGAGGGGGGTAGGGGTGGTTCTCTTGATATAATCGTTTCACAATGATGGGGTTAATAGTAAATTTAAGAGTTTTAAAATATTTAGTTATGTGTATGTCTTTGTCTGTGGGTTTATGTTACTTGATGGGGGTGTGGGGAACTGAGCCTGGATGCTTTTCAAGAGCAAAATGCATCTTAACCCTTGAGCCATCTCTTCCCAGCCCCTGTAAGTTTAATTTTTTTTTAATTTACTTGCATAGTTAATCATTATGGGAAACAAAGGATCCCTTTGCAAAGCTTCAACTCACCCTTGAATCTATTTTTCTCACCCAGATTTTTTTGTTGTTATTCTTTCTGACCACCTGCCACTGAACTCAACGTTGAGGGTTCAGAGAAACTGAGATGAGGCAAATTTGACGGTGGTTGACTTTGCCTCAACAAGCTAAGCACAGCTGAGTAAAGTATATAATGTTAGAGTGTGGTGGTTTGGCCCCCATAGACTCATGTGTTTGAATGCTTGACCCATAGGGAGTGGCACTATTAGGAGGTGTGGCCTTGTTGGAGGAGGTATGTCACTGTGGAAGTGGGCTTTGAGGTCTCATATGCTCAAGCTACGCCCAGTGTGGCACACAGTCTCTTTTTGCTGCCTGTGGATCAAGATGGAGACCCTTAGCTACCTCTCCAGCACCATGTCAGCCTGCATGCCTCCATGTTTTCCCATGATGATAATGAGCTGAACCTCTGAAACTGCAAGCCAGCCCCGATTAATGTTTTCCTTTATAAGTGTTGCCGTGGTCATGGTGTCTCTTTCACAGCAATAGGAACCCTAGCTAAGACACAGAGGTATCCCAAACTAGGTGCATATTCTTTGTTATTGGAGGCTGGAGGCAAATTTCAAAGCCATCATTGAGAGAGTTTACTCCGGGGTGGTGGCAGAGGTGGTGGTGAGGTGCTGTATTGGTAACAGCATCTTTAACACTGGTTCTAACCAGAGTTTTAAGGAGGCCCTAACCAGCAAGATTTGGCTACCTGTCCTCAAAAGGCCGATGACCCTGCCTAGTAATAGTGAAAAGTGGACAGAAGAGGTGTATCCAATGTGATCACATTGGGAAGAGGAACAGATAAAGAGGTCCAGTGTCCCCCCAAACTTCCCAGTTCATCTTTGAGATCCTGACAGGTTTAGGATCGAATGGTAGGAAAGTGGTATTTGTGGCTGAGAGTCCTAGCCAATGTGTTTCAACTCATCATTGATCCATCACTGTCTCAGTTCCAGTTTCTCTTACAAGGTGGACTAACAATTTGTAAGACCTATGTGGGATCTGTGAAACCACTGCCTTGAAGATAAGCCCCCTCTCTGGCTTGAACCAGGGCCTGAGGCTTTTCCTTCGCCTAACTTAACACTGCTGGGGACATTCCAGCTTCTTAAGAAGAGACACAAGACATGGGGTTGAGGACAGGACACCCTAAAGTGTGGCATTTGGCTTGCTGAGCCATTTGCACTAAGAAACAAGGTCTTTGTGATTTTTTTTCCTGCCCTCCAAGCTTACTCTGAATTCCCTTTACCTACCTTAAGCAAGATCCTTCTGGGTGAATCCAACTGTCTGGGACTCCTCTCCTGGACAGTCATCCTGAGGGAGACTGGGTTATATGACAGGGGGGTGCAGGCCATATCCACCCCATCACGGTCATAGGCTCTCTCTCACCTCTTCATCGGGCCCATCCTGTTCCCCAAATCCATGGTTTATTCTCTACCAAGTTGTTGACTTCCTCTCTCCAGGAGGAAGAGCCTATAAGTTTCAGAATGTCTCTGGGTTGATGGATGTTCATATTTCCATCTTGTGATTCTCCCAAGCACACAGTAAACTGCAAGCCGATTATTTCCTTGAATTGAACCAGTATAAGTTTATTTCCTAGACCCTAGTCAACCAGCCTTCAGAAGAGACACCATGACCACGGCAAAATTTATAAAGAAAAACATATATCAAAAGGAATTATAATATAATAATAATAATAATAATAATAATAATAATAATAAAAACCCAACAAAACCCCTCCAGCCCTATCTTCATTCAATGCTACCAGTTAACTAATTTAAAAGTGGGCGGGAGAGTCTGTGTACTCAGGGCTGTCCGTTTCCTGAATGGCAGCTTCAAGAGACGCCCCCACCCCCACCCCTACACATAGTGAAGCCTCCTCTGAACCTCGGAACATTCCAGACACTTGGGACCAAGGCAGAGACAAGGGAAGCAACTATTTATTATGCACTGTGGAAAGCTAAGCGGATGGACGGCAATTTTGTTGGAGGGCGGGGATTTCTCTAACCGCATTTCCCCGAAGCTAAAAGATGTCCCTGGAAACAGGCGGCTTTTGGGGGAGGGGATGGGGGTGCGGAGTGGCCCTGCAAGCTCTATGTATGTGTGGAGGGCCTCAGGCTTCCCCTTGGTGGAGCGCCAGAAAGGCTTATGCTCTGGGTACTGGTCTCACCTAGAGACCCAAGAGGGCTACAAGGAATTCAGGTTCCAGATCTGGCCTTCCTAGCTTTTTCCGGAAATATCCTGGGAGGGCAGCACTCCTCTGCCCGTGTTGCTTATGGGATACTTTCCCTGGTGCCTTTGCAGGATCTTGGCCGGTCCAGCTTTGCCTGCTACTGTTTTCCGAACTTCCTGCTGATTTCACTCCTCACCCCGCCCCCCAAGGCTGGCTATAGCCCCCTTCACGGAAGAGATGACCCCGGCGCTCAGAGGACACTGGGTGGAATCGTTAGAACCTGCCCGGGAACCTTTCAGTGGTATTCTGAGTCTCGATCGTGATGGATGATAAGTATCAGGGACTCCATCAGTTCGTTTCCAGACACTGCTGCTTCTGGCCCAGGAACCTCTTCTCCTTCTCTGCTTGTTCAAATTCTTTCCTCAGAGCTCAGCCTCAGGCTCTTCTAGAAGTGATGCGGGTCCCTTCTCCAGACTGGCTGTCTCTTCTCCCATATCTAAATCTTTTTTTTTTTTGGAGACAAGGTTTCTCTGTGTAGCTTTGCGCCTTTCCTGCAACTCACTCTGTAAACCAGGCTGGCCTCGAACTCACAGAGATTTGCCTGGCTCTGCCTCGCGAGTGCTGGCATTAAAGGGGTGCGCCACCACTGTCCGATCCATATCTAAATCTTCTGTTGCCTTTGTCCTTGGGTTCATGACTATGCAGCTCCCTTCACAGGACCTGCAGTTCTGAGGCCAGGAGCCCTCTGCCTCCTGCCTCTGTGGCCTTCTACCACAACCACCCAAGCCAAGGGTGGGTGGGAAGAACCCAGACCTGGGCTCCTGGATCATCACAATGGACTTTTGTGTTATTTATTAATCTGCTTTTGGTAGCAGGGCTGGAACCCAGGGCCTTGCGCATGTCAGATGCTGGGCAAGACTTCCACCACTGAGGCCTCCTGTCTTCATTTTTCAGTTAGTAACTAGCATGGATCAACCCCCCTGATGTGTCTAGGCTAGGGACTCAGCAAAGGGTTGGCTGCCCCCCTCCTTTCCACCCTCGTCCTCCAGCAGCGTCACTAAGAAGCTTGTCCCAGAACTCAGCCATGACTGCAATGATCCTTCTGCATTGGTTCTGTTTTAGAGGTACCGGTTAGGAATCCTTCCTCCTGCCAGGACCTCTCCTGGGCTGCATTTCTTCTTCTTAGCCCCAGGTAACCTTAGACCGGGAATAAATAATACAAAAGGTAAGCTGGAAACACAAGCAGGAGACCACAGGGGCCGGGACTAGAGTTCTTCAAGCCTAGACTGAGGTCTTCTTTTTCGAAAAATCATGCATGAGTCATTTCACATCTCTTGGCCTTGGTTTCCTGGTTCGTCGGTGGGAAACATGACCCCCCACCCCCACCCCAACCCCTGCATGCTTTCATACCACAGAGGGGAGTCGGAATTCCTGAGCTGAAGGTACTTGTCCATTTTGGGTTTCCATAACCAAACACTTGAAACTGAGTACCTTATGTAGTCAAGAACTTAGTTTCACGCATCGTTTTCTCCCAGGATGGAAGGGTCACATCCGTTGATACCTTTCCTGTTGGTAAAAATCCTGAGGAAGTGAAAGACATCATGAGCTACGAGACAAGGAGTGGGTGGCCAGGTAACCCAGTAAAATGAATTTTTTATGGCAGACATACTCTTGAGAGGATCTATTAGCCCACTAATCCATTAACCCATCAATAGACCAATCATTCTTGAGGCCAGAACCCTAATCACCTCTTAAGAATCCCATATGGTTTTCTTCTTAATAGCTCATAACTGGGGTTAAACTTCAACGTGAGCCTGATGGTTGAATGTTTCCTAAAGGCCGATGTGTTGAAGATATGATCCGTCGGGTGTCACTGCTGAAAAATGTAGGGGATAAGGCCTCTTAGGAGGTCCTTGGGTCACTTCAAAGGAGGCGTTGGACCCCTGGACCTATTTTCTTTTTCTCCCTATCTATGAGGCAGACCGTGATACATGTTAGCCATCGTTTTTCTGGCATCTCCACCGTCTAAAAGCGGTGTCCACAGGACCACCACTGCCGCCTCTAACGCCATGAGCCAAAATAAACCTTTCTCTATTTAAAGTTGATCGTCTCTGGCATTTTCTTATGGGACAGAAATCGGACAGCAACCTTGGGGCTGAGAAGTTAGAGCTGTTAGTGACAGCACCACCTGTGGTGTGGAGGAATGGGTTTATCGGGAGAGTTTGCAGACGCTTGGAGGACCCACGGGAGAGGAAGTCGAGGCTAAGTCTAGCCGAGTGAGTCTGGTGGTTGATTTCAGCTGGGGATTTATTGGTTACATTTCTGTTGCTGTGATGAAGCACCATGACCAAGACGACATATTGAAGGAAGAGTTTATGGGGCTTATCGTTCCAGAGGGCCAGGGGTCCATCATGGAAGGAGACATGGCGGCCTGCAGCAGTGCCAAGGACAGGAAGTTGAGCTGATCTTCAAACCCAAGCATGAAGCAGAGGAGGCCAACGGGAAGGCAGCCTGAGGCTTTCAACTCTCAAAGGCTACTTCTGTTAGGGTCTGCAGATCACCCCACGAAGCCCACCACTCACGTATGCAATCCACAAGAGCATTTATTTCCAGCATGCTGGAGCAAGTAGCAATTACACTAACATGTTTCTGATGGACTGGGTCAAGTCTGGACAGGCCTTAAATTGCGGGGGAGGGGTTCAACAGGATTTGTACTGTGGGGGATGGCTGCACCTGGTGCTATCTCCTTTGCCCCCTGCTGTGTGTGTGTGTGTGGCGGGGGGTGTTGTTGATTGACTGCCTTTTGTCTTTTTTCCAGGGAAGCCTCATAGGCTTTATCAGGGAACAGAAACTGAAACTTAAAGACAGAAACTGAGCAGGGCCGTGGTGGCGTACGCCTTTAATCCCAGCACTGGGGAGGCAGAGCCAGGCGGATCTCTGTGAGTTCGAGGCCAGCCTGGGCTACCAAGTGAGTCCCAGGAAAGGCGCAAAGCTACACAGAGAAACCCTGTCTTGAAAAACCAAAAAAAAAAAAAAAACACCAAAAAAACAGAAACTGAGCTGGGCAGTGGTGGCACATGACTTTCAACCCAGCACCTGGGAGGCAGAGCCAGGCGGATCTCTGTGAGTTCGAGGCCAGCCTGGTCTATAGAGTGAGATCCAGGACAGGCACCAAAACAATACAGAGAAACCCTGTCTGGGGGTGAGGGTGGGGGAACCAGAAACTGAAACTTAAAGCAGAAATTGAAATTTAAGCCTAGTAGTGGCTGGGGCCAAGAGAAGCCTACGTCGGCTTCTCACATCCTGTGTCAAGACCATGCCTCCTAAACCTCTTCAAATAGCGTCACCAATGGGAGACCAAGTCATTTAAATTTATGAGCCTGTGGGGGACATTCTCATTCCAACCACTGAAGAGTTCTTGGGAGAGTGGACAGTCAAGGCTGTGCTGATGAGGTTTTAGAGGGAATTACAGACTTGACCAGGGACTGGAATGAAGCTCATCCTTGTTACAATGTGGCAAAGAATTTGAAGGCCAACTAACTACACATGCCCCAAGACTTTGCTGGAGGCCAAATTTAAAGTCGGGCCAATTCGTTTTCAGGTAGAGGATCTTTCAAGAAAACCAAACGTGGATGTTACAGACGTAATTGCTAGCTGCCTTTAGTCAGGTCCAAAGAGCATCAAAAGCAGAAAGACTTGAGACAGACACAGTGCAGTTGTGTGTGTTATGGTTACGGTTGCTAATGAAAAGAAGTCATGTGCTTTGCACTGGGCCAATAGGAGCAGTGCTTGAGTAGCATGTCAGAAATCATATATATGTGGTTTGGAGACAGCCGACAATAGCCACCTCCACTGGACCAGGGTGCAGACCTGCCCCCGCACCCCCTGCCCCCTTGGCCCTGGCCTTTGGCATGGCCCCCATCCCCCTTTCCCGGCTTGCAGCTTCATCATTCTCTAGTGGGCTCTAACCACAACCTCCTCCCTGGCCTGCTCCTGAGCCCTGCAGCCCACGCAGTCCTGGCTCTGGGATGGACGGACACCATGACCGGCCTCGGAACAACCAGCCCATGAGCCTGGAGGGGCTGCAGATAGGGGCCAGCCAATCAGGAGAGGGCAGATCCTGCACTCTCACACCCTCTTAAGACATGCCCGACTTGTCCGGACTTAACCCTGACAGGCCCGAAGATGCCACAACCAAGCAAATTTAACTGCTGCTTGCTTAGCCAGTCATGTTCAGGATGACTTCATCCCCACCCCCGCCCCCCCCCATTCCTGGCTGCCTATAAAAGGAGCCTGCGAGCTCCATTTGGGGTCGCAGCCATTTGGTTGTCCTGGCTGGCAGACCCCTGCATGCTGGAATAAACAACACTCTTGCTGTTTGCATATGTGAGTGGTGGTCTCTGTTTTGGAAGGTTTTCTGTGGACCCCAGCTGTTTGAGTGAGAATGGCCCTATAGACTAAGTGTTTGGATGCTTGGTTCACCGCCTGGTGGAACTGTGTGACGAATAGGCAGTGTGGCCTTGTTGGAGGAGCTGTATCACTCGGGGTGGGCTTTGAGATTTCAAAAGCCCATAGTATTCCAGGTTAGCGCTCTCCCCCGCCCCCCATCCCACCCTCCCCCATACTTGTGAATTGCAGGTAAGCTCTCAGCTGCTGCTCCAGTGCTTTGCCGGCCTACCTGCTGCTGGCCATGGGTCAAGAACTCTAACCCTCCGAAACTGTGAGTCCCTAATTAAATGGCTCTCACCGCCACATACCTTTCCTACCACCATGGACTGGATGCTTTAGAACCCTAAGCCAAAGCCAGTCCTTTTCCCCTCAAGTAGCTTCTTTTCTGGTCACAACAATGAGAAAAGTGAGTCATGCAGGAAGTTGGTGCTGACAAGTGAGGCTGGGACTGTGATAAACCTATGCTGCTCATGGGCCTTTGGTCTATAGGGGGAGTGTGCAGTTTAGAGATGTGAACTAGAGAAGCTACAGAATGCCTGCTGTAAATAGAGCGTAAGGAGTCACCGTAGTGAGAGCTCAGAAGACTGAGATGCCAAGAGGAAGGCAGGGAGTAGCCGCTCAACTCATGAGGTTTCAGGGGGCAACCGGAACCCTACTGTGGACGAATGGACTATAACAGGTCATTGGTGTTATATTCTAGCAAAGACTACGGCTTCACTCTGTCTGTGTCCTGAGAACTTGAAGGTGAAGGGTTAAAAAAAAAAAAAAAACCAGTGGACTCAATTTTTTTTGGTGTAGGACGTTTTAATACAGCATAACGTTTTGGCTGTGGCATGGTTACTCCTTGCCAGTCTTTCTCAATTCTGTAACAGAGGAGAGCAGGAAGACAAGAAAACGGTGCGATTTGGTGAGGGAAGGAGTGTGAGCAAGTGTAAGACTACAGAGGAGAAGGGAGCAGACAAAGCAGCTCTGTCTGTTGAAGAGATTAATAACATCTTTTTTTTTTTTTTTTCAGGCTTAATTCACTGTATTTTTCTTGTCTCAAAACCCTTATGTGGTGGCCACAGCTGGAGCCTGGGTCCTCTGAACAGAGACTCTGGTGTGGGTTTTCACAGGATGGTCAGTGAATTCCTGATAAGGAGACACTTTGGTGTACACAGTCTCTTTCCAGAGGTCGGGGTCAGGTAGCTGTAGGCCTTGGAGATGGCATCAAAGGTGGCCTTAGCAAAGGTGCCCAGGGTGGCAGGGCAGCCCCTGGCTGATGGGTAGCAGTCATCAATACCGGCCATCATCAGTAGCTTCTTGGGCACAGGAGCAGAGACGACACCAGTGCCTCTGGGGTAAGGGATGAGACACACCAACACAGAGCCACAGCGGCCTGTCACTTTGCATGGAACACTGGGGCATGCCAATCTTGTTCCCCCAGTAGCCTCTCCACACAGGGACAATGGACAGCTTGGCCCCTCGTTGGCAGTGGCTACCTCTTTGGAGCACTTAACATCAAGACCAACATGATCACTGCAGTCCCCACTGCGACAAAAGCCTTGAACTTGGTCCGCTGGCCAGCCCGAGTCTGCTTCTGCACTGGCATGATCTTTAGGATCTCATCCTTTAGGGATGCGCTCAGGAAAACGTTTATAATCTCAGATTCCTTAATGGACAAGGAGAACAGGTAGATCTCCTCCAGGGACTTGATCTTCATGTCCTTAACCTGGCGGCCCAGCTTGGTGACAGGGGCCCACTCCTTGTCTTCAACTTTACCTCCACAACTGTGGCCCCTAAGACCACTGCTGAATCCTCCTAGGAAGCTGCCACAGCCTCCTAATCCCGGGCCCCGGGTCCCCCCTGCCCTCCCGCTGTACCGGCAGCGTCATCTACCATTTGGTGTTTTCCTGAAGAAGCAGCAAGATTAATAAAATTAAAGTGACATCTTAAGCTCTTTCCTGCACAACAGGAAAGGTGCCCTGGGACCAAGACCCTACCTGCTGATGCTCTAACTTGGAAAAATATACATTTGAAAGGAGAGAGCCAAAGCTGAGAATGAATGCTACCGTAGGGCTTCTCTGTTCAAAAACAACCACCCAGGAAAACGATGCGGAGGGCTAGCCACATTGACCTTTACAACCACGGTCCAGTAGATCAGGGCCCACCTTGAGCTTGCGGCAGAGCTTGGCAAGGTCTTCCAAAGGCGTTGTTTTTGAGGCACTGATGATCCAAAAGGGAGGGGGTCCAGAAAGCCACCGAAGACAGGCATGGCCGGATCCAGAGGCCATTGTGTGAAGACGGGAAAGTGAAGCCTAGACTGTAAAGGAGAGATAAAGATGGGGGAGACACCGGAATTCTGGGAAAATAACGTGTCCTCTCTCATTCCGTGTATCATACATAGGTGCCTACTATCAGGTCCAGGGCCCATTCTTGGATAAATAACAAAGCCACTCGTAACTGTAGAGTGTCGACCACGCTAAAACTACCCCTGCTCCTTCCCAATCCTTTAATTGTTTTATTGGGATTATTTCCCCACCTGCTGTACACTATCTGCTGTACTTTAGAGGTGAGAAAGTCAGATGTCCGCCTGAAATTTTCAATCAAACTTCACAGCTTGGCTTCTTTAAAAACGCTCTTCAAAAGATGGGCTCTGCAAGGGGAATGTTTGCTTGCTTGTCTTTTTCTTTGTAGGAATAGTGTCATGCTAAATCCAAACTCAAATCCTCCTGCCTCAGCTTCACAACTGTCTTATGGAGAATCCATACTTTCAACACAGGTATCAGTTTTCTTTTCCTCCCTCCCTCCCCCTTCCCTCCCTCCTCCCTCCTCCTCCCCTCCCTCCCTCTCTTCCTCCCTTCCTTCCTCCTTTCCTCCCTCCCTCCTCTGTTTCGTTCTTTCTGAGACAGTCTCATGTAACCAAAGCTAGCTTTGAACTGGCTGTGTAGTGCAGAATATTGTTTGTTTGTTTCTCTGTTTACCAGCCCTGGCTGTCCTGGGACTCTCTTTGTAGACCAGGTTGGCCTCGAACCTACAGAGATCCACCTGCCTCTGCCTCCCCAGTGCTGGGATTAAGGGCATGTGCCACCACTGCTCAGCTGCAGAGTGTACCTTTATGTCTCTGGTCCTCCTGCCTCTATCTCTCAAGTGTCAGGATTACAGGCACATAGCACCAGGTATAATTTATTCAGTGCTGGAAATGCAACCCAAGGCTTCTTCCTGATAGACAAACACTCTACCAAGTGCATCATATCCCCAGCTGGGTATTGGATTTTAAATTAACAAAATTGCAGGCATCAACAGACACTTGAAACATATGGCCTTGAGCTATACTTTAATTACATCTGTTTACGTCTACTTTAAAAAAAAAAGAAACTTATCGCATTTATTTACTTTGTATTGTGTGTGTGTGTATGTATACGTGTCGGCTCAGGCATGTCACAACAGGCATGTAGAAATTGGGGAATAACTATCTTTGGTCTGTTGTTCTCTTTTTCCGCTTTGGTTTCCAGGGATCAAACTCGGGTCATCAGGCTGAGCCGCAAGCGCTTTTACCCACGGAGCCTTTTTGTCAGCCATGTTTACACCTGCTCTGCATGCTGGCTTCCTGGAGAAGCCAACGGAACACCCTCTCTCGTTTGAATGAATTGAATCAGCCTCCCTGTTCCGTTTCTGCATGGCTACATATGGGCATTCTCACTTAGTTCTCATAACAACGTGCAGGGTCCATTGTTTTCGTGCTCATCTTCTCATTTTCATCGGAGCAAACTGTGCCCCGGGCCCCAGTGTTCGCAAACAGCATCATTAGAATCCAAGTCCAGGCAATCTCATATTAAATCTCGTGCACACAAATCACTGCGTGTTTGTGCCTGCCCTCTGATTTTCTGTTGTTTTGAGACAGTGTCTCTGTCACCCAGTGCTGGCCCGGAACTCACTGTCTTGCCCCCATGGGCTTCTAATTCACAGCGATCTTCCTGTCTCAGCTTCCCACATGCAATCTAACTTTTTTTTTTTTTAAAGATCTTTAATATTGTGTATGAAGTTTATTGGTGGCGTTGAATGGGTCTTCATCTGTTCAACCAAGAAAGGCCTCCCAAAGACATTGTTCTGAGCCTTACTTCATGTGAATAACAAGGTTAGTATTTTCCTTGTTGCTGACAAAATACTTGACAGAAACATCTAAAGTCAGAAACAATTTATTGCCAGGTGGTGGTGGCGCATGCCTTTAACTCCACTACTCCAGAGACAGAGAGTCTGTGAGTTTGAGGCCAGCCTGATCTACAAAGTGAGTTCCAGGGACAGCCAGGGCTACACAGAGAAACCTTTCTTGAAAAACCTAAATAAATTAATTAATTAAAGAAGAACTTATGTTAGTCCACCGTTTGAGGGTTCAGGTCCATCATGGTGGGAAAGACAGGGCCTCAAGAGCATGAGACAGCTGGTCACGTGGTATCTAGAGTCAGGAAGCAGAGAGAAATGAATGTTGGTGCTCAGTGAGCTTTTTCTTCCTTATTCAGTTTTGGACCACAGGGCATGGAATGGTGCCACTCATATTTAGCGTAGATTTTTCCCACCACAATTGAACTCAACTTGGAAACTCCATCCATGGGCCCAGAGATGTGTCTCAAAGATTATTCCAGAACCAATCAAGTTGATAATACCAACCATCACAAACTCCACACCTCCCAAGAGCTTCATGCTAAAATAGTTTGGCTTTCTGGTGAGTGCCTTTGTTTTCTGAGCCACAAGGATGCAATTTTCAAAAATTCAACTCTCCAGGTCATAGACAGAATTTTGCTCCAGAAATTTACAATGGACAAGAGGTAAGGATGGGAAACTACAACCAAAGAAAGAATTTGGAAGCAATGAGAATAAAGCCAGCATTAAGTGGAGATATTTTGACAGGTACTGAGATCCCGTCACCCACACGATTCAAGGAATGAGGCCTCTGACTCTACAGGAAGACGTCTGTCTCGGGAGGTTGGACTAAGTTATTTTAAATTGATTCCCACTGGTAGGTTTTGCATTTATTTTTTATTTTTTTATTTTTATTGCTGGCAAGATTCGCATGTGGCCTTTGGGGAGTTCATCTTTGAGCTGATAAATTCTTTTGTCTAAATTCGCTTTGCAGTTGGATTATAAAACTGTTTCGTTTCTGAAGGTTTGGATTTTTTTAAAGGCCATCAATCAATTGTTTGGCCCTAATTAATTTTGCCTGAAAGCATCTGACATGTTCACAGAAGTAGCAATTAACATGGAATGGTAGTGCAATCACCGTCTCAAATATTTAAACAATGTGATTATATAGTATCTATCAACAGAATTCTTGTTTTAAAAAAATACACTTAGAGAAGTAGATGCAGAGGCAAAAAAAAAAAAAAAAAAAAAAAAAAATAAGTCTTGCTTCAGGGGTTGGAAAATGCAGCTTCAGTTTCTGAACCTCCCAGATCTTCAAGGTACAAGACAAGCTGTTGCCAGCCCCCTGGTGCTGACTTCCGACCCGGGCCCCACACACCTTGGGCCCTTGGAGCTTAAACATGCTCCCAGTCGTCTGCATAGATCGTATCAGACAAAAGATGCACTGTGCTTTCCCTTGCAATCAGTCTGCGTGGGGTCTACCCAGTCATCCTCCAGGCTCCAGGCAGAAGCGTTCACGCACCCCTGTCTCTCATTCTGCCCAGGGTTTGGGTAGCACTGAACCAGGACTGACTCACCCAGGTCCTGCTTTGTGCCCACGGAGACCATCCAATTCCTCATAGCCACACTTTATTTTCTCTGCATGGACACTATCTCTGCGGCACTCACAGCCGCTGCTTCGGAGAGATGGTTCTACAATGCGTGGCCCCGTTCTACCTTGTCTCTTGGGGGAGGGAAGAGTTTATTTGGCTTGGGAGTTACACTTCACCCTGCAGGGAAGGCAGGGCAAGAACTCCAGTAGAGACCGTGGAGGAATGCGGATTACTGGCTTGCTCTCATGGCTTGCTCAGCCTCCTTATGTAACCCTGGACCACTTGCCCAGGGGTACCACCCCACAGTGGGTTGGGCCCTTCCACAACAAAAGTTAATCAAGAAAGTACCCCACAGACATATACACACAGGCCAGTCTGATGGAGGGTCCCTCCCCTGAGGGTAATTCTACTTTGTGTCAAGCTGACAAAAACTGACCGGCACATTCCCAAACTCAACCCCTGCTTTCCCGGATCTACCCTCCCCACCCTCAAGCTCACTCTTCCAGTGCGTTTTCTGTCGTTATTCCTCAGCCCGGAAACCTGGCCACCTCCATCTTCTTTATTGTGCCTCTTTGTCATCAGTGTCCATATTTTATTTCCATGTAAACCTGGCGACAGAATGTTCATGTCTATTTTTTCCCCAAACACAGATGCTCGATACTTAACCAGGGAGCTGGGTTCCAGCACACCTGGCATCGGCTGAAAATATCTTATGAGGGAAACGCACATAAAATAGCTCAGATACCTAACTCCTCAGGCTGGTGCCACACCTCAGAGCAGGGAGGACAACAGGCACTTCTCAGGGTCCGGCTCATTGCCCCGGGAGGGGGGTACTGGGGAGGGGCTAGGGGAGCAGGGGGATTGGAGGACATGTGTGTCTGTTAGGGATTTCACATCCGGTTCATCCCCAGCCTGGAGAAACACATTCAGACTTCAAAGTAGGAGTTCTATGGATGCCACACCATAATTGAGTTTAAAAGTTACCAGTCTAAGCCGGGCGGTGGTGGCGCACGCCTTTGATCCCAGCACTAGGGAGGCAGAGGCAGGCAGATCTCTGTGAGTTCGAGGCCAGCCTGGGCTACCAAGTGAGTACCAGGAAAGGCGCAAAGCTACACAGAGAAACCCTGTCTCGAAAAAAACAAAAACAAAAAACAAAAAAAAAAGTTACCAGTCTAAACAAAAGTTGGGGACAATTGACGGTGAAATCCATCCATTAAAAACCGATAAAGAACCTTTGTCCCAAATGTCCTGTGTTCCCTTCAGCTAGCTTGACCTCGATCCTTTGGTTTTTCCCAACATCCAGCCACCAAAGGCTCAAAGTCTACCCTAGCAGAGCCCGCTGGGAACATGCTTGAGTTAGGTCTGACTTGGTGAGGGATCTAGGAAGCAGCCTTTCTTCTAGTCGGCCAGCACATGCAAGGTAAAGTCAGATTTCAGTAAAGCACCTAGCAAGTGTGGTGCCCACAAACTAAAACTTAAATGGCTTTTAAAATTAGGAGGGGAAAAAATAGAATTAGGATCGGACACCTGAATTGTTTTATTTCGCCAATTTTTAATTTCTTGATGCTTGAGATTGAAGACGAGGCATTGTACGTGCTAGACGATTGAGTGCTCTCCTGATGAACTAGACCCCTTAGTTCCTGGATTTTTGAGCTAGAATGCTATGAGGCAGCTCAGGCTCGTCTTGGACTCATTATGTACCCCAGGCTGTCTTTGAACTCTTGATCTTCTTGCCTTTGCCTCTCAAATGCTAGTTAGGATCACAGGTAAGTGCTACTATGTCTAATGAGTATAGGATCTCCTTTAATGAGGGATCCCACAAGGGCAAGAGAGCCCAGGGCCTGGCCAAGCATGCTCACCGAGACCCCAGGTCTTGCTCGCCACAGTATGCTGCTCTTCTGTCTCTAAGCTATGCACTTCCTGCCATCTCTAAAGGTGTGTAAGTAGAGAAGCCACACTCCCAACATGAGTGCTGCAGAATCCAAAATGGGTAAAGATGCAGAAATCAGTCCATTTAGTGCTGTACAAATGTCCTGAACAGTAATCCTGGAGGCTAAAGAGTGGGTCTGTCCGAGTCAATCGTGGCAGCAGATTCTCAACAGAGGTGACCAGAGAGTTCCAGAGCAATAAATGAGTCTGCAATGAGTACTGAGGACAAGTGATGGTGAGTACTCAGCACTAAATGGAACATCTATTCCCACTCCTTCTGCTGACCAAGGCTCAGAGAACATTCCAGAAGAGGGGCGGAAAGACTGTGAGAGTGGGAGGATGAGGGAGAGTATGGAGAAATGCTGTCTTTTGGACATGCCATGCCATTGCACACAGGAACTCACCTCCGCTGTAATTAACTGCTCAAAACCTGAACAGGATCGAACTAGTCAAGATTCCAGCATGGACTGGGGTGTAGTTCATGAGACCTCACTCACCCTTAGTCGAAGAACTGATGGCTGCTGGAGAGGGGAGGGTCGTTTTTCTTTGGGGCTGTGGTCACTGGTTGGTTGTCCATGTTCCCAGTGGATGGTCCCACACCAATGCACATGTAGAGCACTATTAAGTGGACTTGGTGGGAGGAGGAAGGGGAGGAGGGAAGAAGGAGGAGGAAAAGAAACATGAAGTTAGGAAGGGGCCATGATGTTGGGGCAGGGGGGGGGGATCCTGAGAAATCTGGAGATGGGGAGTGGGCATGGAACTGATCAAAATGTACTGTATCCATGTATGAAACCCTCAAAGGAGAAATTAAAAAATATTCTATAAATAAAAGATGAAAGTTTGATTCAGTTTACAGTTCTGAAGGCTGGGAACTTTAAGATCAAGGTCAGCATAAGGTAAGGTCCCCTTTGCTAGAGTAAGCACTCAGCGAGCTTCGAGGTTGTGCAGGGTGTCTTCTGGTGAGAGGGACCGAGCATCCTGTCTTAGGTATCTCTTGGTCATCTTTTTTTTTTTTTTTTTTTTTTTTTGGTTTTTCAAGACAGGGTTTCTCTGTGTAGCTTTGTGCCTTTCCTGGCTCTCTCTCTGTAGACCAGGCTGGCCTTGAACTCACAGAGATCCGCCTGCCTCTGCCTCCCGAGTGCTGGGATTAAAGGCATGCGCCACCACCGCCCCGGCATCTCTTGGTAATCTTATCTGAGAAAGCCACAAACCCACTCACTGGATTCAGGACCCACCCTCATGACCTCCCCTGACCCCAAATGCTTCCCCAAAGCTCACTTTCAAGTACCACAGTAGTACGTTTTCCACCGACTCTTTCTAGTCATTCCTTTGTTATTTCTTTATTACATGGGTTCGGATTTGTTTGGGTGCACATGTGCTACCCTGTGGGTGTAGAAGTCAGGGGACAACTTGCGGGCTTCTGTTCTCTCCCTCCACCATCATATGGACTCTGGTCACTGCACTTAGGTCAGGCTTGGTAGCAAGTTCCTTTACCCGCAGAGACATCTTGGGAGTTTTCTGCCCTCTTAATACCTCACAATGGCAATTAAATTTCAACCCCCCGTTTTTGTGGGCTCGTTCCAACCACAGCATATGTGACAATCCTTAGGTATTTTGCCACGGCTTAAGTTTAATTGTATACATGTGATGTGTTTTGCTCAGTAGTTCAGCTTCTTTGAGGTCTGTGACCAAGTGAACTTTGGGTATTTTTTTTTTTTTGTTCGTTTCTTTTGTTGTTGTTGTTTGTTTGCTTGTTTTGAAACAGGGTTTCACTGTGTAGCCCTGGCTATCCTGTAACTCTCTGTAGACCAGGTTGGCCTCAAAGCCACAGAGATTCTCTGCTTCTGCCTCCCCAGTGCTGGGATTTAAAGGCATGCACCACCATGCCCAGCTTGTTTTGTTGTTTTTGAGACAGAGTCTCATGTACGCCAATCTGGTCTCAGATTTATAATGTAGTCCAAGCTGGCCTTGACCTCTGGATCCTCTTGGCTCAGCCACATGAGTGCTAGGATTATAGGTATGTCCCATTATGCTGGGCTCAAGGATGATCTTTCTCTCCATAGGGACAAAGAACACAGCCTTCCCTTCCCCCACAGAAGACTATGCTGAAAGAAACGTAGTGACTCACTCTTTTTGGAGTCTATAGTGTCATGGGGTCCTGGACTACTTTGCTTAATGCCTCATTAGCCAAATCCAGCTTTCCTTTTAGTCATCTTTGCCCAGAACAAACCTGATCAGAAGCAGGACAGTCTCCAGGACGAGTGCATCCTTCCACTGATATTCTAGAGTTTTCTTCAAGTACCTTCTCATCCATATTAGCTCCTTTTCTGTTGTTATAGTAAAATGCCCAAAATGCAGTTAAATGACAAACGCATCTTAAGAAAGGAAGAGTTTGTTTTGGCTTACTGGTCCAGGGAGATACCAATGATGCTGGTGGGAAGGGCGTGGTAACAGACCAGGCAAGCACCCCATAGCCGAAACAGGAAGCTGGCCGGTCACAATTTCATCCACACCTAGGGATCAGACACAGAGAACAGGAAGTAGGGTAAAGCCATAAACCTTCAAAGCTCACCTCCAGTGACATAATTCCTCTAGCAAGGCTCTATCTCCTGAAGGTGCCATGCCATACCTTTCCTTTTTTTTTTTTTTTTTTTTTTTTTTTTTTGGTTTTCCGAGACAGGGTTTCTCTGTGTAGCTTTGTGCCTTTCTTGGAACTCACTTGGTAGCCCAGGCTGGCCTCGAACTCACAGAGATCCGCCTGCCTCTGCCTCCCGCCCAGCCATACCTTTCCTAAGGAGCACCACCAATGGGGGAGGTCAAATACATGAATACTTTTCATTCATCCAAACCACCACGGTATCCAGTGGGAGCTCACGTGACCCTGGGAAATGGAGTCATGAGTGGAAATCAGAAACAGTCTGCAGGAAGCCCTGAGAGGTACCTCCCCTACCAACTGCCCTGCCGGGAGAAACTTCTGCTTGTGTTGAAAGGCCTGTACCATATCCCAGCTCCTCAGGAGCGCTGCCTTCATCTTTTGCTCCCTTCCTGTCTCTGCTGTGGCTCAAGCCCACTGCACTCCGAGTGTCTCCTTTACTGTGCTCTTCTCTCTGCAGAAGCGGAGCAGATGGCCCTGAGCTCTGAAAGCACTGATTGAAAGGAGACAGAAAGAGCAGAGAGTGGTGGGAAAGGACCTGGACCCATGCCACGTGAGTGGGCCCTAGGCTTTCCTGGCCCTAAGGATTCTTGGCGTCTACCTGGGTCTCGGTGTTATTAATAGTATGCATTTTCACCCTTGAAAGTGTTGGGGTTTGGACCATGAATTCTATATACAGTGACTACATTGGATGGTCATGTAAAGAAATAAAAGGTGGGTCCGCAGGAGCCTGAAGGAATCTACCATGGGTTCATACAAGCAGAGGGCAAATATTCAGGGTGCAGCTGGGGTACTCGGTTGACCTCAGAAGACTTGTGGGAGAAGATAATGTCATGAAAGCCGTTCCCTCCTCCGTTTTGTTTACTGTTGGGCACCCAGGACTTGGCACTATTCCTGGAATACATTAATCCCTTGATAAATATTTAGGGGAGAGAGGGAGGCTGGGAGGGAGATTGGAGAGAAGGAATGTTCCAACAAAACACCATCTTTGCTGGAGGCCATGGGCCCATTGGAGTAGTGAAGGCCCTTGTTAGGAATCATATTGAAAGGTATGTGACTTCCCCACACAAGATACGTTGACATCCTTATCCTCAGTGTCCTATGTATATAGTGCGACCTTCCTTGGAAACAGCTGTTGCAAATGTCACTTGTAAAGATGAGCTCATGCAGGAGTAGGGAGGGTCCTAACCCAACTCAAGTTGACTGGTAGCCTTACGAGAAGACCCCAACCAAGAGTAGAGACATAGGGACAACGCTATGCGGGGACAGAGACACAGGAACAACACCATGCAAAAACAGGGACATGGGGGCAATGCCTTGTAAGGACAGAGACACCGTGGGAAGACGCAGACGTGGGACAATGTCATGTGAGGATACAGACATGGAAACAACTCCATGTGAGGACAGATACATGGGGACAAGGGCCAAAAGAGGATAGATACATGGGGACAACACCATGTGAGGACAGAGACCAAGGCAGAGATGGGCATTTGTGCAGCTACAAGCCAAAAATCTCCGTGACTCCAGAGACCTGCCAGAGTGTCATAAGAGAGGCAAGGATGGATTCTGCCGTGGGTTTCAAATGGAGCCAGTGCCTTCATTTGACTGTCCGTAGGTCTGTCCACGACAACCACTCAGTCTGTAGTGGGTGTTTAGGCTAATCCTCAGAAACCAACCCAGAAGGGATTCTCGCCTTGCATGGGAATCTGCGTGGGATGGTGCCGGGGATGTCTCTCAGAGTGGACCTATTAGACTTCCATCTTGGAGCCAGGTTGACTCTGACAGATGCTGATGGTAGAGCCTCCTGGTCCACTGTCTGTCCCCAGGTCTGGACAGGTGGCTTGCTGCCAAGCAACCACCACCAGAGCAGCAGACATTGCACAAGTCCTTGTCCATTTCAGCTTGTTCCAGTGCAAGCATCTTTCAACGGGTCTCCCTGTTAATTTGTCCACGGTCCCTTAGACGTCAGTGTTGGTAGAAACTCCCAAAGACGACAACCCCAGATTCGAGGCCCAGAGAGCGTGGAGGATACGGGGCCTCTCCTTGCTCACGAGCTCTTCCTGTTATTTCTCAGAATACATCTGGGTCTACTCTTCTTTTCTCCAAATTATCCTCCCACACGTGAGGATCCCCTGTGCCAGGAATTCCTCACCCACCTCCCCATCTCAGCCTGCCAGCGCCCAACTTCATCTCAAATCCTCCAGCTACTCTCTGCCAGAGGGAGTTCTCACTCCCCCGTCACTCCTAGGCCCCACATTTAGAATCATCTCCTCCCCCTTGATCTCTCCCCCACTACACACTGTCTGCATTGCATCCCTCTGCTGCTCACTATGTGATTCAGATAACTGTCCCCCCAAAGCCTATCTCTGAAGTGTCGCTCCCCAAAAAGGCAACTTGGAATTTCCAGAAACTTTGAGGTGGGTCCTTGTGTGAGGTCTTTGGATTATTGGGGGAGGGGGTTCCAACCTCAGGGGGACTCTGGTCTTTTCTCCTTTCTCTCCTCCTTCCCAGTCATGAGGTGGCTATGAGGTGTCCCAAAGCAGCAGGGATTGTCATTCAAACTCTTCCCTTTGTAAGCTGATTTCTTGTGGATATTTGTTGTAGTGAGAGAAAGCCAGCTACGTACCCTGTCCCATCCACGTTGCAGGGATGCTGATGACGTGTTATTGCCCCACTCCACTGATGCTGCTATGACTCATCCACTTACTTACAAATATTTATTAAGAACCTAGGGAAATTAAAGCAAGGCCAAGATACAGAGCGCTTTAGGTGTGGTGGGAAACATGGGTACTTAAAATCACAAATACTCTAATCAAGAGAAATCCTGATCCTTTGGAGGCCACAGGTCGAGGAGGTTCTGAGAGGGTGTCAGGACAAATCTATGTAAGGCCTCTTCCCTGGCTTCATCTCCTATCCCTGTCTCCTCTCTCTGTCGTGGTTATCCTGAACTTCCAACCAGTCATAGCATGCTCCAGCTGCATGCTCATCAGTGTGTGCACCTGTTTCTCTAGACCCTTGAAGTTCTGTACTCCTCACTTCCACTTCCCTTGGCAGGACCAACTCCTTCACTTGCCTGTGGACTTCTGTGTTCAGACCCAAAGCAGAGTCCCATACCTCTCCAGGTCTTTGCCCACATGGTCTGACTTGGAATTAGCTTTGTAACTGAAATCACACATGCCCTGTGTTTCTCTATCTGTTGTAGCTGAAATTTTTCTGGTCCCGCAGCCACTCAGACCCAAATGAACACACAGAGACTTATATTAATTATGAACTATATGGCATAATGGTTCAGGCTCCTCTCTAGCTAGCTCTTGTATCATAAATTAACCTATTTCTATAAATCTATACTTTGCCATGTGGCTTGTGGCTTACCGGTACTTTACATCTTGCTTCTCCTGGCGGCGGCTCACAGCATCTCCTCTGTCTGTTTTTCCCCTTCCTCTCTCTCTAGTTGGGATGTCCCACCTAACCTTATTCTGCCTCACCAATGGCCAAACAGCTTTATTTATCAACCAATCAGAGCAACACATATTCACATCATACAGAATGACATCACTCATCAGTCTGTTTTGTCCAGAACATGGTAGGCTCTCAGTAGATCCAGAACAAGGAAAGACTGGATGAATGATGTGCCCATCAAGGTGAGGCAGAAGATGCAGAAAGCAAGAGAGATGCTCTCTGTGAGGGGGCAAGAAGGCAGAAAACAAAAAAGCAATAGAATCAAAGGAAGGAAGGACTCCATGGAGTCCTACCAAGCTTTATTCCCAGTGACAGGGAAACCACTAGAAGGGAACTAAGTTAGAGTGTGTGCTCTGGAGACTTTCTTCTTCAGAGCTTTGTAGACCGTATGATGAAGAAAAGGACCAGAGGACGTCAAGAGACCAGATGATCAATTCAGAAGCTATGACTGCAGAACCAACTGAGTAAAAACAGGGCCTTGGAACAGGCATGGGGCCCAGTAGACAAGGAAAAGTAGACCGAGCACAGAAAGCCTGAGTACCCAAAAGCTTACTTGAAAGAAGACTTGAAAGCTCCCATGGAGTAGCCCACAGGCTGGACATCATCTTAGAATGAAACCAGGAACTGTCCATCCTGCTTCCTCCTGGGTTTGGCATAGTATCAGCTCAGTGGATGCCCTGCTCTTCTTTTTAGTATTTAGATTATTTTGTTTTGTGTGCATGAGTGATTCTGCCTGCAGGTATGTCTGTGCATGATGCATGTGCCTGGTTCTTGCAGAGGTCAGAAGAAGGCATCCGATCTCCTGGCACTGGAGTTACAGATGGTTGTGAGCCACCATGTGGGTGCTGGGAACTGAACCTGGGTCCTCCGCAAGAGCAACAAATGCTCTTAGCCCCTGAGCCATCTCTGCAGCCCACCCTGTACTTCTCAGTGATGATGTCCTTGTCTGCATTTATTCATTCAGAGAAAAGGTGAAATGGAATGGATGAGCTTCTTCTGCCTTGAGTTGATCATTCAAGCAGTTGAGTCAAGTTGGCCTTAGAATGCGACAGGTAAAAATAGGTATCTGAGAATAATCACAAGTCTGTGTAGGAACAATTTCACATCTTGTAGACAGGAAAACAGATGACAAACTTATTTCAAATGGTGTGGGCCAGCTTCCTTGTAATTGAGGTATCCTTTAGCCCTAAAGCGATCTTTCAGACACGAGAGCGACAGAACTCATTGTTTTGGGATATGTGATCCCTGTGACACCCCGAAACTGTGTTAATAAAGTTAATCTTAAATCAGGGGGTGGAGCCAGTGGCTAGCTGACCAGAATTAGCCATAGAGAAGTCATCATCTCGTTTTACAGGTGAGAGGGCTGGGCCTAGGAACAACAAAGTAAACCCAGGCTTCTCTGAGGAGAGGCCCAAGATGCCAACACAGCTCTTCTCAAAACTTAGCTTCCCTGCCCGGCAGTGGTAGTACACATCTTTAATCCTAGCACTTGGGAGGCAGAGGCAGGTAGATCTCTGTGAGTTCGAGGCCAGCCTGGTCTACAGAGTGAGTTTTAGGACTAGCTCCAAAGCTACACAGAGAAACCCTGTCTCGAAAAAAAAATTTTAGTTTCTCCATGGTGCAATAGAGTACCTGTCCTAATTTGTCCTACCCCACCCTGCTCACACACCTTGGGGATGTGCAAAGAGAACAGTGGATCTGAAAGGAGGCCTGGGGTGTGGTGCTGGGGGTAGCTGTGAGTAAGGCAAGTAGCTTTTCTGAATCTTGGTTTTCTTCAGCCAGAAATGGGATGGGTGACCTCAACCGGAGCAACATCACTGAGTGGAAAATGTCGGAGTGTCTCTCTGAAAAAGCTTTATTGACTGGGGACACATGCTTTGATCTGGACATGGGATACACTCAAGACGAAAACAGTGTAGCCGGCTACACCCACATTTCACTATATGGCTTGTGTTGTTTTGAGAAAGGGTCTCATGCAGCCCTGGCTGGCCTTTGGCTCTACACACAGCCAAGGATAACTATGAGCTTCTGATTTTCCTGCCTCTACCTCCCAAGTGCTGGGATTACAGCCATGCACCATCATACCTGGTTTTATAGGGTGCTAAGGTTGAGGTGAGGACTTCGTGCATTCTGAGCAAGGACTCTTCCAACTGAACTCGGTCCCAGCCCTCATCAAGTCAACTGAAGGGGGGCCTGTAAACACCCCCATCCTATCCTAGGCTACCCTGCCATGCCATACCCTACCTTACCCTACTCTATTCCATCCTACACTACTCTACCCTGTCGCTAGTCCTACCCTGGCCCTACAAGAAAGCCTTGTAGAAGGGCCTGCAGAGCTCCTCTGTTCGTATGGAGGATAAACATACCAAATGCTGTATGGGGACAGAGATCAGAAAGCCCAAGACCCAAAAGTGGCCCTTTCTTGTCCCACCTGGAGAAACTCCACCCAGCTCTGGACTGCAGATAGCAGCCCTTCCGAATTCTCCGAGCGTGAGGCACCTCTCTGAGGAGCAGGTATGAGGAGGCCACTCTCAGGCGGTGGCCACCCTGCCTTCGCTGATGCTCTTGCTTCTTATCCTAAATGGCTTGCTCACTGCCTGGACACGCACTCACCACGCTCCTTCGCTCCGTCAGACCCCAGGAGAGATGAAACTTGAACTTTAAAGTTGGGCTCGATTTTCCTGCTGATTCCATCGAGTTAGGTAATCAAGGAGCCTCCCTTTCCCGTTCCAGAGTATTGGGATAAGTTTATCGTCCTTCCACTTCTACATCTGGAAAATGGCTGTTAATAATGACAGCCATTTCACTGTTTGCAGGGTAGGGGCTGGGTGAGAAAGAACACTAGACTCAGAGTGGTCCCTCTGAATTTCCCGCTTTCATTCTATCCCGGCAATGGGGCAGGGGCGGGGGGGGGGGGGGGCGCTCAGGGAAACCCAACATATCTAGTGTTTAGCAGCGTGGCTTCTGAAAACGTCTGTTTGTAAGCAGCCTCGTTTCTTTTTGACTCCTGCAGCTGTCAAGCGTCTGGAATTACACAGGAACCACGGCCAGGTTTGGGGGAGATGGTACTGAGGGGGGAGACATTTTCTCAGATGAAAGAGATAACACACCAGGTCACCGGTCCCCTCCAGTCACTGTGTCATCTGGCAGAGAACCTGAAGGGAGGAGGAATTTCCCCTGTCCCTGACAACAACAGTTTTTCAAAGTAAAATATGTCGAAGCTGAGAGGTTTTTCTTGGCGGAGCATTGTACCATTAACTCAAGATTAAATGCATCCTGTCCAAATTCTTTTGCTTCTTGTAATGGGTCTCTGGCTCCAGGCATCCAGATGTTGATTCCACACATGCCCAGGGAAAAGAAGCTAATTGTTCTCTTCTACAAGTGTGGAAGTGGGGGGCTGTGACTGCCGTCCCTTGTACCCTCTCTGTGTTTCCCAGAAGACCAGAAAGATCTGGTTGCTCCAGCCCCCAGCACTGTCGCCAGCTGAAGGGACCACACTAAGCTGATTGATGCCCGTAGCTGGACTCCTCCCTGGCTTCTGCTCTTGCCTGGAGGCAGGTGCAGCACTCCAAGTTATGCCCCAGCCAAGGCAGCCCCCGTGATTGGCAGATGTGAGGTTACCAAAGTCCCGCCTCCACGCTCCAGTTTGGGATAACTCAGAAGGGCCCCCACAGCTCTGGGTTCCTCTCTGTTATAGCTAATCATGATGGTGGATTTGATAAGATTTTTGAATCCCCGAGGAAGCAAATTGAGAATCCCTGCGAATGTGGGGGAGTTTCTAGATTGGGCTAATTAAGGTGGGAAGACTCACCGGGAGTATGGGCGCCGTTCCACGGGCTAGAGTCCTAGATTGAATGAGAAGGAGAAAGCGAGCCAATCACCAACATTTATCCATCTCTGCTTGCTGACTGTGGATTCAATGTGACCCGCTGCCTCGTGTTCTGGCCACCGTGAAATCTCTGGCTTCAAACCCTTCCAGTCTTGAGTTTGAGTTGAGTCTCTCTCTCTCTCTCTCTCTCTCTCTCTCTCTCTCTCTCTCTCTCTCTCTCTCTCTCTCTCTCTCTCTCTCTCATGTTTTTGCCACAGCAAAGAGAAAAGTAACAAATACAACCTGTGAGATTAGCACAGCACATGTTGAAAAAGCACAGAGCTTGGGGGCTGGAGAGATGGCTCAGCGATTAAAGAGCACCGACTGTTCTGCCCAAGGACCTGGGTTCAATTCCCAGCACCCACATGGCAGCTAACAGCTCCAAGATCAGACAAATATGCAGGCAAAATACCAATGCACATAAAATAAAAATAAATAAATTAGAAGAGAAAAAGAGATCTCATTTTTTTAAAAAAAGAATAAAAAAAGCACAGAGTTTATCTTCTGGAGGTCAAGTTCACATCTTTTCCTCCTCACCACAGAGGCTGATGGGGGGTGCATTCCCCAGTCAACTGACTATGCATGCAGAGAGCTTGGCATCTGGTATGGTTTGAAGACACAGACTTCGAGGAAGACATAATTCCAAGAGTTAGATCTCACCAGCCAACTGCCCACGAGCGTCCACTGGCTGCACCAGGATGCTATAGACTTCGCTAACAATTCCACGGTGGGTAACTGGAGTGTATGGAGGGGAGCAGGAGCTCGGGGCAGTAACTCAGGTATTGATACGAGGGGAGGGTAATTGGGTCTGGATGTCTAGCATGAGAACTGTTGACTCGGAGAAGACAATGGGAAGACTGAGGGAGATGGGTCATAAAAGTCAAGTGTTACAGCCGGGAAATCTCTCTGGTAGCCTGCAAATAGACTATCTCTCGTGGTCCGAAAGCAGAAAAAGCAATGTGAAAGGCTCAGGGTTAAGGTGTCTGTGTATCTCATCAGCAGGGCTCAGCCTGGGTCCCGGGAACATCTTCTCATTTGCACCTCCTGGACTCTGCGTACACGACTCACTGTTTACCAAGTGTTGTACCCTAGCCTCTTTCCAACTCAACAAGATATTGGTGCCCAGGTGTCAGGTGTTGCCTTCCTTGTCTGGCTTTGCAGCCCTAAAGTGTTCTTGATACCATGTTCATTTATATATGTTATTTTTCAGGCATCCTCGGTCATAAGACTTCTGTGAAGCCCAGGCCACAGTTAAGTATTTTACCTGGATGCAGTATAAATAGTTTTGGAAGAAAAGTAATAAAGGGGATGGAAAGAAACAGGGGGGCAGGAAGCTGGAGGATCTGGGTTCAAGTAGTTTGCTGGGAATTGAACCCTGGTCCTCTGGATGAGCAGCCATGGTTATCGACTGCTGACCCTCCCCACCCCCACTTCTTCCTTCCATCCTAAAGAACAGGGACCAGCGATCTAAAAGACCTAGTTATCAAACAGCAATGTGTGGGTTCTCTTGTGTTTCATTCTGAGGTTGGAGTTTTACTCCGTTGACCCGGGCTTGTCTTGAGTTAGGTTCAGGTGGTTCTCAGTCTATTGAGTAACTGGGACTGGGAATTAGACCATTATTTCTAACTTTGGGGGACTTTTACAGAGAATAAACACCAAGGTGATCTTATCGGTGATGGAGATCTCTACTAATCTGGATGGCGGGTGCATGTGGCATGTGCATGTGTGTATGTGTGGGTGGGTGAGGGGTGATGGTATTGTCATTGTAGTGGTGTGTATATGTGGGGGGAGGCTGGTGATGGTATTGTCATTGTAGTGGTGTGTATATGTGTTAGAGGCTGTCCCTTGCTGCATGCTTTGGATTCTCAGGAAGCCAGGCTTCTGTCCTGGAGTGATGCCATAATGATGTCCCAGGGGAGGCTGCTTCTAGGCTCTGGGGACCAGGAACTTTGCCAGCTGCTCTTGGCTCTGGCATTTCCCACCTTCATTTGTCTTGATCTCAGAATAGTAAATGTGATGGGTTTTGTCCATGTGTTTACTGATATATGAATTTGATTTTTTTTTTTAAAATCAAAGTGGTGGTTTTGGAGAAACTCAAGACAAAATAGGAGGAAATACGGAGTCTAGAGTATCGTTTCATCGTTACCAAAGCTCATTTGGTGTTTTGGTTTTTTTTTTCCCCATGCTTTCTTAAATTGAATTGTGTCTTGCCCAAGACATATTTACGTGTAATTTAAAAAGTTGGAGAATATTGGCTTTGGAACGTAAACAGCACAGCGATGGTTGAGCACTCCCCACCCGCTCCTACAGACACCCACCATGCTGCATCCTTCTTGCAGACGCATCTCCGATGTCCACATCCATCTGCCCCACAGCATACTTACATTACTCTTTCCTCATATGCTGCTACTTTCAGAGGTTTTTCTTCCAACTCCTCGGGAGTCAGAAGTTTAGCTCTAACATACTCTGCCCGTGAACCCAAGGTTGGCTAAGTCAATGATGTCTACTGACATTGTCATGCCTAGGTGAATAGGATTAGAACACAGCCATGTTTCCTACTCTGAATACATCTCTCATGCAATTTTCTTTGCTTTCCTAGGACTCAAAATAGCTCCATTTGGTCTACTCGATTTTCTGTGGCCCCATCACAGTGCCAGGCTAGGGCACTGGTTCTCAACCAGTGGGTCACGACCCCTTATTGTCTAAGGACCCTTTCACAGGCGTCCCATATTAGATATCCTGCATATCAGCTATGTACATCACGATTCATAACGGTAGCAAAATTATAGTTATACAATAGCAACAAAATAATTTTATGGTAGTGGCAGGAGGTCACCACAACAGGAGGAACTCTATTAAAGGGTCACAGAATTAAGAAGGTTGAGAACCACTGAGTTAGATGGTCTTTCCTTCATAGATTTATTCGTGCATTCAAATGCAAGCAGCTAAGTCTTCCTCTTGGTCCTTCCTCTTGGAGCCCCCCAACCCCCCAGAGCACCCTGTCTTCTTACTGCAGTCTGGGTTGACTGCTCACACTCAGCTGGGTCCCAAGTCTTCTGTCTTTACGAGTGTGGCGACTCTTCTAATGGTCTCTCTCTTCTTGTTTTGGATCCCCAGAGTCCTGGATGTCCTATTTTCCAAGGCTTTATGTTCTTTCTTTCTCTTTTATAGTGTGTGTGTATATGTGTGTGTGTGTGTGTGTGTGTATATATATATACATATATACATATATACACATATATATGTATATGCATGTGCACGTTCTGAGTGTGCAAGTGTGCGTGTGTGTACAAGTGTGTGTGTGGAAGCCAGGGGCCAACCTTGCATGTTGTATCTCAGAAACTGTCCACTTTGCTTTTGTGAGCCAAGGTTTCTGTTCCCTGTTCTCTTTTTCACTCCCCCCTTTTTCTCCTGTGTTCTTTTGAGTTCATTGAGATTTTTTTTTAAATGTGACTCTGTTCTAACCTCCCTATCAATCTGAATGCTAAAACTCTTCGTTGTGTTACTTTAAAGGTTGCTTTACATACCACAGGGTGTGCACACACTTTTTAGTCGCTGTGTTGAGATAGTGTCTCACTCTGTGTTGTAGCTGAGGAGTCACCGACCTCTCTGCTGCTGAGATTAAAGGCTACACCAGGCCAGCTCACCTGTGTGTGTGTGTGTGTGTGTGTGTGTGTGTGTGTGTGTGTGTGTGTGTGTGTGTGTTGAGACAGGGTTTCTCTGTGTAGCCCTGGTTATCTTGGAACTCGCTCTGTAGACCAGGCTGGCCTCGAACTCAGAGATCCGCTTGCCTTTGCCTCCCAAATGCTGGGATTAAAGATGTGCACCACCACTGCCCAGCCACAGTACATATTTTCAGTTTACACAGCTACTTTAAAGTGATGTTCAGCTGCATGGTGGTGGTGCATGTCTTTAATCCTTTAATCTGTGAGTTTGAGGCCAGCCTGGTCTACAGAGCTAGTTCCAGGATAGTCAGGGCCACACAAAGAAACCCTCTCTTGAAAAACCAAAAAACAAACAAACAAACAAACAAATATAAAGGGATGTTATACTGCTCCATCAGTATATCAGAACCTTACAATTACATATTCCCATACATGTTTTATGTCAAACTTTGTGCTAGTCATTTTGCCACTAAATATTTCACCAATCTGCTGATATTTTATTAATATTTTTGCTGTGTTTTATTTTTACCCTTTTAAAGAGATTTTAACAATGATAAGAAGTTTTTATGGCTAATCATGGTAGCGCAGGCCTGAAGTCCCAGAACTCGGGAGGCTGAGGCAGGAGGATTGCTGAAAGCTTGAACCAGCCTTATTTCATAGAGAACATCAGCAGCACCAAGGACACGTGGTAAGACAGTATCTCATGAACAAGAGCAACAGGCAGCATTTATGTGCATCCCCGCGGCTGGCACGTCCGGTGTTTCCCATTCCTGTGTAGACTCACATTTCTGTCACTTTTCTTCCTCCTGAAGCACTGCCTTCAGCATCCCTTACAGTGCAGGCATGCCACTCACTTATTTCAGCCTTTCCATGAAAAAGCACTGCATCCTTGATTATTTTTTTTGAAAAATGGTATTATTATGATTATTGTGTGTGTCTGCCTGCCTGCCTATCTACCTTCTGTCTACATGTCTGCGGCGTAGGTGTATTATGTGCATACCACAGTGTCTGTGGAAGCCAGCAGGCCGCCCTGTGGAGTCAGGTTCTCTCCTTCCACCTTTCTGTGGGTTCTCAAGATGTAATGCAAACTGCCGGGCTTGTGTCTTTGTGCACCCCAGAGTTGAGCCATTTTATGCAAGATAATTCTCTGCGTGAAGATTCTGTGCCGGCTATTTTTTTTTTTTTCATTCTCTTCTTGCTTAGGAATGTTGTGTCATATTTTGGGCTTGCATTACTCAGTTGAGAAATCTTTGCTTATCCTTATCTCTTTCTCCTTGTACAGAGATACGTTTCCCCTGCAGCATCTCTTACAATTTTTCTTCTTATCCTTAGTTTTAAGAAATCTGGTGATCCCAAAGTTTGATACCATTTTCTTCGTGGTCATTTCAGTTTCTTGAGTTTGTGAGTTTATACACCATTCCCTCAAATCTGGGGGAGAATGTTTTTCTGCCTCCAAGTTTTTCCTTTTCTTTGGGGGGGACATTAGCATCCGGGCTACTCACCTTCACACCTGCCTTTTGTCTTTCTTTAAAAGTGAGTCATTAAGCCCAGTCCACATTCCGTGTGGAGGACTCTCCCGATGGCTTACCCAGTAGGGAATCGCTTGTTTTTTGGAGTCCACGCCTCAGGGGTCCTCACTTTTGTTTCAGCCCCTAAATCTGCCCCACGGGCCACTGATGTCTCTTTTGCTTTTGTTTTGCCTCCTTTTGTTGTGAACCAAGCTGGCTCCAAACTCCTGAGCTCAAGTAATCCTCTTGCCTGGGCTTGGCTTCTCAGGTAGCAGTAGCTCACACCTGTAATTCCGGAAGTCGGAAGCTAAGGCAGGAGGTTTGCCGTGAGTTTGATGAGAGCCTGGGTTACAGAGTGCATGAGACTCTGTCAGAGAGAGAGAGAGAGAGAGAGAGAGAGAGAGAGAGAGAGAAGAGAGAGAGAGAGAGAGAGAGAGAGAGAGAGAGAGAGAGAGAGAGAGAGAGAGAGAGAGAGAGAAGTAGAACCAGAGCATGGCATCGCGTTCAGCTTGTGCTCCTTTTTGACAAGGTCTTGTATTTTTCATTCTGGATTCTTTCTATGGTAATGTCCTCTTGTCCATTGCTAGATTCTGAAAGTCCCCTTCATGGCCACTACAGCAGTGTTGAGAGGGTTGGGTTCGTAGGAAACTTGGCACCAAGTTCATGAACACAACAGGAGAGAACTAATTCTTGGTGGGCAGAGCGATGGCCACCCCCTTTTTTTCTCTGATGCTCTCCCATCATGCGATGGCCTTCACCACACAACGAAAGGAAGACTCTTAAATACGCCTCTCTATTCTGGACATCCCTCGAAAACCACGAGCCTCATCAACTTCCGTTCTTTATACCTCACACAGGCTGTGGCGTTCCGCTGTAGGACCGGGAAGCAGACGCAGACATTCACACGTCTTTTTTTTTGTCTACAATGTGCAATGGGCCATTAACTCTACCCAATGTAGTTTTCATATCAGATACGAAAAGTTTCCCCTCCAGTTCCACAGGGTCTTCAGTGACATCTTCTATCTCTACACGTTGAGTCTTCAGGTTCAGTCTTTCCTCTAGCTTTTGCTACTAGGAAATTTAAAATGCAATCATCACAACTCTTTGTGTCTTCATTTAATATTCTCACGTGTGCCATTTCTGAGTCAGAAAGTCAGAAGTCAGAAGTCCATCCTCTGACTTCTTTTCACGGTGGTATTTTTTTTCTATTGGACGCCAGACATTGTATATTTAGTCTTCATTGGCTAGATATCCTTGCATTCTTGGGAAAACAAATGAAGTTAAGTCTCATGGAGGAAATGCGATCTTTTTGATGCTTGCTCTTAATCTTTGTTCGATGGGAAGCAAGCAGTGGTTAGTCTGGGGTGACTTCCCCCACAGCCTAAAGCAAACTCCTCCTTAGCACCCTAGCTGATGCCTCATGAACCATGGAATGTTCCAGGAGCAGGCAGCGGTTCCAGCACTGTGCCTTCTAGTCTTCTCAAGGGTTCTTTCCTTAGCTTGGCTGTTTTTCTCGCACATACACAAGTAGGTAAGCATTCACCTGAGTGCTTGAGGAGGCCTCTAGCTCTCCAAATTTCTCTTCCTGTGTGCTCCACAAGCTCAGTTGTACTATCCTGTGGGTGCTAACTCCCTTTTTTTTTTTTTCATCCTTTTGCGAGGCTTCCAGCTCATTCCCTCAGCTCAGGGAACCCCTGGTTTCTGCCTGGGTCCACCCTCTCAGCACCATGAACACACTTTGTGTTTCACCCCAGGACCACTCACTGGTCTTTGTCACCTGACAGTTAATGTCCCGAAAGCCATTGCTTCGTGTATGATATCTGGTCTTATGTCGGTTTCAGGTGGGTGGATGGTTAAAGTCTCATTACTCCATTTTTACCACATCCCATGTCTGTCTCCCTCCCTCCTTCCCTCCTTCCCTCCTTCCCTCCCTCCCTCCCTCCCTTCCTCCCTCCCTCCCTCCCTCCCTCTCTCCCTTTTTTCCTCCTTCCCTCCCTGCCTCCCTTCCTCTCTTTCTCTTCCTTCTTTTCTTTTCCTCTTGTTTTGTTCGGTTTTCCAAGCATCAGAGTCCCCAGACCAGGGCATCATACAAAGAATTAAGTGCTCAGTCACTAGTATACACCTTCAGCCCCTCCTTTCCTTCCTTCCTTCCTTCCTTCCTTCCTTCCTTCCTTCCTTCCTTCCTTCCTTCCTTTCTTTCTTCCTTCCTTTCTTTTTCTTTTCTTTTTTTTTGATTTTTGTTTTTTTTTGTTTTTGTTTTTTGAGACAAGGTTTCTCTGTGTAGTTATGGAGCCTGTCCTGGATCTTGCTCTATAGACCAGGCTGGCCTCGAACTCACAGAGATCCTCCTGCCTCTGCCTCCCCAGTGCTGGGATTAAAGGCATGGGTCACCACCCCCAGGCTTTATGTTATGTTTTTTTGTTTTTGTTTTTGTTTTTGTTTTTGTTTTAAATCATCTTTTAACTTTGGAAAACTTTGTCGTGTCATTTATTTGAAAATGGACTCCGGAATTCTTAAATCTGGATGAAGATCTTCTGAACGGCTCGGGTCCCTTCCTTTCTCTCAAGATGTGTTTCCTCATTGTATTTGATGGCCTGTGCTTGCCAGGAAAGTGATCCTGTCTGTTGAGTCAGGCGCCACGGATGGATCTGTTTCCCAGCTTCCAGAACTTTGTTCCCTATCTCTTGTCTGTTACATCTCCTGGAGGGTTCTCTTTGTCCTCCAGGGCCCGTGCCTTTTTACATTCCTGCACTATCATTTGAACGGGATTCCAGGAGGCTGTGGAGATAGTGTGTGTGGCTTTGAGGCATTTACTGGAAAAGACAAGACAGGGAGACCCAGGCAATCTAGCCGGAAGCATGGACAATGTTGACCAGGCAATGCAGAGAGCATTCTCTTTTCTGGGTAGAACCTACCAAGCCCCATTGTCAGGGCTGGCTCGAAGAAGAGTGAGGCAGAGACCACCGATTTGTCGCTGGGGCAGCTGGGGCACTCCTTCCATAGTCATAGCTGCGGGAACCCATTTCATTCCAAAGGCCTGTGTTCCTGCCCGCTTTGTGCCAGGAACAGTGCCCTTTGACCCCAGAGACCTCATTTTTACCCACCATGGAAGCCCAGAGGGCAACTTCACTTGATATCTTGACTCTCTGGAGAGTCATAATCAGTTCTCTTTTTGAGCTACCTGAGACTGGTGACCAGAGAAAGCCATATTAACAGAAGTTTGATATTAAGGACTGAAGGCGGGTGGGGTGGGGTGGGGGGGGTGGGGGCAGAATTACTAACTAATCTAGGTTTTCTTGTGGAGAACTTTAGTTGAACAATGCCCCTTTGATCTTCGGAAGCAGGCCACAGGATCCTGCCTACTCTAGGCTTGGAGCAGACCCTGGAGGCCAGTTGGGAGTCCAGTTGCCTGAGCTTTAGGTTGGAGCGATTTCCATTTCAAAGGCTTCAGGATCAGCTGCAGAGAAGCACATGGGGGAAAGATTATTTCTAATTCTGAAGGACTCCAAAGGCCTGGTCATTGTGGGCCACCCAGCTGAAGCCTGTCCAAGAACGAGTTTCAGAGTGAAACGGGAGAAGGGAACCAGCAGCCAAGCGCAGGGGAAGCGAGTGGGGAGGCCGAAATAAGCAGGAAAGAAAGTATGGGCCCCGAAACCCGATGTACCACAGCCGCGGTTTACCTGTGTAGAATTCTAGCCTTTCAGATTCCACTGGCTGACGCGGAGTTTCAAACAACAGAGGAACTTAGGTGGTAAAGGAGAGGTGTTCCTCTGCTGGCCAGGTTCCTGAAGTCTAGGTCAGGATCAGCAGCTAGGCACTTGTCTAATCTCTTGGTACAGTGTTCCCCCTCCAGTGCCTACCGACCTCAAAACAGGCAACTGCTGACTAGTGAGGCCTCACGTTGGCTGGGAAAGACAATGAGGCAGAGGAAATGGTTCGTGGGGCAAGTGTGTAGAAATGTAAGATCACGCCTCGAGTTCTTTTGTTTTATGTTTACTTTGAAGGTTTTCAATTTTATTTTTCTTTCTTTCTTTCTTTTTTTTTTTTAAATTGTATTTATTTAGTTTGTGAGTATAAGCACCCATGCACTCCTAAGGAGGTCTGAAGAGGTCAGAGGACAACCTGGGGGTGTTGGTTCTGGATAGAACTCATCTTGTCAGGCAGCTGAGCCATCTTGTCTGCATGATTTTATAGTGTGTGTGTGTGTGTGTGTGTGTGTGTGTGTGTGTGTGATGGGGAGGACTGTATCATAGCACACGTGTGGGAGCCAGAGAGTCAGAGGACAACTTTGGAGAGCATGTGGGATCCCAGGATCAAACTCAGGTCGTCAGATTTGTGTGGCAAGTGGCTTTACCCACTGAAGCACCTCATTAGCCCTTACAAGATATATATTTAACGAGATGGGGTAGGGATTAGGGAAAGGGTAACATACATGAAAGAGGAAGAAGAAAAAAAGAAGTTTGTAAAAGGGATGTTAATACATGATCCTATTTTTGAGTGAATAACATGTACCTGAATGCAAATAAAAAAAAAATGTTGGCTGTGCATCAAAAGTTAATAGCAGTTATCTTGGACAATGAAATTATTGTCTTCTGTGTTAGTCTACATTTTCTAGCTCCGAATATATATATATATATAATTTGTAGGTCAAATAAGGACATTTAAAACCTTCAATGTGAAAATAAGTTACGGAAGTATATCCTAGAGCTCGGTGGGGTGATGCTGGGAATCAAACCCAGGACCCTGTGTGCACTACGCAGAGAAGAGGCTCTACCACGTCCCCTTTGTATTCACCCTTCCAGGGCAGCCATTTTGTGCATGCGGCTCCATGTGTAGATTGAGATTAAAAACAAATTTACTAAGACTGAGCTGTTGTATTGTTTTCACAGAACAACCCCTACCCGACAATGCATAGAGGAGATTCTGTGAGCTTTGAAGCACAAAGAGATCTTGAGCGACAACTTTTAATCCAAGGTGCTCGGCCGTCCCCATCGAGACATTCCACAACAAAGCCAGCAGAATCACACTTGATTGTCTTCGGGTGGCTTTGCTTTTCAGGCTCCAAACCAAACACTAATTCAACATTTTATAAGAAGTCAGATGTGGAGGCTCACACCTGTAATCACAGCACTTGGGAGGCCGAGGCAGAAGGATGGCTGTTAAGTTCCTTGCCAGCCCGAGCTATAGTGTGAGAGACCCTGTCTTTTTTTTTTTTTTTTTTTTTTTTTTTTTTTTGTTTTTTGTTTTTTTTCAAGACAGGGTTTCTCTTGTGTAGCTTTGCGCCTTTCCTGGAACTCACTTGGTAGCCCAGGCTGGCCTCGAACTCACAGAGATCCGCCTGCCTCTGCCTCCCGAGTGCTGGGATTAAAGGCGTGCGCCACCACCGCCCGGCTGAGAGACCCTGTCTTTATAAAGTAGAAACAGGATGAGGAGGAGAAGGAGAAAGAAGAGGAGGAGGAGGGGAAGGAGGAAGAGGAGGATGAATAATTTGTAAGAGGCAACTCTGACCGTGAGATCCAAAGTCAAAAGTTGCCAAAACAGCCGGGCGGTGGTGGCGCACGCCTTTAATTCCAGCACTCGGGAGGCAGAGCCAGGCGGATCTCTGTGAGTTCGAGGCCAGCCTGGGCTACCAAGTGAGCTCCAGGAAAGGCGCAAAGCTACACAGAGAAACCCTGTCTCGAAAAACCAAAAAAAAAAAAAAAAAAAAAAAAAAAAAAAGTTGCCAAAACAAAGAGAGCCCATTGGTAAGTACATAGGGTAAGCATTTCATCCAAACCAGGGCATGCTGGGGTGCAGGTGGGGTGGAGGGAATCACCTCCTGTCACGGTGAGTGTGCTTCTAACTAACGGTCCAATGCTAAGTGCCTTTCAATGGTTGTTTTCTGTAAAAGGGACTAAGTCCTTCACCTGAGGCCACAAAGAGGGAAGTTAAGCAGCCCAAGAAGCAACCTGCCACAAAGACCTGGCCTTACTGCTCAGCATCGCTTCTGTTATCAGTCCGGGGCTGTCACTTAATCTTTGTCAACCTCAGCTTGTTCATCTGCAAAGCTCAGAGACAGCTTCCTCACCTGAAAGACTGAGTGTTCATTCAATACATAGTGACCACCATTGTTAACGTTCGTTGAGTTGACTCAATTTTCATGTGGTCCCATGAACACAGCATACCCTTGCCTGTCTCAGCTATGACATGTGACCAACAGTTCAGTGACCTTAAGTGACTCGAGTTATCACCACCATCCATCCCCACAACTTTCTTCTCTTCTTAAATTAGGTCTTTCAGTTAGGGCAGAGTGGTTGCATTATGACGTTTTCATACATTTATACCGTTATGTCTAGCTTACACTTCTTGTCTTTCATGTATCCACCTCTCATCCATGCTCCCCATTTCCTACTCTGTTCTCTGCCACACAGCGTCCTTTTGCTTTTGTGACACTTAAATATATATATATATATATGTGTGTGTGTGTGTGTGTGTGTGTGTGTGTGTGTGTGTGTGTATAAATTCCACATATGAGAGAAAATGTGAAAATTCGTCTTTCTTCTTCCTCCTTATTATCACTTGGTTCCCCCCTCCTCTCTCTTTAGACCTCTCCCTTCCCTGACATCCCTCCTTCTATTTTTATGTCTCATATATGCATATGCATACACATTTCAACATAGATTTGCATATGAAAGAAAGCATGCAATATTTGACTTTCTGAATCTGGCTTTTTGAGACTGCGTTTGCTGAACATGATGACCTCCAGCTCCATCCATTGTCCCACAAAGGTCATAATTTCATTTTTTGTTACAATTGAATAAAACTCTACATAGTATATACTGTATAAACTATATACACATACTATATTTTCTTTGCCTTTTCTTCAGTTGATGGCCATCTAGGCTGGTTTTTTATCTTGGCTATTACCAATAGTGCATCAAGAAACATGGAAGTCCAATGATCTCTATGGGACTATGACTTAGATTCCTTGAGTCTAGGCCCAGGAGCAGTCTAGCTGGATCATATGGTTGCTCTAGTGTCAGGTTTTTAAAAATTAATTAATTAATTAATTAATTTTATGTGCCTTGGTGTTTTGCCTGTATATATGTCTGTGTGAGGGTGTTGGATCCCCTGGAACTGGAGTTACAGACAATTGTGGCTGACATGTGAGTGCTGGGAATTGAACCTGGGTCCTCTGGAAGAGGAGCCAAGTGCTCTTAACCTCTGAGCCATCTCTCTAGCCCCATAGTGTGACTTTCCATTTTGATTTCCACACCGTCTGTACCTGTTTACAGTCCCACCATCAGGGACGGTTTCCCATTTCCCCACATTCTCACCAATGTTTTAATTCTTTTTCTTTGCTTTGCTTCTTTTATCTTTCTTTGGAGACAATATCTAACTCCATAGTCCAGGCTGACCTAGAATTCAATTTATAGCACAGGCTAGCCTTGAGCCCACATCAGTGCTCCTGTGCCAGCCTCCTGAACGCTGACATTACAGTTGTGAACCCCTGGGCCACACTGACTGGGATGAACAGAATTTCAGAGAACCTTTCATTTGCATTTTCCTGATGGCTAAAAATGTGGACCATTTCCCCCCACCCCACACACACACTTGTTGGCCATTCGTAGTTATACTTTTGAGAGCTATCTGCTCATTTCACACTTATTGATTGCAGGATTATTTTGGCGTTTGATTTTTGCAGCCTGATGTAATCTAGATATTAAACATCAGTCAGATGTAGAGCTGGAAGATGTTCCTTTCCATCCATCTCCTCATTCTGCTGATGGTTTCCTTTGCTATGCTCAAGATTTCAATTTCCTGCATTCCTGTTCGTCAGTTCTGGGGACTATTTCCTATCTACTAGGCGGCTTGCCTATTCCTAGACCTTGAATTGTTTCTCCTGTTTTTACTGTGCTGTTTCAGAGTTTCAGGCCTTATATTAAGATCTTTGTTCGGGGTGGAGATACAGATCTAATGTCAGCCGTTTACGTGGGAATACCCAGTGCCGTTTGTTGAAGAGACTGTCTTTTTGTCAGTGCATATTTTTGGTATCTTTGTGAAAAACGAGGTGATCATAGCTGTGAGGGTTTATTTCTGAGTCCTCTGTTATATTGCACTGGCCTCGTGTCTATTTTTGTGCCAGCCCCAGGATATTTTTGTTACTATAGCCATGTAGTGTAATTTGAGGTCAGGTATTGGGGTGCCTCCCGCTTCCCTCTTTCTGTTGAGGATGGGTTTGGCTGTTTGGGCGGTCTTCTGTGCATCTGTGTGAATTTTAAGAGCCTTTCCATTTCTTCTGACAGAAACTCCGTTTCACTTCCCCTTCTGTTCCTAGGATTTAACTATTCTAGGTGTCTCCTGTGAGTGGAATTGCATGGCCTTTGCCTTGTTGTCTCTGTCTTTTCTCCTTTAGCACCATGTCTCCAAGGTTAGCTCACGTTACAGCATCTATCAGAACTGTAATCCTTTTTAAGACTCACTAATATTTCACTGTGTGTGCGCATGCCCCGTTTTTGTTTGTCCAGCTGTCAGTGGACATTTGGGTTATGTCCATCACCTTCTCACTGTGATGAATAATGCCCCTGTCAACACAGATGCATACAGATTTGTTCATATCTGTAACACACACGTGCATACACACACACACACACATATATATGGAAGTGAAATTTCTGGACCATATGCTCGAACATTGACGCTCATGTAAAGATTGTTTATAGTGTGACCTTGGGTAGGTAACTGCTTCTTTCTGGATGTCATTGGAAATAAGAACTATTGGCATCATTTACTATATGGACAGGGATGCTATATAGATATGACATGGGTCAAAAAAAAAATGATTGTCTGCACCAGAGCTGTTCACAGGTTAGAGTGGCTGAAAGCATTTGTCCCGTTAAGGTGGCCTCTGAGCATTGCCTCTGACCTGCGTGGGACCCTGGCTGCAGATCTTCATTACCCAGCCCACAGTGCCCCCCCCCCCGCCCCCACTTCCATCAGCAGATTGTGTTCCTGGAAAGTTATGTTGAGTACTATTTTAAAGCCCATTATTCAAGGAACCCTGCGGTGGTTCCTTCTGGAAAAGCAAGGCTCTGCTGGTGGAGGAAATAACATATTCCAAATGACTTGTCATACATCTGAGCCTTGGTATACACGCTTTGACCTAGCGTGGGACTTCACAGTTGACACACTCCTCTCACCTCTGCCTGTCTCTGTCACCTGCTGCCCTGTGAAAAATGGAAAAGAAGCAGCGTGTTAGTATCGCTGCAGCAATACACGGGACCTGGAAAGCTTCCGATCCTTGCTGGTCTGTCTCTCATGTCATCTGAGCACTACCGACCAAGTTGCTTATCCTCTCCGGACCCGAGTTTCCTCATCTGGAAAATGCAGATGGTGTGCGGGAGGGAGGGATTGGGTAAGATGCTGAGCCCATGACACGGAAGCATCTGGCAGGCTGCCTTGAGGAGGCCTGTGAGTAGCATACACGTGAAATCTCAGAAACTTCTTGTTTCATAATTGTTTTGATGAGGCTTTCAGACCAGCCTCATCATATTTTTTTTTTAAAGCGGCGATATCAGGATGAAAGGTCTTTACTATGCATGGATAGCTCTCTCCAAGCTTCCCTAGTGTTATAACCCTGGCTGAATTGTCTAGTCTGCCTTTCAAGCCAGGCCTTTATTCCACTGTTCTTACTGTGTGAGCTCTTGTCCCTTTTATCACTTGTCCTTTATAAAAAAAAAAAAAAAAAAAAAAAAAGCACAAAGCTCTACCAGCAAGCAAGAGCCGGAGAACATGGAAACTGTGACCGGTGACACACAAATTGTGTTTTCCCCGAGCAATGGATTAAAAAAAAAAGAATCTATAAGATAAAAACTGGAAGTAGTTTTTCCCAAGAGGGGACTGCTGCTGTCCCATGGAGTCAGGACAAAGTCTTGTCATCTGTCCGGTGCATTGTGGAACTGCACATTCCTCACATTCCCTCAGCCCTCGAGATAGGCAGTCCTGGGACCATTGTCCTCATTTAGAACCTGCAGGACTGAGTTCCAATCAGTCAACTCAGTTGCCCCAGGAAACGAGCTGATGGGCAGATGAGGCGGTATCTCCTCTGGCCACAGCAGGCCACTGGGTAGGCCTGCCGTGGAGCCCTCCTGCACTTTAATCATTAGCAGGCATTAACATGCCGAGGACAGAGAGAACCCCTAAGGTCCTAGGCTGATGGCTGGGGACCCGTGTGCATACATGTGCACTCGTGTGTGTGTGTGTGTGTGTGTGTGTGTGTGTGTGTGTGTGTGTGTGTGTAGCCATGCAGATGCTGAACTCATTAATAAATAATAACCACCATTCTTGACATTTTCAGGGCCAGTTGTGTAACAAATGGAGACAGAATTCCTCCGAGCAGGAAATAGCCTGCAGAACAAAGCGCTCTTATCTCAGGGGAGGCAGCTGAGATTTCTTGGGCTCCGGCTCCTTCCCTGGCTTGGTCAGTTCCACCCTCAGGGGCCCATCATCCGAGAGGCGCCAGAGCCTAGAGAAGAAGGGTAGGGCTCACAGACTGACTGAACCCCAACCCAGCACGTACTCAGTCTTCCCAAAACGTCTGTGGAACCAGGGGATGAACCAGTGCTTGGCCCTTGTCCTTCCCATCTGAGAATTAGGATGACCATGACATTTGTGTCTGTGCACTCTGAGGACTGAGGGAGAGGACAACCCAGCATTCTCGGGAGTGGGAACCAAGCATTAGGCTGGTGCAGCCATGGCTTTGCCTGCTGGCTTAGCTGGGAGAGAGGGAAGAGGAGAGAGGGGAGAGGAGAGAGAGAGAGGAGAGGAGGGAGACCTTTAGCTTAACCAAGAAGGCGTCAGTGAGGCCAAGATAAGGCGCCGACGAATCCATGTGTACTAACTACCCTTGTCAGCAGGGGCGACAGGATTCCAGGTGGAGAGAATCTTGGGACAGAAGTAGATTAGAAAGAGGTTCTCTCACGTGCCATCCTTGGCCCTCTTTCAGGGCCCACTGGGACCATGCCTGTCTTCTATTGGCCAGGAATCTCAGCTCACACCACCAAAGAGACTGTAGACACTTAACCTGGCAGCCTTCCACTTCCTGCCTGGGAGGCAGTCGGCTCTCCCAACAGTGTCCCTGTGCTCTCCCGACAGGCTTAGCTGGTCCTGTTTGTCTAAGTCAGCCTCATGTTCTCCTGGTTCCCCGGGGAACCCCTGGGTCTGCTTTCTCAGGAAAGAGGATGATGTCCTAGGACCTCCTGGGGCTTTGTTTCTGTGACTCAGTAAAAAGTGAGTCTTTGCTTCATATTTGGCCAGGATGACCTCCACCCCTCAGTCTTTTTGGCAAGTGTCTCTGCATGCACCATGTACAAATTGTGTGTGTGTGTGTGTGTGTGTGTGTGTGTGTGTGTGTTTGTGTGTGTGTGTTTCTCTATCTGCTCCTGCTCCTCTCCAGTGGGTCTGTTTCAAACCCTGTTTCTCCGGGTGTCTGCCTGTGGGGTTCATCTCCACGCGCCATTCCAGTGGGTCTTCACCTGCCTTCCGGTTGATCAGGCCTCCCATGCCGCCTGCCCTTTGGCCTGCCTGTCAGAAAGCTCTTCTGGGCTCTGGCTGAGGTCAGGGGTTGTCACGTGGCAGGGAGAAGAGCCGAGTGCTAACAACTGGCTGACAGCTGGTCACAGCTGGTGACAGCTAGGCTGGCTTGGGTGTGGGAAACACAATTCAGGCAGCAACAGCTGGGAAGGGGACCACACTCAGGAGATGAGCTGATGGGCCACTGGACCGTGTGCAAAGGGCAGGACCTCGTTCCTACCAGTCCCACTACTGTCTCTTGGAAAGGGGCCAGAACAAGGGAATGGTTCAGAGTTCTGCACCTCCAGCGTTCCTTGAGAGCCTGGTCAGAGACAGTTCTGTCTTGGGGTTCCCGGAGCTCCTCCTTGCTTCTGTTCAAGCGTGATGTGGGTTTTATTTGTGGGTTCACCAGGGTAAGAAGGGAAAGTACGGGCACACCTTTGAAATGCTTACTTGGAAGCTTGTGCAGGTCGGCACGTAGCAAAGGGATCCCAGAAGGGTGAGGGTTGTATCAGAGAGCTAGCTGACCTGGCTACGGGCCAACAAGGGTCTGTGGTAAGCATTCTGTAGTGAGCATGGTGTCTGGCAAGCAGTGGATATAAATCTACAAATGTTGCCTATCATCATGATGGCAGTTGCTTCTCCTTTATACCAGCAAATTTTACCTACTTGACATAGTTAAAAAAAATGCGCAAACACCCTGCTTTCTTAGTCCAGTGGTCCAGAGCACAAGCAAGCCAAGAGCATGGACTGTGGCTGGAAAGTGATGCCGAGTCTAGAGGGATACATGAACTAGTTCTTGCACCAGCTTAGGCGTGGGTGGTTCACTGTGGCTTCCTTGTTCCATCCACTCCAGGGGTAGCTAAGGCAACTTGTGGACTCCTGGGGGTCCCTTCTACTTCAGAGAGCAGGCGGCAGGGTGGGCAGAACTGGGTGCTAAGCCAGAGCTACTACGCGGTCAGAAGACTCAAAGATGATGATGGGATCATTCAGTGAAGCTCACTGGCTATGGATCTTTGCTAGGCACATCCGAGGCTCTGGGTTCAGTCCCTAGAATAACCAAAACCAAACAGAATAACAACAACAAAAACCAGCCAAGAGTTGGGATTTGATGGCCATGACGGGTTTGCTTGTGCCTGTTTTCTTCATGTCCTTGGGATGTACGTAAGTGAGTGAGTGAGTGTGTGTGTGTGTGTGTGTGTGTGTGTGTGTGTGTGTACGCGAGTGTGTATCCTTGTGAGAGAGAAAAAGAGGAACAGGATAGAGACAGAGAAGAGACAGCAATTCATAGTTCCCTAATAATCACTGTACTTGGTATGTGTGCATATTCCAAAATCTTTACAAATCTGAAACACTCATGATCCTAAGAAACTCAGAGAAGGGATGTGCAAGCTGCGTGCATCACATTTGGAACACTTTGGATTGATCTTTCTCCTCCCCTCCCTTACCCTCCCCTCCCCTCCCCTCCCCTCCCCTCCCCTCCCCTCCCCTTCCCTCCGCTCTCCCTCTTCCCCCTACACAAGCTCTACATATGTACCCCGGGGCTGGCTTTGGCTCAAGATCCTCTTGCCTCGGCCTCTCAGGTGCTGGGACGGCAGGCCTGTGTCACCCACCACACCTGGCTAGACTCTGCGTTTTTAAGTTTTATTTTTTCATTAACGTGTGTCTGTGTGGGTAGATACCATGTGTGTGCAGGTACCTGAGGTTGCCAGAATAGAGCGTCAGATCCCTTGGAGCTGGAGTTCCAGGCAGCTGAGAGCTTCCTGACTTGAGCGCTGGGAGCCGAACTCATGTCCTCTGGAAAAGCAAGAGCCGGTGGTCTCCAGCCTCTGATTTTTTTTTTTTAACAGTATTGGGATTGAATCCGGGACTGCCCATGCCAAGGAAGCCAAGCATGGCTCGGGATGAGCTAAAGTCTGTAACCCACGTGCCGTGCCTCCCTGGAGGCTCACCTCCCTGTCATCTTCTCGCCACTCAGACTCACTGCAGTTCTTCTTGCCCAGGGAGACCTCCAGAAGCCCTTTCAGAGGGTTTTCCAGCTGCTGCCAAGGACCTCCAGGGACGCGTGTGTTAACGCAAGCCTCTGCCACTACCCTCGTCTCTCAGCCACGGCTGCCACTGGGAAGACCGAGGTATGAGGTAGATGCTTGAGAACCGATCCAGCACCAACTACTGAAAACCTTCCGGCAGCACCCCATTCATTGCCTTTAGAAGAAAGTCCAAACAGCTGGGCACGGTCAGCGTGGTTCCGTGGGTGAACAGCTTCCAGGACTGGCCGCTCCTCCCTTCCCCAGTGTCCGGGCTTGGCAATGGCGCCAACATTTGCCATCTCTCATTTTGTTCCCCCCAGACATTCCAAGCTTTTTCTGCTCCCAAACGTTAGCATTTATTTTCCCACCCACCGAGAATGTTCTTTTACCCCTATCCTCCAATCCCTCCCAAGGCTTCGGCATCTCTAAGCGTTCAGTATCACTCTTGCTGAGGGGCGTTCTCTAACCATCCCGCTCACCTAGCCATCTCCTCTATGCGCTTCCTTTAATAGGAGGGGCGTGGTGGTAATTCCAGCACTGAGACTGAGGCAGGAGCATTGCCGAGAATGAGTCCGGCACACTGACGCGATGAGTTTCAGGGGAGTCAAAGCTAAGCAGCAAAACCTTACTTCAAAAATCAGGGAGGGGCAAAATGTGAGAGAGAGAGAAAAATTCCAGAATCCCCAATTGGAAGTACTTCACTATCCAGGAGCTTCGGAGCGTAAAATGACACCCTAAGGAAAAACAATACACCTGACCTCTTGAGATAGAGAGCAGTCAAAATGCAGATAGCCTAAAGACACTGTATAAATACTTCATTCGACCTGGGCACACATCAGGAGTCACAGAACTCTAGAAGTTTCAAAGAAGGATTTCGAGTTTAAGGCCAGCCTGGGCTACAAGGCAAAATCCTGACTCAGGCTGAGGAGATGACTGAGCAGAGAAAACCCTGGCCATGCAAGCAGGAAGACTGAAGTTTGGGTCCCCAAATCCACATCAGTGCCAGGGTAGCATGGCAGCTGCATGTCAATGCAGCCTTAGAACACAGAGACAGGATTCTAGCAAGCTGACTAGGTGGACCACCACCCCGGTGAACTCTAGGCTGGGTTGAGAAATCCTTCCTCCTAGAATATGGTGGAAAAGTGGTAGAGGAAACTCACAACACTCATCTTGGATTGCTACATTCATATGCATGCATGTGTGCACGGCCCCCAAATGCACACACACACACACAAACATATATGCTTGCACATCATATACACAAAAATAAGAATAAGGAAAAACAACAATCCTGTCTCAAAAACGAACAGGCAGCCGGGTGGTGGTGGCGCACACCTTTGATCCCAGCACTCAGAGGCAGAGGCAGGCAGATCTCTGAATTCAAGGCCATCCTGCTTTACAGAGTGAATCCAGGACAGTGAGGGCTACACAGAGAAACCCTGTCTCAAAACAAACAAACAACATCAAAAAAGCAAAGATATCACCATTATGTTCAGTTATGACTCTACATGTAATATATGTGAATTTCATCTTAGACTTGGGTCTCATCTCCCAAACAACTAACTCTATCTCACATACATATTATATTATATTGTATTGTATTGTATTATATACCATATATATTATATATATGAAACCCTTTAATACAATTTCTCATGTCATGATGACCCCCAACCATAAAATTATTTCGTTGCTACCTCATAATTGTCATTTTGCTACTGTTATGAATCGTAATGTAAATATCTGATGTTCAGGATATCTGATATGCGACCCCCAAAGGGGTCTCGACTCACAGGTTGAGAATTGCTGGTAAAGGCCAAAGGATGAGCTCAGGTATCCTGTGCACACATGGTTTTCATATGTATAACCACAAGGAAGAGAGTGGTAGGTTGCTCATGTGCCAATAGATGACCCTGTTCCCATGTACAAACTGACAGTACTGATTGGATTCAATGGGTTAAAATAAAATTAGTTCTAAAAAGGGGGCATGAAGTAGGGGGGAAACAAGTAGGGGAGAGTGGGGGGGGTATATGACCAAAATCCACTGTCCACGTGTATGAAATTCTCAAAGAAAAGAATTAAAATTAGAAAAAGATTGATTTCTCTTTATTGTACACATGTAGGTGTCAGCCTGCATATGTGTCTGTGCATCACACGCATGCAGTGCCTGGTAAGGCCAGAAAAGCGTGTCAGATTCTCTGGAACTGGAGTTACAGATGATTGTGAGCCACCATATAGGTGTGGGGAACTGAACCCAGGTCCATTGCTAGATCAATAAATGTTCTTTTTTTTTTTTTTTTTTTTTTTTGGTTTTTTTGAGACAGGGTTTCTCTGTGTAGCTTTGGAGCCTGTCCTGGAACTCACTCGGTAGCCCAGGCTGCCCTCGAACTCACAGAGGCCTGCCTGCCTCTGCCTCCCGAGTGCTGGGATTAAAGGCGTGCGCCACCACCGCCCAGCTCAATAAATGTTCTTAACCAAGGATCCATTTCTCCAGTCCCAGTCAAAGAAAAGTACTTTAAAAACCCAACATTTGAAACACTTCTTGTCCTGAACACAAATTTGTCACCATCTAGAATAATTTTATATACTTTTTAAATTTGTAATCTACTCCCCACACCCTCCCCCCAGATACCTGCAAGGTCTTCGGGGCAGTAGCCAGTGCGGTTAGTTGTAGCTAGAGTTTTCCTGCTTTGCCCACAGTCAGGACAAATCTTTGTCACCCGCCAGTCCCACAGCCGCTCAGACCCAACCAAGTAAACACAGAGACTTATATAGCTTACAAACTGTATGGCCGTGGCAGGCTTCTTGCTAACTGTTCTTTTAGCTTAAATTAATCCATTTCTGTAAATCTATACCTTGCCACGTGGCTGGTGGCTTACCAGCGTCTTCACATGCTGCTGGTCATGGCGGCGGCTGCAGTGTCTCTCCGCCTCAGCTTTCCGCTTCCCAGAATTCTCCTCTGTCCTTGTCCCACCTACTTCCTGCCTGGCCACTGGCCAACCAGTGTTTTATTTATTGACCAATGAGAGCAATTTGACATACAGACCGTCCCACAGCAGTTAGTCCACTGTCCTATGTAACTCTCAGCATCCAGCAGCTCTTCTCACCATCAGGCATTCAGTAAATATTTATGGATGGGATAAATGACTTCAACACACTCATATCTTGGAAATCCTGGCCTCACTGTGCCAAGAGACATTCCAACACGATGGAAAGTGACATTGAATGTCCTTTAAAAAGGCATGGCCCCCACCATTTGCTCAGCCCTTCCTCTGCTCAGCTTGCTCAGGTTTGGGGGAAGACGATCCAGTCTCCTGCCTTAGGGTGTCCACCGTCTATGGAAGGATGGGCACCGTTCCTCTGCCTGCACAAGCAGGGTCTCAACCTTAGAGTCACAAAACCAGTGTCTGCGTGCTGGTTTGGGGGTTGGGAACACAGACAACACAGCGTGGGAAGACTGGATTCTCCCCTATGGCTCCAGCGAGCTGAGGAGAAGTGGACTTTTCCAGGATGTCTCAACTGAGAGGACTCAAGAGTCTGAGGCTGTGAATCATTCACAGGCGGGCTACCTTGCACGTGTGGAAAACGATGCCCTGGCTCTCTTTCTGTGGAACTGTCCATGTAACTAACTGACTTGGGGTCCCTTACTGCATGGTGGCTGATTCCGAAGACGAGACTTATGAACTGGTCTAGAAATCACAGGGTATCACTATCCCTTCCGTTTCCCCTCCCCCATCTCTGCCCCCTCCCCCCCTTGTTCATTTGTTCATTCTTTTTCTCTCTGTGAGAGTATGAGTACTGGTGTGTGTATGTGAACACATGTGTATAGATCAGTGGCTCTCAACCTTCCTAATGCTGTGACCCTTAAATACAGTCCCTCATGTTGTGGTGACCCGCCCCCCCCACGCCCCGCCACAAAATTATTTTTGTTGCTACTTCATGACTGTAATTTTGCTACTGTTATGAATTGTAATGTAAATATCTGATATGCAAGATACCTGATATGCTACAGCGGCTATAGGCCAAAGGATGACCTTGGGTATCATTCCTCAGGCACCATCCTTCTTGTGGGGCTTTGTTTGTTTGTTTGTTTGTTTGTTTGGAGACAGGGTTTCTCTGCTGGGCTGGAGCTCACCAAGCAGCATAGGCTGTCTGGCCAATGAGCCTCAGGAAGCAACCTGCCTCCATTTCCCTAGTACTGGAATGATAAGCCTGCAACCAAGACATCCATTTTGTTTTGTTTTTGTTTCGTTTGTGTGTGTGTGTGTGTGTGTGTGTGTACGTGTGTGTGTGTGTGTGTGTGTGTGTGTGTGTGTTTTATGGGGATCAAACTCAGTTCTCTCACACTTATCACTTTTTTTTTTTTTTTTTTTTTTGGTTTTTCGAGACAGGGTTTCTCTGTGTAGCTTTGCGCCTTTCCTGGAACTCACTTGGTAGCCCAGGCTGGCCTCGAACTCACAGAGATCCGCCTGGCTCTGCCTCCCAAGTGCTGGGATTAAAGGCGTGCGCCACCACCGCCCGGCACACTTATCACTTTTAGCATTTACCCAGCAAAGTAGACTTAGTATCCCTCAAGGATGGGATGAAAGGGAGAGGGAGGTAAATTCCATCTCTGGACAGAGGTGGCGAGATGCTGTAAGACTGTAAACGTTTCTGTGGTCCCTTTAAAAATACATCTGTCTGTAGAGCGCTAGTATTTGTAATGTGGGATCAAAGGGGACCCAATCCACAGTGGAGATTACAGAAGACGTACATAGAAGTCCTTTCAAGCTGACCGCTCTACTACCGAACAGGCCCCCTGTGCATAGCTCACATCTATTATCTCATTTAACCAGGGAACATTTGCCGAGTCTTTCACAGCTTACCCAGCATTTGACACAGCATTTTTAAATCTTCACCCCAAACCTCCCAGCCCTGAGACCTCAGCCTTACACAGAAGGAAAGTAAGATTCACAACGGGGGCCAAAAGGCCACCCCATACCCCAGCTCACAGAAGATGGAGAGCGTGGTGCCTACTCCAGGCCAGGAGCATGAGTGTTCTGGCCCCTGCCTCCCAGCCCACTGGGTGACAGACAGACTTTGGCTAGGATTTCAGATTCTTTAGGTCAGGGGAAGATGCTGACGCTTTAATATCATTTCTCCACTTGGCAGCTGGTGTGAAAACAGGCATTTTGCTTGGGCGGTTTCTGGAATTTCTTCTCACTACTTGTCTACTGGCGGCTTCTGTACTTGTAGAGGGTGAAGTCATTGGATCACCATACCCAACCTGGATGAAACCCCATCTGAAGAGTCGACCTTGCTTTCTCTCCACATGCAGACATTTATGGGATGCCAATTGTGTTTTGCAAAGTGGTTATACCAGTCCATACTCCCACTGCCAGTTTATAAATATTCTGGCTCCTCCAACCTCACCACCACTCAATATTTCCAGACTTTAAGCTGCTTCCTACTCTAGTGTGAAATGGTGGATTCGTTATGAGTTAAAAATGCATTCTCCTAATTAGTAAGTAAATTGAACAGCTTTTCATATGTTTAGTGAACATAGACGATTCTTGTTAGATAAAGTGGCTTTTCCAGTCCTTTACCAAATTAGTTATGTAGTTCACTTTATTATGTGGATAACTTAATGCTTTATCTATTACACAAGCAGACAAATTATCAAAGAACAGTGAGCCAGTAATTCACTGTAATTGGCCCGGTTTGTGCCAATCTGTTACAGCAACATGACAGATTAAGACACCTTCGAATAATATCCAGATGACCCAAATAGAACATGTTTAATTAAACCAAGATATACCTTAAATTTAACACTATTCAACACAAGGAAATGTGATGGGGAATAAACTAAAGCATGAAGGTGGTTGGGATTAAACAACCTTCTTTCGAAAATGTTACCTGCAGGAGGTGGTTGCACACGGCTTTAATCCCAGCACTTGGGAGGCAGAGGCAGAGGCAGGTGGATCTCTGTGAGTTCGAGGCCAGCCTGGTCTACAGAGTGAGTTCCAGGACAGGCTCCAAAACTACATGGAGAAACTCTATCTCAAAACAAAACAAAACAAAACAAAACAAAACAAAACAAAACAAAACAAAACAAAACAAAACAAAACAAAACAAAACAAAACAAAAGGTTACCTACAGAGACATATGACCAGACCATCATTTCACCAGAGGCTTCCCCAGGCCCTGGGAGAGGCACGTAAAAGAACTTGAGTTTCATCTCTTGTTTGTCTTTGCTAGACAGGTTCTCTAGCTCAGAACTTGCCATGTAGAGTCTGATCCCATTAGTGCTTAATGCTCTCCAGTTGGATTTTGCTGGAACCCTTACAGGATGCCAGGTGGACTATGTGTCCTCAGCACAAAGCTTGCTACATCATGGGCACCCCGGGATTGCTGTGAAATGGGAATATTTTGCCCTGTAAGGATTCCTCTGATGTCTTTGGTAGGGAATAGGGCAGACAGGATCTCACTCAAAGACTGGCTTTGAATTCAGTGTAGCCCAGGATGGTTTCAAACTCACTGAATGGAAGAGGGCATTGGATCCCCCTGGAACTGGAGTTTCATGTGGTTGTGAGCTGCCCAGTGTGGGTGCTGGGAACAGAACCCAGGTCCTCTGCAAGAGCAGTAGGCGCTCCTGACCTACCGAGCCATCTCTCTCATTACTATCCCCCACCGGCCCCCAGTCTAACTTCCAACACAGAGTCTTGCAAAGGTGATTCATTCTCACACTTCCTCTTTCTCAGTTTCACTTTGAGGCAGGATCTCACATATAGCCCAGGTTGCCCTCAAACTCCTGATCCTCCTGCCTCCACTTCCTCAGAGCTGCATTACAGGCATGTACCTCCACATCCAGCTCTTTAAAAAAAAAAAAAAAAAAAAAAAAAAAAAAAAAAAAAACAACAACTTTGGCGAAGTAATGGAAGAGATTGACACATAGATGAAGGTCATTGGGCAGGAGGTTAAAGATTATCAGGTAAAGCAACGGTGTTGACAGAGAGACCCTGCAGTACATTGGGTAAGAAGCCAGGATAGTAGACTGCCCTGGAGAATCTGCAAGTTCTTTGAACTTCCTCTCATACATAGCAACATAAAGTTTACCAGTGCGTGGCAATATCAGTACTTAGAGTGTGCACCATGTATTTTGTTTGATTTCATTCAGTTCAGGGAGGTTTAGCAGTCTTGCTGGAGGAGGCATTGTCCCTGGGGCTGGCTCTGAGAGCTTAAAACCTCATCTACTTCCAGATTGCCTTTCTGGCTTCATGCTGGTGTTTGAAGGTGTGAGCTCTCAGCTCCCTGCTCCTGATGCCATGTCTGCCACTTGTTGCATGCTTCCCTTTCATGACGGACTTTCATCCTTCTAGAATCATAAGCCCAAATGAACTCCCTCTTCTGTAACTTGCCTTGGTCACGGCATTTTTCTCACAGCAACTGAAAAGTAACTAATACACAGTCATTTGCACATTTTACTCCTGGGTTGTCTAGCTCTCTCTGGTTGGTATCTTGACATTCTTTTGGTTCTGTGTTGACAATCTTCCCATTCCTTGGCTTTATCTATTTCACATTCTTAAAGATGCTTTTTGAGCTGAAGTGTTTTGATTTTCATATGTTCATATTTATCATCTTTTTTTTGTAGATAAACTTTAATTTAAAAAAAAATCTTTCCATACCCAGAAACGATGCCGATGTTCGTCTCTTTTATTTTCACTTGAGACAACTATTCTTTTAACACATTAATTATCTGTCTTAGCATAACTTTTCTTCCTCCGTCTTCTGTCTTTCATTGCTGTTATGCTGTCAGGGATCAGTTTTGTTTTTCCCCTCTTCTTTTTGATTCACCTACTGCAATGTTTTGTCTGTGTGTATATGTGAACATCCAAACATTTGAGAAAGTTAAAAGACAGAACAATGAAGACCATACTCCTGCCCTAAGGTTTAGGGATTCTTAAAATACTTTGTTGGCTTTGTCTCCGATGCATAGATGAGTCTGGAGCCAAGCTCCTAGAGCTCCGACTGCCTCTGTCTCCCAAGTGCTGGGGTAAAAGGAGTGCGCCATCATGCTCTCCTCTCTGCTGGGACGTTTGCGATTTGTTTTGCTTTGTTTCTTGAGATAGGGTCTTTTGCAGCCCATACCTTAACCTTAAACTTACTCTGTGACAAGTCTGTCCTTTAACTCTCAACTTCCCTGCTTCTACTTTAAGGGCTGGGATGACAGGTACTGGCTCATCTGCTTAGGCATTGCTGACTTCTGAGGTCTTCTGGATTGCCATTTTTCACCAATTCTTGAAAAAAGAAAACCTCAATTTTGGTTTTCTACTTCTGTATCTGTAGTAGGACAGACCCATAGGGTCGAGGAAATTGGCTCAGACCAGTTGCCACGGCATGCACACAGTATACTCCTTGTGAGACAACCTGGAGTCTGCCTGAGGGCCTAGCAACAGTCTCTGTCAGAGTTCCTGATCGTGCCCAGTCAATGAGGGATGACCAGACAGACTGGGTGGCTGGGAGAAGGTATATAGGCCTTCCCTGTTAGTGAATAAATGAGTTCATTATTTGCTTCAACGGACTCCCAGTGTCTGTGCCGTTGACACTGCGCCTTCTCTCCCCCTCCCCTGAGGGAGCTGTTAGAATCCAAGCAACATGCATCCTCACCTATCTCAAAATTAGAGGCTTAAGACAATGTTTATTTTGCACACAAATCTGTAGTTGGGTTGGGTTCCTGTGGGGACTGCTTGTCAACTTGCCTCTGCTCCATATAAGGTCATCAGGGATAGACAACTCTAAGATAAGACCTCTCTCTACATACTGACATTGATGTTAGAGAGAGAGAAAGAGGGAGGGAGGGAAAGAGGGAGAGAGATAGAGGCAGAGAGAGAGGGAGATGGAGAGAGAGGGAGGGATGGCAGGGAGAGAGAGAGAGAGAGAGAGAGAGAGAGAGAGAGAGAAAGGGAAGGAGGGAGGGAGGGAGGGAGGGAGAGCCTCTTTTAGTCCTAGGTGTTGAAATTCCTTTAAAAACTTAGTGCATTTCTTATAGACCAGTTGTTAATCTATTACTCCATTGACAAAAGGCATGCCTACAAATTTCAGAGACAACCTTTCTTTTGCCTTGGGCTTCCTATGGGCTCATAGAAGTCCAATTTCCCTGCTTCATAAGGCCCTTAAAGGCCTTTGGTGTGTCTGAAAGGGCCCACAGGGCACCTATCACCCTAACTTTGAGCTTGTGATAAGAGTGATATAGTCAAATCCTTGACTTCACCTTTAGGTTATAGTTTTTCAGCAGACCCTTGGGCTTGATCTTTGCCTGGTACTCATTCTTCCTCTGAGAAGAATATGCTGTATGCAAAGAATGGGGGAAGAAATGCTTTTGTTTTCAAGCACAGTAAATCCTGCCCTGCCCCATTCACAGGTCTTAGGACTGTAGTAGGTTTTAATTTTCCTTTTTTTAAGAGCAGGGTTGGGTTTAGAGCATAAAATCAAGCGGAAGATACAGAGAGTTTCTTTGTAGTGCCTACCCTGCGATCACCCATGACTCCTACACAGTGGCGGCGGCCCCTGTAGGAGCTGAGAGCTCTTTCGTCACAGATGGGGAGCTCACTCAGACCTGTCCTGAGCAGCTGAAGCTCAGTTTACACAAGGTCATTCTGTGTGTCAGACAGTTTTGACAAAATTGTCGTAGAGGCTTTGACAAATGTGTTATGATGTGTCTGCACTGTGGTAGAGTCCCAGAGGATAGTTTCACTGCCTAAAAAGTCGCCTGTACCTCACATATTCATTCCCCCCTCTTCTAAAAGCTGTGACGACCACCCATCTTTTTAGTTCTGTCCTTTCCGGAATGACATGTCATTGGGGTGCATTTCAGTATGTAGCCTTTCCAATTTGGCTTCTCTCGCTTAGCACTGTGCATATAGAGCTTTCCTGTGTCTTTTCATGGACTGATCATTCTTTTTTTTTTTTTTTAATCATTGAGTAATGTTCCATTGTTACCAAATTTTGTTTTAGCCAAACTTTGGGGATCAGGGATTCAAGGTCATTCTTAGCTATGTCTGGAGTTTAAGGCCAGCCTTGGTTACACAAGACTATGTCTCAAAAAGCCAAGCCAAGCTGGGCAGCAGTGGCGAATGCCTTTAGTCCTAACACTCAAAGGAGGTAGAGGCAGGTGGATCTCTGGGAGTTCAAGGCCAGCCTGGTCTACAAAGCAAGTTCCAGGACTTCCATAGCTGTTACACACAAAAAAAGTCAAACACAAACAAACAAACAAACAAAATTTCCATTCAGTTATCTACTGTTTCATTAAAAAATAAAAATAAAAACTCAAATTTGACAGCCTAAAGCAACAGGACTAATTTTGCCCATGAACTTGCAATGTGGACAAGGTTCAGGAAGGACATAGCCTCAGCCATGGCATTTCTTATTAACCCTAGAGCAGTGGTTCTTGACCTTCCTAATGCTGCAACTCTTTATACAGTTCCTCATGTTGTGGTGACCCCCAATCATAAATTATTTTCACTGCTACTTCATAACTGTAATTTTGCTACTGTTATGAACTGTAATGTAAATATCTGTGTTTTCAGATGGTCTTGGGCGACCCCTGTGAAAGGGTCTTTTGACCCACCCAAGGGGTTGTGACCCACAAAATTTGAGAGCCACTGCCCCAGTGGATCACTAAGCAGAACCTATTAGTCTTCTTGCTCTGTCCTTTACGTCTCTTCGCCTCTCTTTATCTCTCTGATGCATCCTAAATCATATCTTTATATCCCAATTGGTCATTTTCTCCTGTTGGGATTTATTTCCATTTGAAGGCATCTATTTAATTTTTAAAACTTTAACATCCTTAGTTCTTTTTTTAAGTTATGTAATTTACTATAATTAGTAGCAGCATGTGTGTGTGTGCACATGCCATGACGTGTGTGAAGTCTGAGGACAATTTTCAGAGGGGAGCATTTTCCTTCCATGATGGTTCCCAGGGATGGGGCTCACACCTGTGCTGCAAATACCTGTTCACCAGCAGCATTATCTCCCCATCCCCTAGACTTCCTTCTTTTGAAATCTATTGATATTTTATTAAACAACCATTTGCAAACTGTAGAAGGTATAGATTTCATTGAGCAGTCAGGTGAATTTTGACAAATATATACATACTAGGTAATCTCCCTCTCCACCAACTAAAATATAGGTATTTGTGTCTTTATAAAGATCCACCTTTAAAACACATACAGAGTATATTTTATTTAACAAACTTTAAATCACATATAATTAAATACTGTAGGTGTGAGTACACATGGGTATGCGTGGGTGCATGTGCATGGGCCTGTGTACCATGGCGCAGGTGTGGAGGTCAGAGGACAACTTATGGGTGTCAATCAATGCTCTCCTTCCACCGTGTAGGTCCCAACAATCAAACTCAGGTCATCAAGCTTGGTGGCAGGAGTGTATCTTGTTTACACGTATAATATTTTACCGTCTACATAAATGTAGACTACGCCTTCTCATCGTCAGTAGCAACCACCCTACCTCACCTCACTCCTTCTCCGCCCACTCTGTTCACACCTCCCCCATTTACCTGTTAGTTTTTCCTGCTCTCAACCTTGTTAGGAATGATATCTAGCGACATGCTCTTTTGAATCTGTCATCTTTTCTTCTGTGCATAGTTTCATAATTTCAAATGACTCTGATTCAGATTGTGTCAATAGTTTTTTTTCCCCACATTGTATTAGAAGAACAATTTATTTGTTCATTGCCCCATGCATAGACATTCATAGATTTTTTTCACTCCTTTTCTTTCTTTCTTTCTTTTTTTTTTTTTTTTTTTTTTTGTCATTTTGAATAAAGTTACTCTGCCTCTTGCATAGAAATGCTTTCTCTGGGCATATGTTTTCCACTTTGGTAATTACCCCAGAGTAAAACTGGTAGATGAGGGGAAGTTTATGTTTAACTTGAGAGAAAATAAAACTATTTTCCAAAGTATTTATGGCGCACTCTACACTCTCGCCAGCCCTTTACAATTCTGCTGCTCTGCGGGCCTTGCCAATGCTTGGCACTCTAAGGCTTCAAAAGTTTTATTCATCTTGCTTAACTTCTCGTGGTATCTCACTAGAGTGTTAATTTGCGTTTCCCCACATCTCAAGATGTCAAACAACTTTTATAAGCGTATTGATCACTTACGTTTCTTCTTGCTGAAAACTGCATTGAATCTTCCGCCCATTTTAAAACTGGGTTATTTTTCTTCCTTTTATTGAAGTATAAAGTTGTTATTCATATTTCTAGGTATAAGTGGTGATAGTTAATATTGACTGTGATGATCAAAAGCAATGTAGGGAAGAAAGGGACTATTTTGACTTACAGTCCCGGGTTGGGGGGGCAGAAGGGGAGGTGGGTGGTGGGTGGGATACAGCCCATCATGACTAGAAAAGCATGGTAACATGAAGTGCCATGTATCACATTTCCTGAACACACAGGAAGCAGAGAAAGAGAACAGGAAGTGAGGGTGGCACACTTTCTCCAGCAAGGCTCATCCCCAACAGGGGACCCAGTGTTCATACACATGAGCCTATAGAGGACTTTTTCTTTCAAACCATGACAGACAATCAGAGTCACCTAGGAGACCCACTGTTGGGCATGTCTGTGAGAGGGTTTCTTGATTTGATGAGTTGAGGTAGATAGACCACCCTACCTGTGCCACCCCATAGGCGGGGGTCCTGTAGTAAATAAACAGGAGAAAGCTGAGTGAACACCAGCACCCATCTCTCCCCCTTCCCTACTGTGGATGCCACGTGACCAGCTGCTCCATGCGCCTGCTGCCGTAATGGCCTGTAACCATAAACCATGAATCCAAAATAAGCTCCTCTTTGTTTAAACTGCCTTTGTCGTGGCAATGAGAAAAGTGACCAATATGAAGTCCTTCCTTTGCTACAGTGTCTGCAAATAATTTTTCTCGTGTCTTTCTTTTTAAGACTTGGACGGAATCTTATCACATTACCAGACTGGCCTCCCATCTACAATCCTCCTCCCTCAGCCTCTTGAGGGGCAGGGGTTACAGGCATGCACCATTATGCCCAGCTCCTTCTCCACGGTTTCCCTGAGAGGAAGAGGGCATTTGAAAAACATCACTAACTCCCACTCACCCACCTTCATGTTTTTGTTTGAGGCCTTACATCTAACATACTGAAATATATATTTATGAACTCTGTCTCCCCTGCTAGCACATACATTTAATAGATGCAGGGATTTGTCTCTTTGCTAAGTGGCAAAGCCTTCTCAACTGGACCATTGGTATCTAATGGGCATGGAATAACTCTTTAAGTAAATGGATGCAGTCCTATTTCTTTCTTTCTTAGTGGGATGATAGAAGCTAAATCAAAATTTTATTGTAAATGTATGTGCATTTACTTGTCAATTGATGTCTAAGATAAAAATTTAAGGGACTGACCTAGCAAAAAGAATTTGAAAGAATCGCCTAGGCAGAAAAGACACCGGATTCTTACAGAGTTAAGGAACGTGCTTCAGCAAAAACTGCCCCTTTAGAGAGATTGTAAAAGCTATTGTCCTCAATCATCTTTCTCTAGGCTGTTGAGCTCCTTAAAAGTTGAGACAATTTCCACACCAGGAGATATACAATGAATGAACAGCCATTACCTGCGCACGAAGTCTGACAATTGCAGGGTTGAATAACGCCATTCATTGAAAGAACTTTCCAAGAGTCAGCGAGAGAGGCTGCCATAACAAAATATATTTATAGAATCCTCTTGCCTTGACTTCAAACAACTCGTTATCAGTGTAAAACTCTTAGCTTTAACCCTTTGATCAGAATCCCACAATATCCTCCCACCCCCCCATGCCTTTGGACCAAGCTCTAAGTGTTTTCATGTACAGCCTTTGGATTTAAAAATTCAGCAGGACCTGCAAACTCCATGGGAGATGCTGTCATTGTTTTCCTGAAGGCTCCACAGAGTGAACCTCGGCTGATCTATGCGTGATTTTATCCCTCAGTTAAGACCCCCACTCAGGAACTCCACCTACCCAGTTCTGTTGTCCTGGTGGTATCTATCCATAGAGCTGGTTTAAGTGGGCACTTGCTGACTTGGTTTAATCCACAGACTGTGTTATATACAGGTATGCTAACAGTTGATTGCATGTATCTGTGCGTTCACATACACACATAAAATGACATATATATCTACCTGTGAAATGGTTCTGGTGTTCAGTACTGGTTTGCCTCAAAGCCTGAGCTGGGTGAAATCCCAATCCAGACCAGACTTTGCAAGGTTGATGGCTGCACCAACAGCGCCCCCTGGAGTTCTGGGTGTGACTGGTGCTTAGCTAAGGTGTGCAACCTGGCCGCACTAGGGTCCGTCTCCTGTCTTTGAACACTGCATTTGCATTTTTATCTTTTTTTTTTAAAGCCATCAGCTACCCAATGTTGATGCTGACGAGCTTCCTGTGGAGTTATCTCAAAATTTCTGCTTGCCAAGGCTCTTAGATTAATATTTGAGACTGAGTGGAGGCTGGGAGTGTGGTTCAGTCGACAGAGTGCTTTCCTAGTGTGCACAAAGCCCCAGGTTGGATGCTCAGCCCTTAAGAATCTGTGTGGTCACACACACCTGTAATCCCAGCACTGAAGAGCTGGAGACAGGGTGTGGTCAGGAGTTTAAGGAGGTATCCTTGGATATATTTGAGTCCAACCTGGTCTACCTAGTCTCAGATAGATGATAGATAGATAGATAAGTAGATGGATGGATGAATGGATGGATGGATGGATGGATGGATGGATGGATGGATGGATGGATGGATAAACAAGTTGACCACTAAATGTCTTCCTACTCAAACATGAAACAGAACACCCTTCATTGCTGCTGCTTTAACTGGAAATATTCCAAGTACCCCAAGGTCTTCAAGGTCTATGACAATCCAGCTGGGTCTTCCATGATTACTTCTGTACTATGCAACTGGTTTCCTGTGGTCCTCAGTGGAAGAAAGAATCTTCTAGACTACATCCTACTTGGAAAGGACCTCTCTAATTTTCAGTTGTCATTAACTTACTGGGTGTTTCAAATGCTCTGCTATGGAAATGTGATTTCTGGCCACTGACTAGAGATTTGCTATTCTGTAGGTGAATTATATTTATAAACCAAGTTATTTTATAAATCAGGCATGCATCTCTTAATATTGTAAAATGCACACCAACTATAATGCTTGGCCCTAACGCAGTGATTTTTAAAATTGAATTTAAGTGGAAACTTTGCGGGAACTAGAGAAACGTCTTGGTGATTAAGAGCGCCTGCTGTTCTCCCAGGGGACCAGGGCTCAGTTCTTAGCACTCACATCAGATGGCTCAGAACTGCCCACAACTCCAGGTGATCCAACAGCTCTGTTGGCTTTATGGGTACCTGCCCTAGAATGCACACGCCCCTGTCTCCAAACATACACATAGTTAAACATAGTAAAAGAAAAAATCTTTGGAAACTTTGTAAGCTAGGGAAAAGTTGGCTTTGAGCTAGAAATGGTAGAGTGACATTCATCAAGTGAAAAATGCTGGCTAATTCACCTAATCTGAGTTGGTTAACAGGGTTATATTAGTGGTCACTGGACATCTGTATCCCATGGAGATCCGTGGGAAGTCTGCTGAAATTTTGTCTGAAAGACTTTTCTTCCTGAGCAACAGAGCTGTTAGCTCTTAACGGTAACCTGAGTTGTGGAAGTAAACCTAGGCAAAAGTTTTAGAATAGAGGAAGTAATAATTATGTGGTGTGTTATCTCCAGTGATGTCAAGGAAAATTTCAAATTAGTAACTAAAGAAATAAAAGTGAATAACCTCATAAGAAAATAACACATTATACTGATGGATTTGAATAGCATTTGTAATAGAATCCATTTATATTTAAAAGATATTGTTTTGGTGTTGGGGACTGAACCCATGGCCTTGTATATGTATAACATTTGCTTTCTCATTGACCTAAACTCCAGCTAAACTGTATCATTTGAGCCATGCACTGATCTAAACATGTCGCTTAGTTTCATTCCCATTTTGACAGGGAGTTAACTTGGATCCAAGAGGGAAATTGATTGGTCTAGACTCACACAGCTAAGGACAGTTCTAAAGCAATATTCTCTCTACCACATTCCACCCCACCGCTCATTTGGATGTCACCATTGGAAACCGGTGATTCGTCTCAACAGCCTGGTGATTAGCATTGCAAAATGTTGGCACAGGTTTTGGAGAGACACCCCTCAAGGCCAGCAGCATCTGTGGGTACACGGATGGCACAAATCGGTTGCTGTTGCACATGGTAACACCTGGTACAACCAAGCGCAACTGCTGGGTGAATGCCCAAGCTCAGGACCCCCCTTGAGCATCTCAAGAATAGAGCGAGGCCACACTGCTCTTCCCATCTCCTCAAAGGCTTAGACACATAGAGCACTCCCCCCAGGAAGCATTTATTAGTGATAAAAACAATCGAACTGATGTGATGTAGGAAAGGAATGACCTCTGGGTCTGTCGGCATAGGCCCGTGATCTTAGCTGCTCAGGGAGCTGAGGCAGGAGGATGGAAAGTCTCAGATCATGAGTTCAAGGCTAGTCTGGGCAACTCAGTGAGACCCTATCTCAAAATAAAAAGTCCCGTGGCAGCTGGGGATACACCTTAGAGGCAGAGGGCTTGCTTACCATGTACAGTGCATGGGTTCAATCAAGAATGGGGGCAAGAAAAAAAAATACAACAATAAAAATTGATTCCTGGATCTCAACCAAGGCAGCAGTCTCCTAAGGCATTCCAGGTAGAAGAGGTGGGAAGGTCTCCATAACAGTGGCGGTCATTCAGTTTCCAGAACAGGCGCCTCGGCTGGAGCTGTGTGTGTTTCCCGAGATAATAGGAGGTACCATCACCCAGTATATCATTCAGTGAGTAGAGACGAGCGCAGACTCTCCAGGCCTGTCCATCTTTCTCTGAAGGTGCTGCGGAGTCCCACCTCCATTGGAAAGCATGCTAGAAACGATTGTTCTCCTTTTCTCTAACGCCCTGAAACTCCTGCGCTACCTTTCCGTTCATGTGAAGTGCCGCTCTTGAGAGAATCTCTATTTCCGAGTGATTCGCTGAGAACATTGAGTGCCAGACCACATGCTAATTAAGGCTTGTCACATACCATAATGGCACCTTAGCAATACACCAATTAACAGTTACTTTAATTACACCACTTACATGAAATTAATGAAGAGTCTAGCTGATGAGGAATGAGAGCCTGCACAGAAGAGCCATGCAGAGTATTCATCAAGCCTCTGGTGAAACAGCCTTTGAGAAATCTGTTCCTTTCCATTGCCTCGTTAAAAAAAAAAAAATACATATATTCTCAGGGGTGTGGGGAGTGGCTCTTTGTAAAGTGAGCTGTCAATAAATTAAAGAAGAGGGCTCATTTTTGGTGCTAGAAGGGCTGAATGCCCAGGCTTTGAAGATTGAGAGACTGAGTTTAAATCCTACATCTGCCCTTTCTAATTGTTTACTCAGTGAACCAGGTACAGAGGAGAGTTTCTTCAACCCAGTAAAGGGGACCTAGAAGCATCAGGAGATAACAATTTCATTGTGATGAGAGACAATACGCTCGCCTCTGAACATTGACCACGCTGCCCGTTCTTACCATTTCTAGAGAGAGTTGCGTGCTGTATGTGGTAGTCCATAGCTAATGTGGCAAGAGAAAAGAAAAGTGTATCCAAATGGAAAGAAAAAAAAAAAAAGGAAATCTTTCTTAATTGTAGACTGCTTGAACACTGTGATGGTTAAACTCGTCAACTTGATAGGATTAGGAATCGGTGTGGGAATTAAACTCAGGGCATCTCTAGGAGGGTTTATCAAGATTAAGCTAACTGAGATGGACACTATAAATATAGAGGGTACCAGTCCATGGGGAGGCGTCCAGTAGTGGGAAGAACACCCTAAGTGTGTCCCAGTCCATGGGATGGGGTCCTAGACTGAATAAAATGGAGAGAGCAAGCTCAACACCAGCATTCACCCGTCTCTCTTCCTGACTGAGGATGCAGTGTGAGCACCAGCCTAATGCTCCTGCGGACCTGACTTCCTTACTGTGATGGACTGAGTGTCTCCTCCAATCTTGAGTCAGGGGAAACCCTTCCTTCAGTTCCTTTCCTCAAGGATTTTATCACAGCAACAAACTAAGTCACTAAGACAACCACTTTTGTAGAAAAGCCAGTGAATTCTTTTTGAAGTTACTACAGGGGGATGGCTCAGTCGGAAAAGTGATCATGACACAAGCTTGAGGACCTAAAAGTGACCCTCAGTGCCCACATTAAAAAGTCAGGAAAGGAGGTACCCATTTGTAATCCCAGAGCCAAGGAGAAGAATCCCTGGCCTCCACACGCACTTGTGTACTCACACCCATTTGGACACGAATGCCCCTAACACCCACATAAACAAAGCATCTATAATTAACAAGCGATTGTTTCTAGGTTACAGCATGCAAGATCAATATACAAAAAAAAATTTGTTGTTGTATTTCTATAAACGTTGGGCAACTCTTTAGCCTCCCTGGATCAGTTCTCTGTGTTACATGGCAGCAGATACTTTATGAATTTGTTTTTGAAGGGTAAGAAAATGGAAGTTTCTAAGATAAGTCAACAAACGTTGGTTTCCATTAGTATATATCAGACAAAAAGTCTTGTGGGTCTGAAGTGACATCTTATCTTCCCAATAAGTATGGAAGGATGAATGAGGAAGTGGAGTAGAGGTTCTCAACCCATGGGTCGAGACCCCCAAGGTTTTTGAAGTGGCCATGAAAACCGTTTTATGGTCGGGGGTCACCACAACATGAGGGACTGTATTAAAGGGTCACAGCATTAGTTGGGAAGCACTGCCTCTCTCCTCTCTCCTCTCTCTTTTTTTTTTCTAGAAACAATTCAATTGTTTATTACAATCAACATACAGTGATCAGGGTGTGGAGATCTGCACCAGAGAAAAGGCCCGCCAGGTACAGGGGCTGTCACCAAGCTTGAGGTCCTGAGTTTGTTGATCACTGGAAACCATACAGGGGGAGGAGAGAACAGATTCCCAAAAGCAGTCAGGTACCTCCAATGCACAGGCACGGCCCCACACAATACATAAACCGTAAAAACCTTCTTTTTAGGGTGTGGAGGTTTAATCACAGGGCAATCTTATTTACTTATAAAGCAAGAAGGAAGGGCTGGAGAGATGGCTCGAGGCTCTTACAGAGAACCTAAGTTCAGTTCCCAGTGCCCACCTGGCAGCTCACGACTATCGGCAACTCCAGTTCCAGGCCTGACTCCCTCTTCTGGCCTCTGTGTGCACCAGGCACGAGTGTGATGCACTTACACACATGTAGACATTCACACACACACACACACACACACACACACACACACACACACACACACACACACACACACACACACACACACACAATCCATAAAGCAAGTCTTTTTGTTTCAGAGCTGAGTGTAGGAGTAGGAAACATCTCGGAGTCCAAGGCTTTTCTTCAAAGCTGTGAGCAGTAGTGTTCTCACTGGAAACAATGAAGAGGGGTCTGCTTTCCTACACTTTGTCTCCATCATGAACCTCTTTTACTGGCGGGAATTATGTTAGTAGTTTCTTCCTGTCGGCTTTAGTTAAAACTTAGAGATCAAGTGGTTGCCCGATACCTCAGAACTGGCAGATACCGTTCTTTTAGACCATGACACTGCTTGTTTATTTAATATCCTTTGACTCCATTGCACTTTTTTTTAAAAAATTAAATGAAGGTTTATTTCAAA